>NC_090023.1:112629092-112942615 GCF_037176765.1 Anolis sagrei | reverse complement strand
AGATTGTTTGTATGTTGTGTTTCCTCATCAGCTTCCCTATGCGGTCAGTGGTTCCCTTGATGTATGGCAGGGACACTTTTCCTCTGGGTGGATCTTCATCTTTATTCTTGTTGCTATTATTTGATATAAGATTCACACTGGATAGTGATGGAAGTCATAGGTCGTGGGTTCACAGGAAAGGGGAAGGAGGGAAAAAGTTTGTTAGGATGTTGTAATATGTCTGTTTTCTTAGCTATTGGGGCATCTGTGTTTGTTCATCTCTGGTATACAATAAAATATCCCCCCCCCCCCCCAAATTGAGCAAAATATTAATTCCACAATATACAAACATTCTGAATCCCAGAATACACCAACATGTTTCTACATCTGTTAATTACTTTCTATTGGCTAAATGAACTCATGTAGAAGAATAAAATACAGTGAATGAGTTTCCTCTGGGCTTCAGACCTAGGGCACATCTAGACTGACACTATAATGCCACTTCGAACTGGTTTAATGTGAACTGCAGTGTTCATTGGGCAGCATGCATTTAATAACTGTTGCAGTTATGAGTTAATTTGGAGCTGCATTAAATGTTCAATTTCAATGGGCCCTTAGTCATAGTGGCCACTCTGTGCCCAAACTGCAGGTTGTTCTGGAGTTTCAGCCGGACTCTTGAGTATTCCCCAATGCTCTTTACAGTAGGGCTAAGTTGGTTTAACTTGGTTTACCACAGGATTAGAACTGGAAGTCCCTGGACATCATGAAGACAGCCAGGAGCAACTTTACAAACAGTGCAGGCTATTTAGCCTGTGTAGACAAAACCATAAGTACAAAATCTCTGCCAGAAAGAGCTTGGCTTTTAGTATCTGGTGGGATGGTATAAGGCTATAGGCCATATGATATGCAAAGAAACAGCAATCTTAGTCTGTATTGGTATACAAATGATGTTTGTAGTATATGTTTCCATAGACATAGCCTACTTCATCTACTGGCAATTGATGAATTAACTCAGGTGCATCTACACTGTAAAATTTGACACTACTTTAGCTGCTAATGCTCAAGGCTATGGCATAATGGGAGTTGTAGTTTTGCAAGTTGTTTAGTCTTCTTTGTCAATGAATGCTTTTGCCCCACTAAAGTACAAACCATGTGATTCGACACTATTAAGCCATGAGAGTTAAAATGTGTCAGACTGTATTTATTCTACAGGGTACAGCCAGACTTTCTTTATGAAAGCTTATGTGACAAACCTCTCTCTCTTAATTAGTTGCAAAGGTGCTATTATTATTATGAGAACCTCTCATTTGCATGTGAGTTCAACTATGAGTTCAACTTGTCTTCTCATAACTACAGACAGATCCCTTCTGACAGCCAGCATTCTCCTGGATGAAATTAAAAAACAACAACGTATAATTGGAAGGCAACTATCTATCCAATCCACCCCACCTCCCAGCCTACGCCTGAGCTCCTCCAGATGTGGGACATGTTAAATACTGGTAGCCTCAAATCAGGTGGAGATATTTTAAATTTCTCATACACAGTTTACGATTTCATTAAGTTTTTCCTTCCACTGCATCTCTACATAGAGAGTCTGGATGGACTGATAGGTCCCTGTAACCCTCTGAAGACTTTTCATGAAGACACAGGGGACTGTGGGGATGGGAGAGAAAAGGAAAACACCAGTTGCATATTGTTTGTATTTTAAAACAGATCTGGAAAAAATATGGCTCCACAGACATGGTTGGATTATAATTTGCAACATCTCTAACCACTGTCTGTGCTTGGTAGCTCTAATAGTATTAGTAGTCCAACAAGACTTCAAGTATTAGACTTGTGCTGTAGGAAAATGCAGCGATCTATGCATCCTTGAAATGATATCCTAAATGTTTTTTGTTTTTTTTACAGAAAAGCTCTGCAGAATGGCTTAGTGGTTTGAGCATTGGCCTACAACTCTGAAGAATAAGGTTTGTATACCTTCTCAGTCATGAAAACCCATTAGCTTTTTTATCATGTCAGAAGCAACTTGAGAATCTGCAAGTCACTTCTGGTGTGAGAGAATTGGCCGTCTGCAGAAACATTGCCCAGGGGATGCCTCAATGTTTTTCCATCCTGTGGGAGGATTCTCTCATGTCCCCACATAGGAAGCAGAAACTTATAGATTGGAGCTCACCCCATGTCATGGATTTGAATCACTGACATTCAGGTCAGCAGTTCAGCCAGCACAAGGGTTTAACCAATTGCACCAACACAGCT
This sequence comes from Anolis sagrei, assembly GCF_037176765.1. Classification (NCBI taxonomy): domain Eukaryota; kingdom Metazoa; phylum Chordata; class Lepidosauria; order Squamata; family Anolidae; genus Anolis; species Anolis sagrei. The sequence continues at coordinate 112,940,380 of NC_090023.1, read as the reverse complement.
CCTAACCCATTAGTTACTTTGGACAAATAACACACTCTTAGGGCCCATCCAGAGTGGCTCAAAATGTGGGACCTGTCTCAGTTTTTACTGGAGGCGTCCAAATAATGCCTTCAGGAAAAGCGAATTAATGTGGAAAAAGCCATGGTTTTCATGGTTTATTCTGTATTAATTGAATGCCTTATTAGATCTGGGCCTTCCTTAAAGACCCAGGTCTAATGAGGTATTTGGTCTGTGGGGACTGACTTCCAGGGTCATGTTCTGCAACCCTGATGGTGAGTCCCCACAGCCATCCTACACCAGCATGGTTTTACATCTGTCATTTACTTTCTATTGGCTCGATGAACATAAGCAGGGGAAAAAAAAATACAGTGAATGAGTTTCCTCTGGGGCTACACATACGCACAAAGCATATTTCCCTACAAGTAGTAAACTAGCACATCAGGAGAGATGCCCCATGACTCCTCCTGCCACATGTCATAGCTTTAAACAATTTTCCCAGGAAAGGCAGGAGGCAGGTCCAGGTACTATTTCATGCACACATACAATATCATGTTCTATGGAAAAGTGAGCTCTTCTGCTTTTGGACTGGCCATAGAAATGGCCACATACTCTGTTCAAACCATAATGATGGTGGAATGGAGTCTACAAGGTATAGGCAGTCCAAGACCTCTGTAGCCCAGCTGGGCTGTGAACTTACAATCCCAGTTGCTGTCACCACTGCCAGATGGTTGCAAGGTTGTTCTTGGCCATCACAGCATCATGTGCTGAACATAAGCAGAGGCACTGAGGGTGAGTTCCCACATCCAACCTGCACCTTTGGGGTGCCTGAGTCCAAAGGTGTGGGAGGGCACCAACCCCCTCCCCCCAGCCCTCACTTTAATCCCCACAATTTGGGTGGGCAAAATACAGTTATTCAATCTGACAGTAAAGATCTGTTTTCACTAAGGGAAGGTCTGGCCCATTGGTGGCAATGGGGGAACTTCCAATGTTCTCCTTTCCATCATGTATAGGACATCGGTCTTAAGAAACCACCTTTTCAGGGGGGCTTTCCTTTAATATCCATTTAGACCTGGGTTAAGGCATCAGACTTAACGAACCACTTTTTCCTGTGGTTCTTTCCACTAATATCCTTAATCTAGACCTGAGTTAAGACATCAGACTTAACTCAGGTTAACACTTTTTCTGGAGTCCTTTCCTTTAATATCCTTCAACTAAACCTGAAGAGGAATTATATTCTCCCTGTGGGGACTCAAGGAGGTCAGTCTATCCTCTTCCTTCAGTAAATCACACCAAAAAAAATTAAATACCCCCCCCCATGGTCTTTCACAGCCCCCCACAAAACATGCCCACCATTACTTCCCTAGCAAAATAGTAAAAAAAAAAAGAAGAAGAAGGAATGAAAGATATTAAACTAAGAAAAAAGCCTGAAATTGCCAAAGGAAAAAAAATGGAATTGAGTCCAAAAGTAAGCAAAGCGATCCTAAGAGCAGCAAAGGCACTGAGATAGAACATGGAGCTAGCTAGCTAGCACATGAACAGCTTTCTTCCGATTGGCTCAGGCAAGTAGCAGGACTCTCAGCCTCACAGAGGAACCTTTTCAAGTGTGCAGCTGCCTCTCCACAGTCCATGTGTAGCCCAAAGAAATGGAAAGCAGCCATTTTTGGCAGCAGCATGGTGTGCTGCAGCTGGAAAAAAATGGTGATGGCGCCCATGCCATTATGGCTGGTTGAAACAGCTGAAACAGCCAGAGCTTGTTTTGAAAAATGGATCTGTGCACAGCCTAATATATTTCGAGAAGAGAACACAGAGAGACATATATGCACACATATTTAAGAAATGTTCTGAACAGACCCCTATAGAATCAACCAAACTTGTTTATACATGCTTCATTTGTATAAATATTATTGTTTTTGTTTTGTGACACTCATGACAGTAGTTTGGGGGAAGAGAAGTTAATACATAGTTTATTGTATTCATATATGCCAATTCAATTTTAATAATATAATAAAGTCAGATAAATGTATTGTGTTAGATAACACAATGTATTGCAATCAATTAAGTACAAGGTTCCCTTCCCCAAACAGCTACCATCGTATGTATCAAAGTATACACTGCATGATATTAATACCAAAGAAGAATGTACAAACTGTGAAATTCTACAGGGATCTATTCAGGAGTAAGGTCTTTTGGTTTGGATCTAGGTTCTGTCTGTGTGAAAATAAGGGATCTGCTCACAGAAAGCATTTTCTTTCAGTTTTGAGGTATTCTTCCTCACTTCCCTACACAGGCCGTTCAATAGAAACCTCCAGTTCTCAGTGTAGCACTTTCAGGGGCTGGATGACTGTCATGAGAAGCATTAGGAAAAATTATGGCTGCTAGTCGAGTCATACTTAGTTATATTTGTGATGAACTTATTGCCTTCAGGAGGTGAGGGGAGTGATTTCTCTTCTCTCCCCCACCAACTTCTGGGGTCATTTTCTCTCATCAGGTGTCCTGTAGAAAGAGGTCTGCACTATTGGCAGGCCCCTCTGGTACATTTTGGGGGGTGAAATGTGGGGTTGGATGGGGGTTGATCTGGGATGCTACCTAGTCACACCTCCCAGGAAAGCCCGGGTTTGGGGTGGGGTGGGGGCTAGAACCCGAGAGGAAGCAGGTTGTTTTAACAACTTCCTCTCAGGTTTAGCATAGTGTAGAAGGGCCCTGAGTATTTAAGCAACCTGCCACAACCATGAAGTTTGATAGATTATGGATGGCTGGTTATTAGGCTTGTGTATGGATTTGGAGGGGTCGGTTCCCTTCGACCAATCCAGCTTGTTCTTAGAGGGAACCCAACTCATTATGACAACCCTGCCACTCATTGACCTATTAAGGAAATCCCATCTTTCCATGACCACCCCACCCCTGATAGTGATCCATGATCACTGTTTTCCCCAGCAACCATTTTCTTTTCTTAACATCCCCCTCCCCTTAGCAAAAGGGTGCAGGTGTGGGTACAGAGAAAGATTTGGGATTCATTTATTAGTTGTCACGTCACACACTTTACACCAATCTCAGACTGTAAACCATGACAATAAAGAATGTACTGTGAACCAATACGACTGTGGATCATAATTTGTACTAATCGAATAAATGTCTATTATTTTCAAATGTCTATAAAACATAGATGTCTGTCAACAGTGGGTATGTCAGACCTGGGACGTTCTCCTGACAACCTTCCTTAGCCAACTGAAGAATAAAGTGTTTTCTGACTCTGCCCTCAACTCTGCTTGTCTTAATTGGAGCCAATTGGAGCAGGCACACTGGGACGGACTCCCAAGAGGCCAGAGCAAACTTATGGAGGGCTGTGGGGCTAAGCCACTGTCAATGCAGCAGAATAGGAATGAGGACATTCTTTTTTCTTCAGACAACAGAAATGAGAAAGGAAGAGCAGTCAACTCTAGCTTGGCTGTAATATGGGGTTGAGAATTATTTGTGAGAAAGACAGGGTTAATTCAAGACCCTAATATCGAGTTCTTTGAATGATTTTGGAAGACTTTTTTTCATTCAGTCCTCAGATCTTATATCTAATAACTTAATCTCTTTTCTTCCCAAATGCATTTGAAACCTGGCAAATCTCTAGGTAGCCTCCTCAGTACTAATAAATTCATTAAATGTGCTTTAAATTCTCATAATAATAATAATAATAATAATAATAATAATAATACTTTGTTTATATACCACTCTATCTCCCCGAGGGGGTTCAGAGCGGTTCCCATCACAAAACATACAAGGTAAAAACAACATAACCATAATATTAACAAAAGAAAATATAAGCATAAAAATTGTCGCCATAACACACATATATTAAAAGTAATCCTGCCTGTTCAAGGCAATTTAAAAATGTGTTTTTGACAGTTTGTTGTATCTAAACTTAAAGTCAATAAAGAATGTTCTCTCCATGGATTTACCTAAACGTGGTCTGCAACTTTGTTGGCCATTAAGCTTCTTGCTTCAATGAAAAGGGCTGGTAGATGTGAGGACAACTTAATATAAGGAATTAGCTAAAATGCTGTCAAAGACACTCTTTAATATTGGTTTCCTTCAGGGTATATTCTAAAGATCTAAAAATCATTTTTGTGAATAGTTTGCTAATGATGTGAAGCATACAACAGTTTCCTTTTCCTTCACTAGCTCAGTGAATTCTGACAGTAACAGTATTCTGATATTATGCTTTCCTAGTTATTTTTCAATAGAAATTGTTATAGAAAGATAATATGCAATGCATACTGAAACTAATGACCTTTTACAACTAACCTATAAACAACCTATAAACAATCTGAAAACAAAGAGACATTCATCTCAGGACACCAGTATGAGAAGAAAGCTTAATTTATTAGACTTCATAGTTTGTGTAAAATCAGGCTATATAAAACTAGGGACTGGTCTGTTAAATAGGTATATAGGGTATGTTCCAAAAAGACAAAGGACAAATAGGAACACATTAAATTTAGAGAAGGATAGTTAGAGATGGAACAAGTCAGAAATAGAGCTGGTCCAAATCAGAGCTGATATGGACCAAAAAAAAGGGGGGCTTTGCTTTAATGAGAACTAAGGCCCCATCTACAATGCCACATAATGAGGTTTGAAACTTCATTATATGCTCAGTGTAGACTGATATAATGTAGTTGAACTGCATTGTGTGAATCTAAAAACTGCATCTTTTATCAATATAGATGGGGGTCTATGATTGTCTAGTGAAAGCTATGATTCTATCTGTGCCACATAGAGAACTAGATGCCAATGACTTTATCTACTGAGGCCTCAGTGGATCTTGGTGGAAGATATTATTGACTTCTATCTGACTATGGGGCATTTCTACAAATTTTTCAGCAGTAAAGCTATAAGTCCAGTTGATGGCAATAAAACATAGTGGAGTTCTGTTTGTGGAAGCTATGCTGGACAGTGTAGGATCTTAACCTCAGCTTGGGCCGTGCTTGAGCATGTTCTCCAGTCACACAGTCTCTGGATTTAGAATATGACAATTATATGAAATGAAATCTTGTTCTTGATTTCAGGATAGTTTGCTAAGAAATTGATAATAACCTAGTCAACGCCTTTGCTGTTAGGGACTTTTTCGGTGAAAAATTTTACACTTTTCCTCACAGGAACAGCATTTTCTACATGAAAAATAATATTAAAATGTGGATTTTTAAATTTTTTTTTGCAAAGAATGTTGTTATTTGGAGGTTTATTCTACATAAAAATCTACATGATTAAGTTTCAATAAACTGTTTTTTGGCCAGAAATAAGTATAAAGGTAAAGGTAAAGGTAGTCCCCTGACATTAAATCCAGTCATGTCTGACTCTGGGGTGTGGTGCTCATCTCCATTTCTAAGCCGAAGAGCCAGCATTGTCCGTAGACACTTCCAAGATCATGTGGCCGGCATAACTGCATGGAGCGCCGTTACCTTCCCGCCGGAGCGGTACCTATTGATCTACTCACATTTGCATGTTTTCAAACTGCTAGGTTGGCAGAAGCTAGGGCTGACAGCGGAATCTCTCGCCGCTCCCCGGAATCGAACCTGCGACCTTTCGATCAACAAGGTCAGCAGCTCAGTGCTTTAACCCACTACGCCACCGGGGGCTCCAGAAATAAGTATATTTGCAAGCAATTATTATTTTCCATGCAGAAAATGCTGTTTCCTGTGCAAAACAATCAAGTGTGAATTATGTACAGAATAAGCCCTAAATTGTGAATGACCTTTGAAAATGGTGTGGTTTTGAAAATTTTCTGTGAGTAGAAAGGAAATTGTTGAAATCATTCACTGCTAAATTTGAGAAAAAATGTCATAAAGAATATATATTGACTGAAAGTGCATCTACGCAGTAGAATAAATGCAGTTTGATGCCACTTCAATAGCTCAATGCTATAGCAGTTATAGTTTGGTGAGGCATCAACACTTTTGGGCAAAGAACAAATTCAACAACTCTATAACATTCAGCCATGGCAATTAAAGTGATGTCGAACAGCATTATTTCTGTGGTGTAGATGCACCCTCAAATACATTCTTCTCTTGACTAAATGATGATGTTCTTTAGGTTATGCTCATTGTGCCATGACCTATTGAGTCTTGTGGGGCAGAGGAGGGCCTTTTGTTGCCCCCTGTATTTTGAATGGTGTCCCTGTTGAAGTCAAAGTGATAGGCAGTGCTGGGCTTTTCATTCATCATCTCAAGATCTATATCTATTTACCAAATGCTGCCTTTTTTCCTGACAGTGAATTCTGTAAATTACCTCTAGTTATTGTTTTATAGATTTTCTGCTTTTTGTGGAACTATCATTTTATTCTTTCAGCTTCTGCTACAGTCTACCTGTTTTTATTGTGACCTACATCAACATTTTTTAAATGAAAAGTTGCACTCAGGTGTTTGAAAATGAATGGATGAATGAACAAATGAGTGAGTGAGCAAATTAATACTTGAATTCACAGTCCTGGTTTGCTATTCATTCCTGGTGTAGGATTTTACCACTCTATGTCTTGGGCAAAAGGGCTGATACCATTTTCTGAAAAGACACCTGTGGGGAGATGGCAGAAGGGTGTTTGAGAAGAGAATTCTAACTATGAGGCCAACCCTGTACCTCTGCTGGCTTCAAATGAGGTGCAGGATGCTTGTGCAATGGAAGATGAATTTACCAGTCAAGTCAGCTTTCTTATATCCAATTTGGAAAGTTTCCAACCTGTTCTTCACCTCATATAGAAATGTTATGGGTTGGCAAGATGTTTTCTCTCTTCGAGCATCTCTTTTTAAGGTTCTTGAAACATAGGAGCAAATGGCCTGCATTTGCTAGACTCTGGCATGTGGAACACTGCATCCAGTTTTTGAAAAGCCAATTACCTAGGGAGCTTTCTAGGCACAACTGAGAGGGAAATGAAGATGTCTGATGGACATGACACATTCCTTCCAGAATTTTTCACACTGTAGTAAAAATAACCTGCCTAATTTAACATGATATCATGCATATTTTCTTAATGAGAAGTAGGGAATTTAGTATTTTAATGGCCCTCAAAACACTTTGCAGCCTTTCCTGTGAAGAGTCTGTTGATAATTCCCTCAAAGGGAGGGGGGGAATTATAAAAAATACATTTGTAAGATTATGGCAGCAACTGTAATAATGTGCTTCCTCATTATCATCATGAACACTATTTATATTATCTGCCATGTAGTGTTAGCCATTTGAATATGCCGTGGAGCACAGGGGAGAAAAGTATAGCTGCACCAGTATCCTTTGGCCTTCCTTGTCACCTAATAGCACTCATTTCATGAAGGTACCAGAACCAGATGAAATACTTTGGCCGCATAATGAGAAGATAGGATAGCTTGGAGAAGATAATGATGCTGGGCGAAATGGAGGGAAAAGGAAGGGCTGACCAAGGGTAAGATGGATGGATGTTATCCTTGAAGTGACTGGCTTGACCTTGAAAGAGCTGGGGGGGTGGTGGTGGTGACCAACAGGGAGCTGGCCCATGAGGTCATGAAGAGTCAGAAACGAATGAATGAATAAACAAACAGAAGCAGCCCAGCCAGCTGCTCATTATGAAAACTAGAAATGAACTTTTTCTGTGCCTTCTTCCCCATCATATCTTATTATTTGTTAATCATGTTTTAAATTTAGATTATAAGCCTACTGGGGATATCATGAAAGTTGCTCCATGAGCCTTTTTTGATTAAAGTGTAGGGTAGAAACACCTTAAGCAAACAAACTAACAAAGATTTTAGTTATATATAATACTATTAATGACCTTCCTTCCTTCCATCCTTCCTTCTTATTCCAAAAAAATTGCAGTGCATGGTTTGACAGTTTGAAATAAGAGTATAGACAAGCAATGGTAATGATATGTTTAAAGAAACACACATGAAAATGAAAGTCTTGAAGTATAAGCTCCAAGGAAAATGTCTGATCACATAAAGGATTTTGAGGAAACCATCAAAAAACAAGCTCACCTAACTAGTTCTAGAAACTATGAGCAGAAAGAGGAGACCAGATGGATTTCAGATTTCCACTCAGTTTTTCCCCGGCTGTTTTTTGTTTTTGTTTGCCTGCCAACCCCCGAAATAACGAGACCACACACAAGTGATTGGATTTAAATATGGGCGACTTTTATTTATTGTTACCTGTTTAACTTTGACTGGATCCCAATCTATGGATCTTGAACTTGGTGGCAAAGCCGAGGTAGCCTCCCTGTCTGGCCCACCCCTCGGCTAGGTAGGGCAAATCACCCGGGTCCCCTGGACACCCAATCTAGGCAACCTCTGAAGGAAATGGGTCAGAGAAGTCTCTCTCAGTGTATCTGAGACCATATTTTATTTATTTCTAGGCCATTATAATTCCCCTCACCTCATCAAATTGAATCTTAGGTGAGTGTATTAGTTAATGTCCTTCACCCCTGAGGGGGGTGCCTGGGGCGTATACCAATTTTTAGTTTTTCCTAACTGATTATCGTGACCACCTATTTAACACCACACCATCCCAATTTGCCCTATAACAGTATAGGGTAGGCAAAAAACCCTCCTAGAACATAAGAGGGGAAAAATTCCTACCCGGCCCCCTAATGGCAACCAAATATACTGTTTAATGGGCGGGAGTGGTGGGTCGACGATCAGCTTCAGAATGAAGAAGGGGGCTGGCCAGAGCTGAGAGCCTGGCTCCACCCCTTTCCAGATGGTTCCAACCGGAACTGGATTCTCTCCTTCGAAGGTGGAGTCAAACTGCTTCACCTCCACAGCTCGCAATGGAGGTAAAGCTTCTTCTTTGCTTAATATCTTGCCTTTTCACTCAGGGCAAATGAAAGATACATTTCAGGGAAATGGCTTTTCAGGCTACATGTTTTTAGAAGCAAGAGACAAATGAGAAGTTAAGGGATATATGGAAACTTGACTTTTAGAGTAAATAGATGTGTTCCAGGCCTACATTTAGACAACAGGGAACTAAAATGTCAAATATCCAATCAATGTCTTCTTCAATATTCATTTTGAAACTCCAATTTTTTGGACATCAAATTAATACCTCTTTGCAAAAAAAATTAAATTAAATGAAAAACCAACTCATTGAAATATCTATTCAAGGTAAGAGAAGCAGTAAAGCTGGTCTTGCATTAAGAGTTAGAGCTGTATCCTGATCACTTGATTCACCTTTAAACCTTTTTCATTCCAAAGGTACACACAATGAAAGTCAGGCTTATTTATGTATGTATTTTTCATTCAAATATAGAAAGGCAGGTTCTGAACACTATTTGCACTTAAATGATACCTTTAAAAAAGTATCAAGCAATCTTACCTCCAGGTAGAGCTACTGGACACTTGAATATATATTCTATATTGGCAAAACCTGGCTGCTGCCATGCATGCCTCATAATAAATTGCAACAGGTAACTGCATTGCCCAAGGCCACTATTTTATAATTGGCTCTATCTTCATGTAACCATGTTGCAGCTAGCTTTGGATGATTTCTTTCAAGGTTCTCAAGGGTCTTGGATGAAAAGATCCTGCAAAACAAACATCTGCCTTTATTCATGAAAACTTCCCTAATCAGGTTCCCCTCCACATCTGTTCCATTTTAGTATCCTTCATCTCTAGCCAATGTGGCCATTGTCCATTCAGACATATAGCCTTATCACATCCTCCACCCTCGCCATTTCACCGGCAAATGTGGTGAAACGGCAGGCACGAGAGGTAACTCTGTCACACAGAAAAAGCATCTCCCAACCAGAGCAGAAGTGTTCTGGCTCCAGTACAACACAGAAGTGTCCTAGGATGCTTCTATCTATTCCTCAAGTGATGAGGTTCTTGGAATGAAATCCAACTAAAATGTGAGGAAAAAAAGCCTTTTCAGACTATTACTGTCAGAATACCCTGACCAATAACCATTCTGGTTGAGGTTCTCTGGAAGTTGTTGTCCCCTCCAAAATTGTTTTCAGACTGTGAGTTAAACAGATATGGAGCGTACCAGGTTGGGAGAAAGCTATGGTAGTGGCAGATGGCAGATGCATATGAGTGATGTTAGGCTCACAGATAAAGTTTTATGATGCATTCCTAAATTAGAAAAAGTGGCTTATCAAATAAAAAAAAATGATGTATTTGTTAAAAAAACGCACTTTCTGGATCCAGGCAGTGTTATGTGGGAATAAGGTATCCTAAGGGGAAATCAGCCTGTTGAATCATTATAAAAAGAAAAGTTCTCTCTCCTGAGGCCCTGCTCCCCTACATGTAGCTCTTTTATAATTTCCAGGGCTACATGGTGCAGAAGTTCTATTATGCCAACTATAAGCCTGATATTTAACAGAGAAAAATAGAGATAAAGCATTCAAAGGAAGAAAGGAAATACAAATCCAGTATCAATTTTTGACATCAGAATTTGTTGGCAGTGTTTAATTCGTCAGAAGTCTATTCAAGTCCTGTTTTTAATTTTCTTTCAATTTTCTCTTTTCTGACTTCTCTCCCCTCCACCTCCCACAACTGTAAGCCTGCTTTCATTGCAGATCTCTCCCCTCCCCTCCCTTCCCCTCTCAAAGGAAAGCAGCACAGTAGCTTTCCCTCAAAACTATCAGGCCTGTTTAATATCATGTAAGCAAATACAGAATGTGTTCTTTTCAACTGGCAAAAGGGAAATGAGTTGCAGGAAACGTCATTTGTTTTTTATCTTTTTTAAGGAGGGAGTAATATTGTTTTATGGGGAGGAGGTGTAGAATAGTGGTGTGTGTGAGAGAGAGCTGGACTATTACTTAGAAGATGCAGGTTCAAATCCCCATGAAATTCACTAAGTCACCATGCACTAGCCTGGCCTCTCTTACAGGTTTGCTATTGCAAAGATAATGGAAAGGAAAAAAATGCCATCCACACTAACTTAAGCTCCTTAAGCTCCAAGATCAATCAATCAATTAATTAGTTCTATTTATATCCCACCTTTCTCCCCATGGAGACTCAAGGCAGCTAACAACTACATAATCTAATGAAAATTTAAAACAAAGCAAATACATTTTTTTAAAAACCACAATTAAATAGTACACTGTGGATATAAAGTTAAATTACAGTTTTACCCAATCCCTTTCTCGAATCCCACCCACAATCTCCCCAGCAGCATGCCCCTCATCCTCCCTAATCGTGGCTAGCACAGAAAGGTCTTTACGTATTCGAGGAAGATTGTTGTTATGTGCCTTCAAGTTCTTTATGACTGACACAAGTCCAAAGATGAAACTATCATGAGGTGTGTGTGGCAAGATTTGTTCAGAAGGGTTTTGCCTAGGCTTTTCTCTGAGGCTGACTGTAGCTTGCCCAAGATCATCCGGCGGTTTTCCATGGCTGAGTGGGGATTCTAACCCTGGTCTCCAGACTTCTAGTTCAATATTCAAACTGCTACATCGCACTGACTAGAGATTAAAGGAAGGTAGATGTGTAATCTATACTAAATAGATAATAATACAGAACTGTACTTAATGACTGTTATCATGTCAGTTTGTACATAATCCAGATGTAAATCCAAATGTTCCCAGATAACCTGGTTGCATATGTCTATCTACGATGTTCATCCTAATCCACTGAATTATCTGAATGGTTTTTTATATATATAACGGTCTTTATATATCTTCATTTGAATCTTTTTTATGGGCCACTAGTTGCTGATGTGTCACTATAACTAATGCACCTGGTCATGAGCAGGAAGAGTATTTGCAACTTCTCAAGTCCTCCACATCTATTCCTCATTCATTCATCCAGCAAACCAAGAATGGGTTTCCCTGAACAGACTCAGAAGTGGAGTGGGCAGATAAAAAGACAACCTGGCAAAATGGCACTACCTAAAAGAATCCTCCACCTTGTTCAACTGTGGAGCAGAACAAACAAGTCCACATCTGTATATTTGTCCATAATGCCCTGCTTCATGTACAGAGGAAGAATTGTTTAAAACTACAGACAATGCGGTCACTGTTGCCCATTTTTGGTCAAAAAATATTTAGCCACTTGTTCTCCTTTTTTCTATCAGTTTTATACTTATTTATGCAATGCTTTTGATACAAAATAAATAAATAAATAAATAATCCCAGCACATAAAGGAGACCCATGTGATACACCTATTACCTTATCAGATGGGCTACGTCACTTGTTCTCCCCTTTCAGGATGGAGCCCATTACATGACACATGTGTACTTCTGGCTGGGCTCCATCCAGAAAGGGGAGAGCAAGTGATGTAGCCCATCTGATAAGGTAGTAGGTGTATCACAGGGGCCTCCTCTGTATGCTGCACAATATAGGAGCCTTCCTGTGTTGCCTTACCAGCAATGGGGGGAAGCCAGTCAACAATTCTTTCCCCATGGGATGGGGGTAACAGTAAGTCATTGATACAGAGCATGGAGTAATGGGTTCTCTATGCCCCCCCCCCCACTGGGAACCCATGGATTCACCACTATGTGTGGCAAATCCATGGGCCTATTCGATGAAGTCCATAGTGATAGGTAGTGGCTTCTATGTCAGTGAGACAATAAATTTATTTTGGTTTAATCTGCACTTTCAAGTAATTATGCCACCCTATCACCAAAATAGATTATGTAGCTAGGATACTTCCATTTAAATTCAGACTAGAATCTGGATTCATCATCCTACCAAAATGAGAGCTATGTGCTATCTATGAATTTCATCTGTCTAGGAATTTTGTTAAAATGTGTGTTTGTGCTTCTAATTCTCAAAGAACAACATTCCCAAAAAGAATAAGTTTAAATAATGATTTGGATAATAGTAAATGGAAAGCAAGACAATTCTACGTTTATTGGGAGTGGGTGAATCTGGGGCTGTGCATTTATTGCTTATGTTTAGTATGACAACAGAATACATGCCTACTCAGAGGTAATTCTTCCTGAGTTCAATGAGCAAAGTAGGTATAAGATGAGACTCTAAATTAAACTAAACAGAAGTTTATTTGATTTTAATAAGTTCTGTTCACCTTATTACATACATGTTATAGAAGATCCCCTGAAAATATAAAATTACAGATTCCAATCCCAGAAATTATTTACAGGCTGTGGTTTGGCATAGATATATTAAAAACCAACAGTAGAGCCAACACCAGTATTTTCTGATTTCTCTATGTACTGTACACATAATGTATCTCATTGCTTAGCTTGGTAATTTTCTAAAACCACCCAATGCAATAAAAGAAATTAATAGCAAACAGTGTATTAAATGCCTTTTAAAATACACCTATCTGCTGAATGTTAGTAATTTGATGCACAAAGGTCTGCCAAAGATAAAGCTATGGAAAATGTGTTCTGAATGCTTTTCAATAATAAAAAGAGGTTAAATCATGAAGTAGACTCTACATTTGGGATCACATTTCAGTCTTTATTTCACTCCTACTCCAATTGTAGAATGCTTGTTGGATTTCTGTTTTATTATTCTTTTTCACGTTGACCTTTTTATTAAATGGTAAGTAAAGGGGGAATGCACAGAATACAATTTCTACATGGCTAATGTATTTGTACATTTCCTAACACTTCTCAGATCCCTTTGATTCTCCCCCCCCCCCCCCTAAATATTCTTATTCCCCAAGTATTATGGAGAAATAACCCAGGTTTACACTACATATCCAATGAAATAGTTGCTGTTAACCAGAGTTCTCTGATAGGTTTATCTATATGATACATGTGTTTGTAGTGAAGACTTGCATCTTCTTCAGTGAATTGGTGCCTACATTGAAACAGCGAAACACACACCATTACAATCTATGCAGTGTGGTTTCACATTGAGTGAATAGGTCTCTTTTGAGTGATCAGTAGAACTATGGAGAAGTTGTGAAGTTACTAAAGCCATTTTAACTTTTAGAACAAACAGTGCATCCCTCATCCTGATCACAAGTAGAATACAATAAGGGATAATGATTTATACGCCTGCTGTTATTATCAATAAACCAGCAAACTAACATTACATTCCAATACAAAATGAGCTGAATATACTGAATGACTTTGGGGCGTGGTGGATTCCCCTACTTTGGATAGCTATCCATCAGGAGTGATTTGATTCTGTATTCCTGCATGGCAGGGGGTTCAACTGGATGTCCCTTGTGGCCTCTGCCAACTATAATTCTATTATGTTAACTCTTTTTCACGGCATTGTATTTCATGGGATTGTATTAACACAAGGTATAATAAAATGAGGGAAGGGTATTAGAGGCCAAGATGAAGTATTTTGGCCACACCATGAGAAGACAGGAAAGCTTAGAGAAGACAATGATGCTGGGGAAAATGGAAGGAAAAAGAAAGAGGGGATGACCAAGGGCAAGATGGATGGATGGTATCCTTGAAGTGACTGGCTTGACCTTGAAGGAGCTGGAGGTGGTGATGGCTGACAGGGAGCTCTGGCATGGGCTGGTCCATGAGGTCACGAAGAGTCGGAAGCGACTGAATGAATGAACAACAAATATATAAAGTAGTCACCCTGCCACCTTGCATGTCCTCCTACATTTTGCCCCTAAGCACCAAGTAACACCAGACTGTGAGCAAGATGGCAAGTATTATTGAAGAGGAAAAACGCACAAATCAGAAGAAGTGCCAACAGTTTGACTTCGCCTGAGTCTACCAGAAAGGACAAGGTTCTGCTATCTTCTCTACTGTCAATCCTGCTGAATTAGTTGAGTACCTTTGCTTTAAACTAAATTTTTAGCAATTGAAATTGCTAAAAATTGGCCAAGAAGGAACATGGGAAGAGATGGTAGAAATTGAGGGTGCATCTACACGGTATAATTAATGCAATTTAATAGCACTTTTACTGCTATGGCTCAGTGCAATGGAATCATGGGTGTTGTAATTTTGCGAGGTATCTAACCTTCTCTGCCAAAGAGTGCTAATGTCCCATTAAAATACAGCTGTCAAGGATTCCATAGCATTGAGCCACAGCAGTTAAAGTGGTGCCAACTGCATTGATTCTACTCTGCAGATGTATCCTGAAACATTTTAAAAGCAACTGAAAAAGTGGGATGACAGAAAGATTAATTGTGGTGGTCCCTTGTCAAATCAGAACTGTCAAAGGATATGCATTCTGCCTATTTATAAATATATATGCTGGCTATATTAAATATAAGGCACAACAAGTCTAGGGCATCTATTCTCTTCAAACTGCTCAAAACACCCCTCCTAAATTAAATATTGTCAAATGTAACCTATAATCTAGATTTTGGATAGTGCTATATAATTAAAAGAAACAGGAAAGGCTTTGTCTCAGGCTGGATCTATGCTGCCATATAATACAGTTAAAATGCATTACATGGCAGTGTAGATCCATATAATGCAGTTAAAATCTTGTCAATCAAAACAGCAGAGTATCACTCATATCATGAGAATTCCCAGTTGCAAATGTTTAGCTGGCAGGATCCCAGATTCCAGAATCACAGAATAGCCCCATCTTTGATTGACAAAGAAATACAGTGAAACTATCCTCCACTGTGTAGTATACAAGAAACTTAAGTAGCTCAATTTTGTTTTGGTCTGCATGATTAGGCTTTGTGGACAGTATTTCATCTTTACTTAATGCCAAGCGAAGATGAAAAATGTTTGCCAGATAACACAAAAGTCTTCAATAGAGAGCGGAGCCATTTGAGAGATTCTGGATCACAGAATTTTTGCTTTCATTTGGCTAATGATCTCTCACTCGATGACAGGATTTTTCTCAGCAAAAGAAAGCTTTTGTGGTACTAAATTACCCCCCTCATTTTACACATGGCTTGCTATTTAAGCCTTCATGGTTCTGGAAGACTAATAAAAGAATGAATCCGTTTTGTGTTCGATATCAGAATTCCATCTCAGTGCTTGGGATGTGAACCAGAGCTTGTCTTTGGGCTTGTGTTTTCAATGCCTTTGGGATTGGCTTCTGCTTACATTTTATTTTTATTATTATGATTCAAGTGCTATTCTAAGACTTGTCCTATATCAGTGAATAACACACAATTGTTTTCTTTTAAAAATACCTTTGTAATCTTGATATGCTCTGTGTTCTCTCTCTCTCTTGTTCTTTCTTTGTCTTAATGCTGAACATATTCTGTTTCTGTAACTTTCTTGTTGGATGGAAATTTTGTCTTCTATTTCAGGGGATAAGTTGAAATTGAGCTGGCATAATTATTACAAAATGTTATCTTAATACTAGGACATGAAAATCCATAATAGCTTTTTAGCTCCAATGTAAAAAAAACTCTTCCTATTATTTTATATTGTATATTACTAATGTATACATACGAATGCTTCATATAGTATGAATCTTTCATCTTGGTCAGAATCCTTCCTAACCCCCCCCCCCCAAAAAAAAACCCACCACAACAACAGGAGATCACATCTGTCTAGATGAAATGAAAAAAATAATTGCTTTCTAAAAGTAATAACCTCCCATACATACTTTAGTTGTTATACCATTGTCAATTATTTTTGACAATTACATGTAAGGAGGTCCACACACCTATTGGATTGGTAGGATGAGAGCAGATTTTTGTATCTCAAGCAGGGGAAATAATAATGATAGTAATAATAATAATAATTATTATTATAATAATTGTGTTGGCACGCTGGGAATGGAAAGAAAACTATACATGTCCGGCTATATCCCCAGCGACCATCAGTATGCCCTATATGTACTTTAATTCCCCAATATAAGTGTCTGGAGACGAGACTAAATTTAACCAATTAAGTTTACTGAAACAATCAAGGTGAATCAAAACAAGGTATTACAAAGGTGCAGTTTGATTATTGAATGATATAGAATTAGAATAGTAAAGTGCAGATATAAGGTATAAACTCTGAGGTAAGTATAGATAACAGGAGACTATGAGGTATAATGATGGTATTTGCTCTGAGGGGAAAAACAAAACTATGAGGTAAGTACTCTCTATGATGGTAAACAGGCTATGATAACTGAGGAAAGTACCACTCTAATCTCTAAGGCATACAAGATGTAATCTTTGTGGCAAATACAATAATCTTTGGCAAGTACATCTATGTTCTGATCTATGGGGCAAATACTGCTATTATCTATGACATGTACATCTATTATCTATGGCATGCACAATCTATGGCATGCACAATCTATGTTCTTTGAAGCATGCACTATAATCTATGGCATGCATGATAATCTATAGCCCTATGAAGCATGTACAGCTATAGTCTCTCAGGCCTGTACTGCTTAGGTCTTTAAGGCAAATACTATAATCTTTAAGGTGGTGAACAACTTTGATATCTGGCATGTACATGCTTAGGATTGCCTGTTTCAGATCGCCAAGCCAGACCAGACACTTTCTGGCTTAACTAGCTAAAAGCTCTGCCAAAGAAGAATGGAGAGAAAAAGTCCTTCCACCAAGCTCTGAGCCGAAGGGTTGAACCAACAGAGCTCGGCCTCTAGGGGGATCCTAACATCCTCCCCTAAAACTCAGCAAATGGAACAGTCCACCTTCAAGAGAGCAAACAGGGAAATAAATAGAGGAGTAAAACTAGGCCGAGACTTCACAACAACAACAACAACAACAAGCCAGTAAAGGTGATCCCAGTGGTGATTGGCACACTGGGTGTAGTTCCTAAAGACCTTGGCCTGCACTTAAACACAATCGGCACTGACAAAATTACCATCTTCCAGCTGCAGAAGGCCACCTTACTAGGATCTGCATACATTATTTGCCAATACATCACACAATCCTGGACACTTGGGAAGTGTCCGACCTGTGATCCAATACAACAGCCAGCAGAGTGATCTTATCTACTGTGGACTCATCTTGTTGTGTTTCAAATAAGAATAAGAATAATAATGATGATAATAATAATAATAATAATAATAATAATAACAATAACAACAACAACAACAACAACTTTATGTTTGTATCCCGCATCCATCTCCCCAAAGGGACTTGGGGTGGCTTACATGGGACAAGACCAACAACATAATTTAAATGGCACATTAAAATTCAATAAGAGCATTATAAAACAATATAAAACAACCAAATATATAACACAATATAAAACAACGAACAACAACCAAAGGCCTGGAATAGTAATAATTTATGATCTTGGGTAGGTGGACTGATGCAATCAATTTTGAAGAGAGGGCTAATGGATAAAGTGCAAATAACAGATGATAAAATTAGGGATGGGATAATAAAGGCTAGAACATTATAACGCTAAGCAGGAAACAGTAGAAAAGTGGAGGGACTGGATTTTAAGTCATAGCTGGGGGGCAGAATTTCTTGAGGAGCCATCTAATCAAAGGCACAATGGAACATCCCTGTCTTTAGTTCTTTGTGAAAGATGGACAAGGAGGGTGCCAACCTAATCTCCCTGGGGAGAGAATTCCAGAGCCGGGGGCCACAACAGAGAAGTCACTCTCTCTTGTCCCTGCCAGCCGCACCTGAGACAGAGGTGGAAGCGAGAGAAGAGCCACCCAAAAATATCTTTGAGATCATGCAGGTACATAGGGGAAGATGCAATCATGAAGATAGGCAGGTTCTGAACTGCCTGACCCAAGGTTCAGCCAATTTTCTTTTAAAGTTATACAACAGTGACCTATCACTTCATTTACTGCCTAGGTTCAGCCTAGTCAATAGACCATATTTCCCTATGTTATCCTGCCTGGGTTTTAAGATCTTTGGGTCACAGACTCACTACTATCATATGTATGTCTGGTGAGAGTTTGGAGGGCCTTCTTGGTGACTGTTCCCAGTCTCTGTGAAAAAAAAGGCTTCGTTGTCCTCCTTTCTGCTCTCTTTTTACTGACAGCTCTCACAGTTAGGAAGTTCTTCCTCATGTTTAGGTGGAATCTCTTTTCCTGTAATTTGAAGCTATTATTCCATGTCCTAGTCTCCAGGGCAGCAGAAAACAAGCATGCTCCCTCCTCCCCATGACTTCCCCTCACATATTTATACATGGCCATCATGTCTCCTCTCAGCCTTTTCTTCTGCGGGATAAACATGCCCAGCTCTTTAAGCTGCTCCTCATAGGGCTTATTCTCTAGACCCTTGATCATTTTAGTCACCCTCCTCTGGACACATTCCAGCTTGTCAACATCTCCCTTCAATTGTGGTGCTTCAGAACTGGACACAGTATTTCAGGTGTGGTCTGACAAAGGCAGAATAGAGGGGCAGCATGACTTCCCTGGATCTAGACACTATATTCCTATTTATGCAGGCCAAAATCCCATTGGCTTTTTAAGCTACCACATCACATTGTTGGCTCATATTTAACCTGTTGTCTGCGAGGACTCCAAGAACTTTTTCACATATACTGCTGTTGAGCCAGGCACACCCCATTCTGTATTTTTATATTTCTTTTTTTTCTGCCTAAGTGGAGTACATTGTATTTATCCCTGTTGAACTTCATTTTGTTACTTTTGGTCCATCTCTCTAATCTGTTAAGACCATTTTGAATTCTGCTCCTGTCTGCTGGAATATCAGCTATCCTTCCCAATTTGGTGTCATTTGCAAACTAGATGAGCATGCCTTCTAACCCTTCATCTAAGTTATTAAGAAAGATGTGGAACAGAAGTGGGTCGAGGACGGAACCCTGCAGCACTCCGCTGCACTTCAGGATGAAGAGGAAGTATTGGGCAGAATCACCCTCTGGTTTTATTCACTTAACCAATTACAGAACCACCTAACTGTAGTTTCACCTAGTCCACATTTGACTAGTTTAAACAGGACTTCAATTTTAACTGGTTAGGATAGTACAAGGGATGTTCCAGTTCCTAAATTGTAAGAGGTTTTAATGTGTTTAACTTTTAAATTAATCTCTTCAATACACATTAATTTGATTTAAAAAGCATTAAACACAAACCACTCAAAGACATTAATTTAAGAGTTAATTTTTGTCATCTGGAGTGCCATGTGAAAAAGTGGTATATAAATTAAACAAATACAATAACACTAGGTGTGCACGTCAGCCTAAACACTGTATTTAATCTGAAAGCAATTGGCTTCACATAGTTACAATGTTGCTGGGATAGAGAAACAACCCTAGACATTTTGTAATGGAGATATAATTACTCTATATTTTTCCTCAAAGGAAGCAATAAATTGTGTCAGGACCTTTCTTCCCACTGTGAGAAAGAATTTTCAAAGCCCATTTGTAATTTTGGACTTATTCTGCTTGAAGGTCACATGTGGGCATTTTGTGAAGGAAAAAAATCAAACTGAAGATTCTTGTTAGTCCAAAAGTCTTCTCGCCAAAGTTTTTCCACAGCAAAAAAAATATGTTTTTTTATTTTCAGAAGACATCTGCTTTGTAAGTGTGTTTACAATAAGCTTTTTGGGGGCTTTTACATTCAACCCACAAGCCTAGGGAACATAACATTATGCAATGCAGTTTGACACCAGTTTAAGTGTCATGTCTCAATTCTATGAAATTGTAGAAATTGTGTGTTTACAATATCTTGAATCTTCTTTGACAAAGAGTGCTAGCGCCTGACCAAACCATACATAGAATTGAGTCACGGAGTCAAAGTGGTGCCAAACTGCATTAATTGTGCAGTGTAGATACACTGTGTGTTTCATGAAAGTGGAGTTTACACATGTGTTGATATCTCCAGCCACACTTTTAATTCACCAGGAGGATGACTTTATCAGAATTGATCATTTCTGAAAGCATTTTGTGATATAGTTAGAAGGGACTGCTCCTGAGAAGTATAAACATCTCATGATCATGTGGTATATGGTCATGTCTAAAAAAAAACCTCAAAAAGTCACCCCCACCCCAAACTTGGTCTGACTTATGAAAAAAGGAAAATGTATATGATCGTGTCTAAAAAAATTCTCAAAAATAATCAACCCCCAAAACTTGATCTGACCTATGAAATAAAGGAAAATCGCCTCCTCTAAATAGAGTGGTGAAAGGGAAGAGTTTAGTCCTTCTCAGGAGAACCTAAAAGGAGCACATCCCTTCTACTCTCTCTACCATGGCCCCAAATCTGGCTTTTTTGAATGTCTGGGTAAGGAAATGGCAATGGCTAAGGGCAGCTGTCTCCCTTGAGTCAGCATTGGTGCTTTCTCCTGTCTGCAGAATGACCCTCAACCATAATTTCTGCCCCAAACTAATACATGATGTCTACTTATAATAAACAAGTATATCCTTTATTTAAATTAGCCCTTTGAGTCTTTGTTTTCTTCTTTTGCTCCAGCTTTTTCTGTTTGTATGACAATCAAATAAATTCCTTTGAAACAAAGTACATTTCCCATCTTCTGTACTGCAAGACAAAAATTGCACAAAATGGTGGGTAGTTCTAAGCAAAGATATTCTATGAGACTGGCTGAAATTAAGGGACGGCTTTGATGGTCCATTTGAGGAAGGTTTATTTGTTTCCCCTCACATAGGCTATTATTTCCTGATTTCCTAAGAGCCTCCTTTCCTTCAAAAACATCAACTGTGCTTTGAGGTCAGAGTGTTTTCTGACCATTTTCTTTCAGTGCATACGGGTTTGCTGGAACTTAAGGCATAAGATTACAGAGGGATAGGATGCAACAATTGGGGGATATGCTTTGCTTTATTCTCAGGGCCTTTCTTCATGTACAGAGAGAAGCTTGGGAAATGTTCAGAGATCACTTTTATTGTTTTAAAAGTCATATGCATGTGCAATAGATGCATATGTAACCAAAATTTCCTGTAGTTGCTCTGTAGTGCACCTGTTATCCTGGGGTCAATCTGGCATGGCATATGCTAGATCAGCCCCAGAATGGTTCTCACAGCCTTTCCCCATAAGCTGCAGAGGCAGGTGGGTGCCCCAACTGCCCAGTGGAGCCTAATTTGGATTATGCCATTGGACAGTCACTCTTAGGACCTTTTCACATGGGGTAAAAATGGCCTGTTTTGTCACTTTATTTCACGATTTGGACAAGGCCCGCCATACGCCATCACACAACACATGGTAGACCAAAAGGCACTTTGTCCTTCACCATAGGGAGGAATGAGCTACCCACACTTTCCTCCCCAAATCCCCATGTGATGGCAGAAAGGGGTGGTGGTGGCAATGCATGAGTGATGAGGGGAGAGAAAGCACCCTCTCCCACCCCTCCGTGTGATGAGGGGAGGAGGGAGGGCATGTGGGACCACCTTGCGCACCTTCCCTTTTGACGGCGATTGGTGGTGCAATGGCATGACCCAAAAGGGCAATGTGAAGGGGTCCCTTGTGTCCTCTCCTCTCTGTGTTGCCACAATCTCTGGGCTTGACATGTGTGCCAAGTGGGACATTTCCTGGAGTAATAATAAACAGAGCAATGAGGAAGGGAGGAGGGGGAGGAGTCACCCACTCCTCTGTCCCTCCTTCCTTAATCACCTGATCACCCTGACAGATGTCACTGCAGACAACAACTAACCAGCATGACCCATGTTGCACCCAGAGATCACAGTGACATGCAAAACAGGAAGGAATGGTAAGTCCCATTTTATATCCATTGACCACATGAACCCAGGAAATATGGGATGGCAGTATAAAATGTTGCAGCTGGCTCTGGTTTGGAATCAGTTTACATGGGCCCAAGGTCAGAGAATACTCTGAATTGTGGGACAGAAGTATCCGCCAACTTTTTTTTAATACGGTCTTGCCCTATGTTACCACAGCTCAGCTCTGTGGAGCAATTGGCTATCATGGAGCTGATCCAGTGGTCAGTGTAGATTTCCCCCAAAAGTGATTCTCCAGTATGTATCTTGAGAATACATGCAGGTCAGAAAAACCTGACATCATTATATTATAAGTTGGGCTGAGGAAATCTGTCACTTTCATTTTCCCTAATACTCATTTCTTCATTTGATGTTTTCCAACTGAAAAGGGATGAGTTCTAGCAATTTCAGGAATTGACTGAACTAAAGGTCTCTCTTATTTGCCATGACTGAATGCAACAGATACCGTTATGAGTGGCATGGAGAGATGTAACTTTTACCAAAGATGAGAAGACTCTTGACAAAAAGAGGTAGCAACCACAACATGAACATTCAAATTAGTGATTATACAAGGATTCAAACCAAGACTTCTAACAGTTGAACACTCAAAGTTCTGGACTGAATGAATAGATTCCTCTGTTTCACTTTCTCCCATGTTCAAAATTTAAAATCTCAAAATCATTCTGTTTTGAATATAAAGAAATGTCTCAACTTTGTGGAAATCTTATTGAGAATGAATGAAGCAAAATCTTGACAAATCCTTAACTTGTAGGGTAGAAATTCAGCTACAGTTCTATAATGATGTGCCTTTCTGTAGATCTAACTGATTTTTTTTGGGATTCATCCCAGCCTTCATTTATGCCAGGATCGTCAAACTCATTGTCATTGATGGCTGCACCAGCCTTTTGGCTGTCCATTGAATCTATGGACGCAGAATCCATTGATACAGAGGGCCAACTCTTTTTTACATAGTAGTGGGTGGCTGCTCTTTAGTTTTTACTCAGTTTGGTCCCTAGATGTTATTGAATGAAATTTCTCATCTCTTTTGATAATCCGACTGGTGGGCTGGGGATA
This sequence comes from Anolis sagrei, assembly GCF_037176765.1. NCBI lineage: Eukaryota > Metazoa > Chordata > Lepidosauria > Squamata > Anolidae > Anolis > Anolis sagrei. The sequence continues at coordinate 112,916,892 of NC_090023.1, read as the reverse complement.
ATAGGAATTGCAGCGCAACATCATTTGTGGCTCTGAGCTTGGGGAAAGGTTAAAGAACATTTTGGTCAGACACCATAACCACAAAGTCATTTATCTCAATTCAAGCCTCACTAGCCTGACTTAACAGAACAACTGCAGCTTTTCAGATGTTACCGTATCACAACTTCCATCAGCATCATGTTTAATGATGAGGAATACAGAAGTTGTTGTTCAGCATCTAAAGGACTACATAAAATGACATAGCAGATTTAGCTCCCAGGCCTTGAGTTTAAAACATGTGGTTTATGCACCAAACTCTGACTATTTACACAATCAGGATTACATCCTTCATATTGCCCTGTTCAACATGGGGAGGGGGGAGAGAATGGGGTGTGCTTTTGATGACCTCATTAAAAGAGAGAGGAGGAGGTAACAGCTACTCAGATGCCTATTCTTCTTGCTGGACTCTTTTCAACCTACCCACCCCCCTGTGATACAGTGTAAATTTCTAGTCCCTTTGGTGCCAAGTAGAAATTTCCTTTCCTTTTTTTGGTCCACTGTTGAAGGGGAATTGGATACTGCTTCAAGGTGGTGTCTTAAATACGCAGCACTCAGCAGTTACTGGGTGGAGAAAATAGGAGTTTGGTGAGCACCTATGGCACTCATTTAGGTGAAGGGTAGGTTTTTGGAACTTCCCTTACATGGGTTTGGGGGAGACTTTCCTTGGGTCTGGCTTTATGTTTACACTCCAATAGAAGTCGTGTCCTTTCCAGCACATTGCATGCTTGAGAGCAATCCAGCAAATGGGTTCTCCCTGAACCTCAGGTGTTTTCACTCAGGGTAAATGCGTAGGAGTTACTTTTTTGAAGAAGAAAACTTATTTGCACTTATTTCCATGCTGCTCTTGCTTACATCTGGCCATATTGGATAAAACATTTGAAAGGTCCCAAAAGGAAAGAAAGGATGAGAATGCTTTGAAATTTCTTTGGTTCAAAAAAGACAGAACTGTACAGGGTTCTGGGAAGAATTATGAAACTGTGACACACAAATGCACTCTTCTGCAGTCTCTTGAAGGAACAGAAACAAGCAAAAGCACTTTATTAACCTTGTAGTAGGTATCCAGTCCTTGACTGAAGGCAGACACAGTGATTGCTCTGAATACATATTAATATTTTCCCATCATGCATTATGCTTTTAGTCTAAAATGCAAATAAAATTAAGTAGAAATAGAAAAGACTGTGCCATTGCATTATTTTTTTCTAAGACAAATCCATGATTGAATTAAACCAAATAGTTTAATGAAATATTACATTATTTCATATCCACTAAGCTAGATGTGGAAAGACAGCCAAAGGTAGAGGATCACAAATCTAAAATGAAATCACTCTTGCTTGCTTTAGTGTGGGGCCTTTTTCTAAAGGCATTCATTTTGTACAGATTTTTTTTGTATCAGGAGTATCTTGAGAAACTGCAAGTCGCTTCTGGTATGAGAGAATTGGCCATCTGCAAGGACGTTGCCCAGGGGATGCCTAGATGGCCCAATAGGATAAACCCTTGTGCCGGCAGGACTGCAGACCAACAGATCAGCAGTTCGAATCTGAGAAAGTGGGTTGAGCTCCCTCTGTCAGCTCCACCTCCCTATGCAGGGACATAAGAAAGCCTCCCACAAGGATGGTAAAACATTTTGTACTGATGATCCCCAACAAAACCAGTTAAAAATTATTTATGAATCATTGCAGACAATCTTGTGGTATGCTCTGTATTTTATAGCCATTTTTACATTGAAAATCATAATTTAACTGTGCTTTTAAAATATGCCCAACAACGATTACAGCACTTTGCCATATTGATTTGGGTTGATGCTAAAATCCAAAATGTCTGGAGGATATCAAATTGAGAATGATACTAAAGATTATACATCTTGAAAATAACATGGAGGTTGAGCCATCTATGACTTTAAGCACCTCATCGTTCATCTCAGAAATCCATCCCAGAAAATTATCAACACCAAATGAAAAGCAAAGCAAGATATTGAGATGCAATCATATAAAGATAATGAAATCTGTTTGGGTTTAGTGGATGATATTGTTCTAAACATTGATTTTTTCTTTGCTTACCTATTTTTAATTTGGTGGTGTGTAAAGCCTGGTTAATTCTATACTGTAAGTGTATTTTACTATTCAGATAACCATTGTGTTGTTTAGGTTATTTTTGTGTAATTTTAAAAAATGGCACCCATAAACACTCTGATGAATGAACACCCCCAACTGACTCAGGGCTTGTCTACACTAGTAAAAAAAACAAACACAAACGGATCCCATGGGCTCATCTACACTGGCCACTTAGGTTGTTGTGTAATCAGATCATCTCTAGCAGTTAAAGGTCATGAAGAGATGATCTGGGATAACTTGGGGCAAGGCCATCTTAACACAGACTTTCCCTGGGTTAAGCTAAATCAGGGGAAAACCCGAATCTTGGCCCTGGAATTGGGTATGCCTCTGAATTAGGGGCAGTAAAGACAGTTTGTACGGCTCTCAAGTGGAACTGGTTACAACTAGCTTACCTCTCATCCTGTGGAATGGCAGCCCTATCATTCCCCACAGTTCCTGGTGCTCTGTCTGATGTCAAGCAGAGCACCGTAGTACCAAGGATGATGGGAGGGAGAGCTCTCATTTGACATTGTATTCTCTAACAGTTTTTGCAGCATTATTAATTTTGTTTTATACTTCAGTTCAATAACCCATAACTAGGCCATGAATAAAAGTGTGATTTTTTTCTTAAAAATCACATCTTAATTACCCTCTTAATTATGTAACAAACAGCATGATGTAGAGTTTTGAGCATTTGAATCCCTATTAAGCCCAGAAACCTACTGAGTAATCTTAAGCAAGTCACTCTCTTAGGCTTAAAGGAAGGCTACAACAAACTTCCTCTAAAAAAAACTTGCCGCAAGCAAATCTGTTGCCACGGTTAGAGAGCTGGAGGCAATCCTAGTCAATCCCCTGCTTTCTGACAACAAGAGAATGGCCATGGAGATGGTGGCCAAGTCTAAATATGAAACTCATTTATGATTCATATTGAAACTTATTCAAACAGTGTGACAGCAATTTTAAAATAATTGTGTTACTGAAACAAAGTTTGTGTACAGTGAACCATTAGAAAACAAGGGTGTCTCTATCTCAGTCAGCCATGTGTATAATTTCAAATGTTGGTATATTTCAGATTCTAGAAGGTGTGATAAGGCATGCTCAACATGCATACAGAATACTTCCATTTAACATGTTTCGGGATTTTTTTTACACCAGTGAGAACTATCATGTATTTTTCATGAACAGTCAAGTTAGAGTAAGAATTGGTTATTTCTATTTCACATTTCCTAATTTCTGATCATTTCAATTCCCTCCTTACCTTCAATGAGATGAACCTGGAGAAAATGATCATATATTACTTCTACTTAACTGTGGGCACTTCCAGACTGCACTTTAATGCAAATGCAACTGAGTTTTAAAAATGCAATTGCACTCACATTGAAGTCTGCCCACCCCTCCACCCCCAAAGAAAGTGTGGGGGATGGGTGTCCACATGCTCTGCTGGACTTTCCAGCAGGGCATTGGGACAGAAAAGAAAACTCCTTAAAACAGCCTTTTAAAAGCAAAACAACTCACTCAGCAGCCATTTCCTATTTTCCGGAGTTCTCCGGGGTTGTACCAATGATGTGTGCCATTTGGGGGGGGGGGGAGAGGTAAATAGCTCTGCCCCCCCCCCCGGTGCATCATTGGTACAACCCAGGAGAACTCCAGAGAAGAGGAAATGGCTGCCAGGTTAGTTATTTTGCTTTTTAAAAGGCTATTTTAAGGAGTTTTGGGAGAGGGTGTGTAATAAAGACAACAGGCCAGTTCTGCCACCGATTGCAACTACTACAAACAAGATGGAGGTCAAAGGACAAATGACAAGGTCTGGCTCAAGGTAAGGCTGTGAGGAGATCAGACTACACATACCCTCACACACACAAGGCCAGACAATGGGATGCTACCACTGTCTTTTATATTTTGCCTTTTCTGTCTCCTATTGTTCATTAAAGGTTTCTATTGCTTCCACCAATTTATTATTTTAATAGGCCATCTCCTTCACTGGAATGTAAATAAATAAATGTTTAAAAAGCCACACAAAGACTCCAGTTGAAATGAAACAGGAATATATTGTTTATTTTGAACAGTCAATATGCGTAATGGTTTAAAATAGCTTGTTAGGCTTCTTACAGAGGATGGTACTTATATCTTGAGTTTCTTCAAACAAAGTTCCACAGGAATCTCCCTCCCTCCCACAGCACTCTAATCACTATAGAGGCCTATTAACTATTATCTTCAAAGAGGTATATTTCATAGAACTAACAGTTCCCAACTTTCTTCTTTCCTTCCCCCTTCAAACTCCTGACTGTCTTCTTCCCCACCTAACTCCTAACTGAACTAAAATGGCTGTCTCAGTTTCTTCTCTTCCCTTCTGGCTCTGCCCATTTCCAAGAGCCCAAGAAACCCGAGATAGATAGTGTAGATGGGCACCAGAAGTTGTGCAGTGCAATCCCCATCCCATCTACATAGCCTCTGCAGCTGGAAAGATACAGCTCTTCTCAAAGAACTATGTCTTTCCAGTAGTCAAAAAATCTCATCACAAAGCAGAGCTTTCCTGCTTTGTGTTAAAAGCATTCATTTCTTGATAGGGCATCATCTGGATACCACACTTGAAGAAGCAGCAGGGTGCATGTTTTAGGACCTGTCTTGATGGCCTCTGTGTTAGAATTTTGCTGGAGAATGGAATACTCCTCCTTTTCCTCCAACCTCCCTTCCTCTTTGTTCCAATACCGTATTTTAGCTTTAAACAAATTAAAATGGAAAAAGGCAATAAGACTTGGTGAGATTTTTTTCTCCAGATACTTTTGTTGGTCAAAGCAAATGGTACACAATAAAGTGGCTGAAGGTTAGGTGCACAGTTTAGAAATGTTCAAGTCACCATGTCTACATTTTAGGTGTAGTGCTGTGTGGATTGCTCGGGGGTGGGGGTGGGCATCTTGAAGATATGAATGCCATGAAGGTTAAACCAAGCCCTTGTGACTTTGTTTGCAAAAGGTTTAGTGCCCTATATTGCATCATATATATATATATATATATATATATATATATATATATATATATTGCACTACCAAGGAGCAAATTTAGTATGGTAGATTCAAAAGCTTGTCATGATTTAACAGCTCTATAAAGACAGAGAGTACATTGGAATGCAATAAAAATATAAGCAGACCAACTGAAGACAATTATTAGCTTGAAATTAATTCCCTTTTCCAATCATGAAAGCATAACTACATTATATTACTAATGTAACTTAATGAGGTATAAATGATAACATTGTGGTTATCTTTATAGTTATAAAAATGTGGCCTATCAATGGTTTGTTCAAGTGGTGGATGGAAAAAAACCCCCTATTTTTATGTGTCTGTTAACTGAGGAAAATATCAATTATTTTAGTAACTTTTGAGAAATGGGGAAATAAAAGTTTAAGTTAATTTTTAAAAACTGAGCCAGTGTTAAGCAGAGGTATAAAGCTTCTCTTATTGTATTCTCAAATAAAAAAACATTTAATTTTTTTTGCCCTTACATTTAAGATGTCAAGAGTTGACAACTATCCCCCTTTATTTTGCACTTTGGGATTCTTGATAACAATTTACTGTGCAAAAAAAAGGGTCTTTCCCTCAAACTTCCCTTCATCCTTCTAGTGCAAAATATCCTGAGGCAGTTGCCCATTTTCTTTTTCTGTACATACCAATTGTCTCAATACCTTTGCATTCACTGGCTAAGTGAAGGCATTCAACTTAACTGAAGAATTGGGTGAAGTTAATAGGGAACCACTGTTAAAAAACCCCCCATCAAATTCTGCCTCTAATGTGCATTAGAAATGGATCATAATTCCTTCTTTTTCAAAAAAGATACTATTAGAAATAAAACTTTACTAATTTCAGGTGAACAAAATCAAGATTTTAATCTAATTGCATCCCATAGTCACTTTGAGTCTCGACATGGAGAGAAAAACTAGAGTTTAAATAAACATCATTATCATCATAGCAAATCATGTAATACATGTGTATGTGCATCAGTGTGTTTGTGTGTGTATTTGATTTTATTTATTTATCGTATCAGGAGCAAACCAAGGGTACAGTTGTAATGTATTAAAAAAAAACCAGAAAGTTTTAAAACTTGGCATTATCCTAAATGTCCTTTGATCAGTAGCTGGCCACTTGGAGTGCCTCTGGTGCTGATATAAGAAAGTCCTCCATTGTTGCATGTGACAGGCTCAGACTGCATTGTAATAGGTGGTCTGTGGTTTGCTGTTCTCCACATTTGCATGTCGTGGACTCCACTTTGTGGCCCCATTTCTTAAGGTTGACTCTGCATCTCATGGTGCTAGAATGCAGTCTGTTCAGTGCCTTCCAAGTTGCCCAGTCTTCTGTGTGGCCAGGGGGGAGTCTCTCATTCTGTATCAGCCATGGCTTGTGGTTCTGGATTTTAGCCTGCAATTTTGGACTCTGGCTTGCTGAGGTGTTCCTGCAAGTATCTCTGTAGATCTTAGAAAACTATTTCTTGATTTAACATGTGTATTTGATGTATTAATTGAAAAAAATAATCTTGATCCACATATAGTACTCCTTTCAATTAAGGCATTGTTTCAAAGATCAAGACAAGATTATCTTTCTATTAATGCAAAAAATAAATGGAAGTCAATCCATAATAAAGCAGCTTTGTAGGTTAACTTTTTGAATTTTTGGCCTGTGACTTAAATGAGGCTGAGGCCCCATTTACACTGCCATGTAATGCAGTTTGAAGAGGGTTATAATGGTCAGTGTACACTCATAAAATGCAAACTGAACTGCATTGTGTGAGTCTATACTGCCATATAATCCAGTTCAATGCCGTTAATCTTACATTCTGATAGTGGGTTATATGGCAGTGTAGCTGGGACCTGAGAGCATGCAATTTCTCATACAGTCAAAAGATAAAAGACATGGGCCTTTCTATTTGTGAACAAAACAAAACTTTGCCATCATAACTACTTCTTCCATTGCTACACCCTAAAAAACCTAGTTCATAAGAAACAGCACCCCGATGGAGGGTTTCTGAGGTACTCCAATATTGAGGTGCTGAAAAATGATGACAACAGCATATTGAGACAAGAAACCACCACAGCTAAAAGGGATGTTTTATTTATTTTTTTTGGGCGGGGGGGGGGGGGGGAGATCACATTTTGTAATTTAAGGTCTTAAAACGAATCCCAAAAGTTATGACATCCTAAATCCCGTTTACAATCTTATAAATATTGAATAGCAATTAATTTACATTTCCTTTGCCATCATAAATCCCTCCAAAAGGCATGAATGTAGGAAACAGCAAAGAGAAAGAGCTGTCCACCCTTAATGTGAATTTGCTATCAGACCAGCAAAAAGGTTGGCATTCCATCTCACACTTCTAGCCAATGCCATGGTTTGACCCTGCTTTGTGTATAGCTAAATAGGCTCTGTGTATCATGTGAAAATGCTTCAGGATTTTGTTGTTGATGGTTATATTGACCTAGATCTAAATAAATGACCCTCAATGTGTTTTTTTTTAAAAAATAAATATTAATATAAATCTAAATATTTTAGTGCCTCTTAAGTCACCCTGTGAGTACGCTCATCCCTGTATTATCCCCCAAATCCATTTGGAAAGAAGGACATCCTGTAAACAAGTATGCTTTGGAATTTTTTTAAAGGACAAGAAGTTCATCACGCTTTGTAGCACTCTTAACACTAGGGAGCACACTTACATCAAGAATTAGACTCTGTCTGAAATATCTGCAGAGAGAGTCAAGGGGAAAACCTGGGCCATTTCTCCTTCAAAGCAGCAATTTGGCTGTGCTCCGACTAATGCCCTGCTGGACAGAACAGCACAGCATACAGAAATGATAGTGCTAATGGGAACAATGACAGATTTCTGGTGCGCCTGGAGTATAGGGCATACCTTGCTTACCTATGCCATACTTTTGTGTATGGGAATAGGAGCTGGTTTTTGTACATAGGGTTTTGAAATGCTTGCCTGAACTTTTCAACTCTGCTTTTGCAGATTAGAATTCACATTGTAAATGAAACTTTAATCTTCTATTATTTATTATTTTATTTTTCCCCTGCTGTTGTAAGAGGAAGAGACTTAGAGTTAGTTGACAATAGGATAAAACATTCTCTGAGAGGGAGAGAAGAATCCATACTTTCTATTGATTAACCTATTATTAGTGGCTTTGTGCTGCTAGGCAAAATGGCTCATTGATGTTTTCCAAATGGGGAGGATGGTTTCTTTTTTCATGCCGTGCTTGAGAGCTTCACTGAGACATCTGGGCGCAAAATAGGTGCAAAATATTGGGCAGAGAGGACTGATCCTGAATATGGAAGTCAGTCATTAAAACCAATGTGTTACTTGCATTTGATCCTGTTAATCCACTCCTAGTTTTATATTGCATTATATTATATTGAAACAGGACTCAGGGTGCAATTATACTATACAACTAATTCAGTTTGATACCACTTCAACTTCAATAGCTCAATGACATGGAATGATGAGAGTTGTAGTTTTTGAAGGTCTATAGACCAGTGGTTCTCAACCTCTGGATCTCCAAGTGTTTTGGCCTACAACTCTCAGAAATCCCAGGCAGTTTACCAGCTGTTAGGATTTCTGGGAATTGAAGGCCAAAACATCTGGGGACCCACAGGTTGAGAACCACTGGCCTACAGTCTCCTTGCCAATGATTGCAGGTGCCTCAGCAAATTGTAATATCCATGATTTAATGACCTCATAGATTAGAAAGCTGGGTCAAAACTAAGAAAATTAATTTCAGCAAGGACAAACGTAAGATACTATGCACTGGGACTGTGGCACAGCTGGCTGGGAGTCAGCTGCATTAAGATCACTACTGACCCAAAGGTCATGAGTTCGAAGTCAGCCCGGGTTGGAGTGAGTGTCTGACCAATTTATGTAGCTTGCTGTCGACCTTTGCAGCCTAAAAGACAGTTGCATCTGTCAAGTAGAAAATTTAGGTACCGCTTATTCGGGGAGGCTAATTTAACTAATTTATGAGGCCATAAAAATCTCCAGCAAGCCTGCAAAGAATGAGGAAGCACTTCATCAGTGTCACAAATGGACAATGAAGAAAAGCTCCTCTGGTGCCCAGAATACCCTCATGAAAAAGTTGGAATGTCAAATTGCCTCTGTTTCCGTCTATATATGTTGTGTGTCTATGGCACTGAATGTTTGCCATGTATATGTACATTGTAATTCGCCCTGAGTCCCCTGTGGGGTGAGAATGGCGGATTATAAATACTGTAAAATAAATAAATAAATAAATAAATATGCTTAGGGAAGTAGTAGAGCTAACTCTGCTTGAAATTAAGAGTCCATGCTGTATGTGCCCAGCACCTGTGTAATTTTAAACAGAAATGCTCAATGTCTGCAAGATCTCATTCATTACAGAACAAATCCCAAAGAAAGAGATCACTCAGGTGGATGCATGGCTCAGCAGTCTGGTAAAAGGGGGGGGGGGGAATTAATACTACCTCACCTTCAAAGGCACTCAGTTCATTTCATTTTTATAGATTTTGTTGCAATTGTACCATGTTGAGGTAGTAATAATTGGAGGGAATTATTTTTAAGATTCCATTTCAAAGAATTTGTTGCATTTATAGGTTTAAAAATTGAAATCAGGGATAAGATTCAGAAGGAGGTGTCAGAAGAAAGAAGATGTCCATTTCCCTTCACCCGAGATGTAGTGCTAAAGGGGCTCTATACTGATCCAGAGAGTGTCCCAGAAACCAGATTTAGGCTGCTTCGTGGCATGATAGGGACTCCCTCAGCCACCATAGAGGCAGCAGGGAGACCCCACAGGCCAGCTGCACCAAACACAATTCAGCACTACTGAGTAGCCACCTAAAATGCCATCCTCCCCAGTGTTATGGCTGTCACCAGCTGGGACACACCCAACTACCTCAGACTTGAGGCACACTGGCTGACATGTGCCAATGTGCCACTTGCTAAAGCTGATGTAGGAGGAGGGGGAAAGCTCCCCCCTCCCCCCCCCCCACCTTGCCTCCTTAGTGAGGCCACAGTCTGGCTGCCCTCAATGGGGATGTCACGATAGGGGTATCATGGCTGGTCGTACAGGGGGAAAGGACTACCTTCCCATGTTCCTAGGCTGCCAAAATTAGGAGACCATGGAATGGCTGTCAAGATAGCCACAGCTGGTTCTTTTAATAAACTGGCCCAGCTGTCTTGACACCCCTTAGTTAAGCTGGATCATCTCTATGCAGCATTTAGCCACTGTTGGGCTGATCTCAACTCTCCGTGACCTAAGTGGTGAGCATAGACATGCCCAAAGAAAGCTCCAGGTGAATCCTGGATTATTCTTAATTTGTTCTGTCCTAAAGATGGATGAATGAATGATGTCTTTTGCACACCTTTCTCCTCTTCTCTTTGCCCCATCAATTTTCTGACAATGTTGAGGAAAAACCTAGCGAGTGCTTAATGTGTTACTAACTCCCTTTCCTCAATGTGGAAATGAGCAGTTGAAGGCAAAAAGTTTCGGTTTTTGGAGGTTTGTGAATTAGACTATGTTTAATATTTCCATAAATCCAAGTATAAGTCTATGGTCCATCTAGTTGTTAATAAAGTACCTTAAAATGTTTTTTTACATTCCTTATTATATGACCTAAATTTTACCCTCCAAAGGTCATATCAAAACCCATAATTTTGGTCTTAAAACCTGCCCTCAATTTCTACATGAGGTCAATTTCTACATGAGTATATATCCTGATAATCCTTGCACTATGAATAACTAATTGGAGAATCACAAAAGGTCGGAAATCATCTAGGTATACATGATTATGATTATTACAACAAGAAAAGAAGAAATCAGAGAAGCGAAACTGCTATTATCTTTTTTATATATAATGTCAGAGGGGGGTGGATTAATGTGTCTGCTTCTGATTTGTGTCACTTTAACCTGCATCCAGGGATAGAACTATTCCATCATGATTCCACACTATTTTTTAAAGACCTTCCACAATATATATCATGAAATATATTTCTCTCAAGATAACACATTTCCCAATGTATTTTGTTATCTTTTTTTTGAGTACTGCCATAGAACATTAATTCCAATTTGCACCTTAGTTTGGGAGGTTTAAATTTCATTTTGGAATTTGGAAAGAGCAATTCCTTTATTCAGCTCTTCTTAATTTTCAATATTTTTTGTTCCCTTTATACCATTAAAAAGAAAAAAAAAGCTTCTGAATGTTGTGAGGTAATAGATCACAACAAAATATTTGAAAGAGCATCTATATTCATTCATATTAAAATCTACAGTATTTTTAATGAATAATAATCTCACTTATTTTATTACACATAATTTCTTAAAGACCATAGATTCATACACCAAAATAGATCAAATTTCTCAATATCTATGACTCACCACATAGATTAAATACTCTAAGCCATTTCTAAAATATAAAGTTAACAGTCACAGGACACATGTACCCCTTTTTCAAATGATGTGTAGCCTCTTCGGGGCTGATTTGTGTGGCATGTGACTGCTGCGGGGCTGATCCAATTCTACACTAATCTAACTGACCAGTGTAGATGCGGCCATAGTCATTTTAGCTGAATTCGCTTTTAAAAAATCTAAATTAACTAGAGGAGTTAAAATATTATATCTGATAAAAATACTTATGTTGCTGAAACACTATAAACCTTCATAATCTCCAGCACTTACCTCTCTCCCCCACTCCCCACCAATTATCGATATTCAGCTCCTTATGTTTTCAATCCTGGATCTCAGCATGATGTTCTAAGCTCTCTTTAACACTGTATATATAATGTCCCATCTAATTAAACAAAATGAAATATAATGCAACAGCTCTGCCACAGATGACTTAAAATCAGCAAGAAAATGGAAATATCTGCAGAGAGAGATCTCATACCAACAGCAGTCTTGGATGTAATCTGAAGTTCTGTTTTATTTAACCTATTAGCCATGCTTTTAAGCTATTTGTTTATTTCCTTTTCCAGCATTTTTGGACTAAATTAGTTTGCTGTCTAGACAATTTTGAATTGCACAGGAGCTTGTCTCTTCAGCAGTGGTAAGTGCTTTTGAGGGGAGTACCTTTTTGCATAAATTGAAATCTTTTGTGGTAAAACACAAAACCATATTTAGATGCTTTACAAATGTAATTTATGGATCTTGATTCAGTCTTAAAAATGGAATCAATTACAGAATGATACATATTCAACCTTCTTTCAAAGGAAGGAGGGGTTAAGTGTGTCTGACTGTGAAACTGATAAGAGCATTTTGTACAAAAAGCTGAAATGATGATTTATACTGACAAAAAAGAATTTAAAAGATTTAATTTACACCTGACAGGTCCAAACATATGCAGTAATTCTGGCTAGAAAGTAAACCGTTGGCTTAGACACAGAGTAACTGAAGGGACTGCACAAACTCAAATACTTAAAAGTGTAACAATCAAGTCTAGACTGTAGGGGTATGTTGAATTATTGAGAAATGTCTAGTCAAAAGAGTAATATAAATATATGGGAAAACATCATTTTGATTCCTGTGCTTAAACACAGGAAACAGAATTACTTCTGAAGCACAGAGGCCTGACCCTTTCATACACTTCATTGTGCATGAAACAAATTTGAACGGTGATCTTATACAACTGTCACTGAAAGTAAATTCCACAGATATCAACAGATCTCCTTTGAAGGCAATGCATTTTAGAAGGAAATATTTTTACAGTGGTAATTTTCCATTATCCAAGTGTATCTTGTCAAGATATATTTGCTGGCATGCTGTATACTTCTGACTGGTGGGTAATTGTATAAACTTTTGATTATGGCAGGTCTCACCTGGTGCGTCAAGGAAGAGAGAGGAATTTATATTTTAGAGATAGGATCTAAATTTGCATATAAAAAGTTGTTTGAGTAAGTGGGAGAAAGTACAAGGAAGCTTACCAGTAGTATGGAAAGGTAATACATTTCTTCTCAGGCAAAACAATCGTACTTTTCTATAGGGGTGGGGGAGCGCTCCAAAGCTCTATCAGAAATGATACAACAGAATGGAAGAAGGAAATGTCCCCTTCCTGGCTATTCTATGTCTTTATTTTATATCCCTCCCACTGAAAAGAGGGGTGGTTAATATACAACATTTTCAAGACCACCATAAAATTTCCACCAGAGTGTTTCATTCCTGTGCAAGGAAAGCCTTTCAAGATGTACCCATGATATAGCTGCAATCCAGTGTTAATGAGGCATGTTTTCCATGTAATCTAGGGAAAGGGGGAAATTTAAAGTGTGATTTTGCTACATCATTGAATATCATGGGACTTGAGCTATGATATACAAACCCTAGTAAAAGACCATGGTACCACATTGTTGAAGTCTTTATAGAGTTGTCACTGTTATGTGCCTCTGTGTTAACCCCAACTAATGATTGTATGACAGGGCTTGGCATTACCTTTATCTAAGACTTGTATCTTGGCCCTCGGATGTGATAATCTGATACTGAAACCATTGCAGCATTTTGGAATTCTTTAACAGTAAATCAATTGAAAGAGTACAAATTGCAATTATGCTGTCCTAGAACCGATATATCATCAGTTCTCTGATTTGATTGTGCATTCTGGCACTTCATAACCCTCATTTAATACAGATTGAACTGCATTGAACTGGATTATGAGTCTACACTGCCATATAACCCAGTTCAAACTACATTGTAATGGCAATGTAGATGGGGCCTTCATCACGCCTGCACAACTTGTGGATCTACAGAATTCCTGACCATTGGACAAGCTGGTCATTGAGCAAGCAGGCTTCTAGGAATTGGCATCTCAAACAGCTAGAGGGCCACGGCTTGTGCAAGCTTAAATTTAATTCCCATATTCCACATATTCAAATTTTTCCTTTCAAATCTATTTTTAATCTCAACTAGAGTAGATCCATTGCAACTCTAGAATTGACCTATGTATAGCTTCACCACTCACAATTACTTCAACAGTTTTTCTCTGGTTGGAACTAATCAACAGAATCCAGGCTTTTGGTAGCTATGAATATGTGTAACCTTCAATTCCTAACTGTGCAACCTGTTAAATTTAATAGCTGTCCAGATTATTTTTCCACAGCAGATAGCATTGTAACACCATTTTGAACTATAAAGGTATAGTTAGCTTGATAAAGAATACCATATAGTAAAAGAACAAATTGTGCCAATTGTAGGTTCTCCTTACAGATATCATATAACTTTGCCTATGATGGGTGGGGGGAACAAACCCTTATATATAATGAAATGGATCACAGAGGAAAAATAAGACAACCTGGTAGTATAACCTACAGAGAAATGAACACTTCAGCACTTATTTTTTATGAGCTAGTTAACCCCAGTGGATTTATATAGCTGCCAAAGACTGACCTCCATTACTGTTGGCCAGAGTTAAAATATACTTCAAACATGTGATACTGATCGATTTTTTAAAAAGGAGGAAATAAAAGAGGAGCCAAAATGTATTGCTGGGTCCTTTTCCCTGACATTGAAGATTAGGTAATCTGGCAGTGGAAAAGTCATGTAATCCTCCAAATATATTGGCTCTCTTCCATGATACTTAGTTGCTAACAACTCTTCAGATTTTATAGTGCAGACCATTGGCATTCTTTGTTAGGAAACTAATAACATCTTACCACAAAATCCCACATTTAGGCCAACTACATTTCATAGCAGAAGCTTCTATATTTCTATATTTGATTGGAATGTGACTGCTGATCACCATCAGGAATTTCTCTATGAGACCAATTATTTATACAATTTCAGTGTCATAGAAATAAATTCAATTGCTACTCCCAGCTATAGTAAACTGACTGAATTAATGGACCATTTATTTATTTCCCTTGCTTCAGTGGGTCTAGTTGGGATTAACAAGTAGATTTAGTCCACTTTCTCCTATCATTATAGACAATCCGATTAATAGCTTCCTCCAATTTAGTTAGAAACCCCGATTCACATAAAAACAATCCCATTGTTGAGTATTTAAAACTAACAATAGCAAAATAAAACTTTTCCTTGTTTAATTGAATGGATTGTAACTAAAACATGCTCATGGTCCTCGTTCTATTTTTTTAGGTGCCTTGTTTTTTCCGTTGTCTTTATTTTAGTTTAAATAAAAGGATTTATTAAATTAAATCTAAAAATGAATCATGTGTTACATGGATTAAAAGAATGCAAAAAAGATGCAGAATGAAATTCCAAGTGAGCTGAGAATTTTTCTCCACTAAAACCTGATAAAGTCAAGTTGCAACAATCATCCTATTATGAGAGCAAGATAAAGACATGAAGAATCTCAAACTATGAAAAATTTGGCTAGGAACATTTTTAGAAACATTCCCAAATATATGATTAATTATTGATATATATTATGACCTGTTCTTTATGACTAAAATTAAATCTCTAAGCCTTCTGCAAAATGTTTCATATCACATAGATAAGAATGGGGAGAATACTTAAAAATATCTCAAAAATTCCAGGTACGTTAAAGATAAAGTGGAATAGAGTAATACTATTACTTCCCCCAATCTAGGCACTATGTCCCTATTGATGGTAGCTAAAATCTCATTGGCTGCTTTAGCTGTCACATTGATGGCGTTTCTGCAGGAGAGTACAGTGATGCAGCAGCAGATCATAGGCTCAGCTTGTTATCTACTAAGACTCCAATATCTTTTTTACTTGTACTGTTGTCAAGCTATATATCATCCATCTTATATATATCTGTTCATTTCACTTCTTTTTCTGTAGTACAATCAGTCCTCTGTATCCACTGATTCTGCATCCATTGATACAAATATTGGTATCCATGGAGGTTCTGGATCCAAACTCCAGTGGATACCAATAGTCCATTGTGTCTTACTTTTTTCCATCTGTTGAATTAATTTTAATTTTGGCCCCATTTTTCAAACTGTTATGGTAATTTTGAATTCTTGTGCTATCCTCTGGGATATTAACTCATTTGATCTAATCTACAAATTTGATAAGCATACCCTCTATTCAAAATAATTAGGTCAGAACCCCATGGCATCCCACTTAAGGATGAAGAGGAGCCATTGGTAAGCATGCCTTGGGTTTGGTCAGTCAGGAGCGCTGTTTAGCCTACATTTTACCAGCTTGTTTGTAAGAATATCATGGGGAATTATGTCAAAGACCTTACTGAAATCCAGGTATGCTACATCCACAGAATCCCCTTCATCTACCAAGCTTTTAACTCTCTAAAATGATTTAAGATTAGTCTGGAATTACCTCTCTTTGAGAAACACAATCAATTTTTAGTGATCATGGCATTTCCTTTTTAAGTGCTTACAGACTTTACATTTAACAAGCTGCTCTAGATGCTGCAGATGTCAGGCTAACTGAGTGGTTATTGTTTGGATGTTCTTTCCCCTCCCCGTTTTTGAAGATGGAGAAAATATTTGCTCTCCTCCAACTTGTTGAGACTCTTTTTGTCTCCAGAAATGCTCAAAGGCTATTGCTAGTCATTCAGATATTGATTCTGCCATTTCTTATACACGTAATCCATTTCTCACAGGAGATTTGAATTCATTTAGAGTATTCATCTACTATCTCATTTGTAACTAAGTAGGTCATGTAGAATTTCAGCCATTATTTTCTGCAGAAAGAAGTGCAGAACCTGATGTTGTTTTCTGGGTTATTTTTTTCTGTACAGAAATAGCATTTCCACCATAGTATTTACTGTGTAGAAAAAAACTGCCTTGTGCACAAAATGAATTGTCTATGCTAATCAACATCCTACACAGAATAAGCTTTGAAAGCTGTATTGTTTTCAAAGACTTTCTTGCAATGTGAAAAAAAATGCTAAATATACAATTGCTTCTTTGAAAAGGAAAATTAATAAAGAATTACATTCCTAAACACAGCATATTATATATCTATGAAGTATATACTAAAAACAGCTTCTCATTAATGTTCTTTTATTTTAAACTGACAGCAGGACTTGTTTTCTTATAAGGAACAAACCCAATTAAAATTATTATTTTATTGCAAGTTGGTTGCTGAGCACAGGGAAGTTCCAAATAGTGCTGCTGATATAACAGGCAAGATGCCATTAGAAGACAGGTTTATTTCTATCATCATTGTTTTCTTTTTAACAGTCCCTCTTGAATGCATTAGAAAGGACTCCAGATTGTCTCTTTAGATAATAACTTCAAATTTAGAAATTGGCTTCAGTAACGAGGCTTGTTATTTTAGATTGATGATTATGAACTTTTGACTTATGATAGGGAAACGGAGATATCAACTTTCACTTTGATTAAGTCTTTACCTTCATTCATTTCCCCCACACTTCATGTTTTCACATTGTCAAATACACAAAAAAATGGAGAGAACAGAAAAGATCTTGGTCAGCCTTCTGATTTGTCTCAGTCCCCTGGCTACAAGAATGAAGGTGGTGGCCTTAGTCTTTGAAACAGTGAGCCGCACAAGATGTAACCTGATGTAGCGTATTTATCCAGAAGGGATTTCTGGTTTCTTCTCCTGGCTGGGTGTGATGTCTTTGATGATAACAAATGGTGACAAGAAAGTACAAAATGAATGGAATAACTTGGTGGCAGTGACAGATGTAAAAAGAGCATGACACTTAGAAAACTTTGGAAATTAGGCCAAGCCAAATCATTTCTCATGGGTACTTATCTGGATCAATTTTTCCATGGTGAGAAATGCATGACAATTTTCAGGTTCTCCCTTTCTCTGTTTCCAATAATAATTTCTCATTTTTTCCAAAGTCTAAATGACATTTCAATTTTGTAGAACAGTTCTATCAAGATAGAATTCTTTGTTTCTTGTGTCAATATTCTAAAACTTAAAAATAGTGCAACATAAAGACTCTCTTTGACTGATCCCACATTCTTGAGTGGCTAGTGGGACTGGTAGTGACTGAATTTTTTTCCTTTGTCCTCCTTTGCAGAAAATTGTAGATTTGACTTTGATTTAAATAGCTAGCATTTCTAGCATTGCAACACATGAAAGATTGAAAGTTATACACACCCACAACTTTTATTTTTGCAATTTTCTCATTCTTTTGCTAATTTTGCCTACCTTGGTTACTTAAACTTTGTCACTAAATGTTCAACTGAATTATTAAATTATAGAATTATTGAAATAGTATAACATCTGGAAAAGGTTGGCTTACTTGGTACTTTCTGCTGCTAGCACTGTCCATTTAATGTTATACAACATCTGTTGAAATATGACATATTTTTTTTTCTTTGACACAATGCTCTGTTACAGACCCAGAAGCTCCTTGAGAAAATCAAAATGTTGGATGCCTGCCTTGGTCTGGGCTCAGATGCCTGTTCTCCAGCACTGAGCAAAGGAGCACCAAGAAGACCACAATAATAATAATAATAATAATAATAATAATAATAATAATTTTATACCCCACCACAATCTCCCCAAAGGGGACTCAGGGCAGCTAATATGAGGCCAAGCCCAGAATTGCAGTACAACAAAATAAAATAAAAATACAAACAGCAAATAATAACATCAAAATAAAATAACATAGAATAAAAGAAAATGCAATAAACAGATGCAAAATAACGTGATGAAGAAATAAAATAAAAAAGACGATGGGCGGGCGAAATGCACAGAATAAGATTGATAAAACCCTGGGTGAGATAAGTATGTGTCTCTGGGGTAGCTCAGAAGGGGCAAACAATGGGATTGAGCCTTTATTAAAGACAAGGGAAAGTGTGTCATGAGGACAGAATTATACTTGGGAAGGACATGATATGACTGCTACCAAGTTATTCCATTCATTTTACAGGGGAGTGGGCGAATAAGGAAGGTCTGAGGGATTGAGGGGAAGAAAAAAGGGGAGGGAGTGGAGGGGGTTTCATTGACTTCCAAATCTCCTTCTCCACGTCTTCCCATAGGGTATGTTCCTATCTCAAATACTCTCTCGGATCTTTTCCTCCCCTCTTCTAAATCTGTTCATGTTTTCCTTATTTCTCTTCTATACCGCTCCCTTATTCCGGGCTATGTCCATCCTTTCTACAGCTCTTTTTGTTTCTCTAACTCGGCCAAGTATTCATCGAATACTTTCCAGTCAGTTTTCTTGATTGGTCTTCCGTATGAATCTTTTAAAGCAAAGGTCAATTTATCCATGTCTCTTATTTCCTGAATTTTATTTAGCCATTCTTCCTTTGTTGCTAGTTCTCTTTGTTTCCATTTTTTCGCATGTACCATTCTAGCGGCGGTAATGAGATACGTGAATAAAATATCCTAATTTTGATCTAGTTCATTCTTCCCTCCGTTAGCCCTAACAAAAAGTAGTCAGGTTTCAGCTGGATTTTTATTCTTAATATTTTTTCGCATAACTCTTGTATCATTTTCCAAAATGGTTTTACTTTGGAACATGTCTACCATGCATGGTAGAATGTTCCAACTTGCACTTCACACTTCCAACAGTTATTCTGAGCATTTTTATACATTAAACCTAATTTTTGTGGGGTCATATACCATCTATAGAAAATTTTGATCCAGTTCTCTTTCAAATCTGTTGAGTTTGATTTTTTTGGTACATATTCTTTGAGTTTTATTGGTCTGCCAATGTTAGATGCCCATTTTATCATACATTCTTTTACAGTTTCTGTTTCCATAGACCAATCCATTAATTTATTATAGATCTTAGTTATGGTTATTTTTTCTTTCAACAAGATTCTATCTTGAATTTATTTATTTATTTATTTATTTATTTCACAGTTTTCTATACCGAGCTTCTCAACCTCATTGAGGGACTCAGCCCGGTTTCCAGCCATAAAAAACATATACAGTCATTAAAATATCATATATCACAATTACAAAAACAACTTTATATAAAAACACTATATATAAAACTACAGTGGTCAGTCGTCCTATTAAGATGGATCTACATCAACTTCCATCCAGGGTCCTATGGTGTTGTCTCATTCATTGAAGGCCACAGCCACGTCTTCACCCGTTTCCTAAAGGTTAGGATGGATGGGGCGGTTCTGGCCTCCAGAGGGAGAGAGTTCCAGAGTCGCGGGGCCACCACCGAGAAGGCCCTGTCCCTCGTCCCCACCAGGTGCGCTTGTGAGGCCGGTGGGACCGAGAGCAGGGCCTCTCCAGATGATTTTAATAATCTTGATGGTTCGTAGGGGAGAATATGTTTGGAGAGGTAAACAGGGCCGGAGTCGTTTAGGGCTTTATAGGTCAACACCAGCACTTTGAATTGTGCTCAGAAGCTAATTGGCAGCCAGTGGAGCTGGCGTAACAGCGGAGTGGTGTGCTCCCTGTACCCAGCCTCTGTTAGTAATCTGGCTGCCGCGCGTTGGACTTGCTGCAGCTTCCGGGCAGTCTTCAAAGGCAACCCCACGTAGAGAGCGTTGCAGTAGTCTAAGCGGGATGTAACCAAAGCATGTACTACCGTGGCCAAGTCAGCCCTCCCAAGGTACGGATGCAGCTGGCGCACAAGTTTTAATTGTGCGAATGCTCCCCTGACCACCACTGAGACCTGGGGTTCCAGGCTCTGCGATGAATCCAGGAGAACTCCCAGACTGCATACCTGAGCTTTCAGGGGGAGTGTGACCCCGTCCAGCACAGGCTGTAACCCCGTACCCTTTGGAATCAAACTCAAAAGAAAGTCATCCTTTTCCATAAAGCCTACTACTTTATCTTTCTTATAATATTCTTTTAATTGTAAATGCTGGAACCATGAGACTGAATTAAATCTCTGAGCAATCTCCTCTCTTGTTTTCAGTTGTAGTCTGTTGTCTTTCCTAATTAAAATATCCTTATAAGTGGGCCAATTGGACCATCCCAGTAGCCTTCTTTGTCCTGCCTCAAGGGGGGAAATCCATAAAGGAGTCTTTGGGTATAATTTGGCTTTATATCTATTTGGTTTTATATCTATCTTCATTAGAGCGGATCTGACAAAATGGTTGTTGAATTTTTTTCCTTTGAATTTGATTGTACCATAAGTACAAATGCCAACCAATTCTTAATTCAAATCCCTCCAGCTCTAGTACTTTTTCCTTCTTTATCCTTTATCCAACTTAGACCACTTGCCTCATAATAATAATAATAATAATAATAATAATAATAATAATAATAAAGCTTTAAGTCTGGTAAGCTGAGTCCTCCCTGAATTATAGTTGGGACAGACACGATATGACCGCCACCAAGTTATTCCATTCATTTTGTACTTTCTTGTCACCATTTGTTAACCTCAAAGACATAACAAAGGCACACTGGAAGAGCCAGGTTTTTAGGTCTTTCTTAAAGGCTGCCAAGGTGGGGGCTAGCCTAATATCACTAGGTAGTGAGTTCCAAAACCAAGGGGCCACAATGGAGAATGCTCTGTCCCTCGTCCCCAGAAGTTGTGCTTGTGATGGAGGCAGGATTGAGAGGAGAGCCTCCCCTGAGGATCAAATATATCGTACAGGATTGTTAAAGGACAATAGGATTTATGCAGGCATGATATTGGGTTCCTGAATTATTCTGACTATGACCCACTCCCTGCTAGTGCCAATACCTAAAACCAGGGCTGCAAGAAAAATGAATAGAATTCTCTATTCAATTAAGATCTACTGGAGAGGCCCTGCTCTTGGTCCCACTGGCCTCACAAGCGCATCTGGTGGGGATGAGGGACAGGGCCTTCTCAGTAGTAACCCCCCGCTTGTGGAATTCCCTCCTCAGCGAGATTAGATCAGCATCCTCCCTCCTTTCCTTTACGAAAAAACTAAAATCATGGTTTTGGAACCAGGTTTTCAGCGAGTGAGCACAGCAGCACCAGAGACCTTGAACTGGACCATTTGACTGTTATGATAATTGGAAACAGTTATTATTATATATAATAATGTTATTATTTTAAAATTTTTATATATCCATGGTTTTATATTGTTTTTTATTGATATTGTTGGCATTGAATTGTTTCCTATGTTAGCCTCCCTGAGGCCCCCCCCCCCCCGGGATGAGAAGGGCAGGGTAGAAATGCTGTAAATAAATAAATTAAGAACATGCCTTCAGAGTTCTACTTTGGAACAAACAAGACAAAAGCATAGTGTGCCACAGTGACTTTTCCCTTAAATCAGATTTTATCTTATTTACTATGTCCCATTTGTGGACAGGGGAGTGCAAAGATGAGAACTAGGATATTATCTGATGTCCACAGACCATGTTATGTTCCTTTCACATTGCTGCTGTGGTGATGATTTGCATTCAAGCGTTCAAGTTGACCCTGACTATATCCTGGTATTCTCTTCTTAAGTGTTATTTAGGTGCAGCTTTCATTTTTTCTTCATCCAAAACTGATGGAGTTTTATATGTCCAAGATATATAAATCCCGATATAATGGGATTTATATCGGAAGTCCTAGTGCTGGAGTTATTACTACACTGTGCTGGTTGCCCTGATTCCATTTATTTCCACAAACATGCTAAAAACTGGTGGGTTTAGGGCTATTGGATCCCAAGTGGAACCACTGATTCAAGCTGTTGTGAGGAAAGGAAGTATGTTTCTTTCAAGTCATCCAAGAAAATTTCCTGTATGAAAGTGGGGGGATCTGGTGATATTGTGTGCATGGGTTTTACTTCAGCGAACTCCAACAACAATAGAAACCAACCTCCCACAACTTAATGACCTTCAAATATATAAGCTACATATGAATTTGAATCTAATGCAGCCCATGGGGGTGACAGACCAGCACGAGGTTGGGAATGTGTGCACAAATGATGAGTAAGTAGACTGCAGCTTAGAACTGAGATGCAGGAATGGTGTGGCTTTTTTGACATTTTTAAAAATTCAACTTATAATGAGAAATTACTTTATCTGAGGAGAAAGGAGAACATTTTGATGACACTAAAGGACACTTTAGATAGATGCTGTAACCACCCACTGAGCTGGCTGAATTCAGGACTCCCTATTCAGGACTCCCTATTCGTTTTTTGTTTTACTTGTTGCTTGCAAGACAGATTTGCTGATATATCAGAACTACCAGATACCCGTTTCTGCCACTGTGTTAGTAATTAGATATGCCTTGTTAGGGCTCAAGGCGTGCACATCTGTCAGATTGAAATAAAGGGTTCGCTTTCTTTCAGATAGCGTGTTCACCTCTCAGTTCTGTATAACAGTGGGAAAATGCATAATATTGGCAAAAAATGCCAATAGTTTATCCATATTTATATATATTACTAGGACTTTAGATTGTGTAAAAGATATATTGTTGCTGTCCGTGCATTAATAATTTTAATATCTCGATCAGATTAAAATGCAGTAGCTACAGCAAGAATAAAACTCTCAACCATTTCCCGTGTGGTCTTATCACTTTTAGATTTCTGATGTCTTCAGGGAGGTCTGAAGACTCACAAGATCGAATTGATTTCTACATAACTAGAATCCATCATTATGTTTCTTAATTGCAATATGGCTAGCCTTGCCTTTGAAAGCAGCAAAGATGCAATCTATCAGTCTATACTGAGTAATAAAAATGACCTTACATAACTATTAATCATAAAGATTCAGTTCTATTCCTATTGATTTGTAGATATTCATGCCAGTGAATACCACAAGCTTTTGACATCCACAGAATGGAGGGAATTGGACTTGATACTCTGGACAAAAGTAGCATTTTTCTATTTCCAGAGATTTGTTGCATTTAAAAGTATATCTAATCCTTCAAAGAAATAAAATTATTAAAATGTAAACAGATAAAATGTACACAATTCAAAAATGTACATAGAAACACAATTTAGATGATGGAGAAAGTCCGTACCTAGCATGACAAATAGATAGCCTCGTCCTTCATGCACTTGTTACAGCAGACTGGTTTTTTTAAATGGAATGGGTTGTGGTTGTATTTGATTATGTTTTAAACATTTTTCTAAGCTGTTCAAAATTTGTATTTTAATAGAATTGTAGATTTAGCTGATTTTTCACTTTTGTATTAACTGGTTATTGAGGTGATAGTGATGTTGTGCCTTCAAGTCATTTCTGACTTAAGGTAGTGCAACAGCCATTCCTATCATAGAGTTTTCTTGGCAAGATCTTTTCAGATTGGGTTTATTTTTTGCCTTCTTCTGACACTGTATGGCATGCCTGGGACCACCCAGTTGGTTCCCATGACTGATTAAGGATTTGACACTCGAAGCATTTAGACATGCTGACCCCCAGTTATGCTTTTAAATGGTTGTCAACTGTGCTGGGGAAAAGGCAGCAAAATAACTAACTAAATAAAAAACAATAAAATTATCCAGGTTGGCAACCATGGTACCAAATGGTCCAATTGTAACTATGGGGTGTACTTTTAAAGTGTACATTCATTCACTTGGTCAGAAAAAGGTTCCACAGACTGTAATGGCAATTGCATCTGAAGTAAAGAACAGTGTAAATTATACATAGATGAGTGTATGTACTTTTTGGAAGGGAAAATGTTATTTGAGATTGTGTCCATGAATAAAGTACATAAGTTTGCAAAAAGAAAAGCAGGGGGAATTAAGCTATGCAGATATGTCCAGAGTGAGGCACAATTAAAACATTCTGATATTTTTTATGTTCTGAAAATCTCTTAGTTTCAAATTATTCTGCCCACTGTACAGTTTGCCATTCAGCATCATTATCATTAGACTGGATTGTATTGCATCACATGTCACAATATGATGTTTCATGAAGAGATTAATCTCAAAGATAGAGAATTGGGTGGCTCGTTGGCTAACCTTGTAAGGGATCCCCTAGAGCTAATGTTCAGGAAATATAATTTATTGATAGACAAACAAAGGTTTCTTGATGAGCAAAATGAACAGAAGAGTAGGAGGTTAGAAGCAATGTACCAAAGCTTGCAAGAACTAGCCTAGAAAGCCATTCAAGCATATCAGCATGATGAAATTAAACATCTGGAGAACTACCTGGTTACCAGAATGTGACTGTTGAAATGAACCACATCATAAACACCTGTCAGCAAGTAAAACGGGGGGGGGGGGGGGTGACATCTTCACAAAAGGAAACCTTCAGCAAGGAGGCAATCTTCTATATGAACCATGCATTCATTCAAATTATTTGGTATTATATTGAAACAGGAGCCATTCCAGTACCCAAGAAATTCAAAAGCCTTGTCAGAAGTCTTAGCCAATAACAATTTATTTTCCAGCTCTATAATTATTTTCAAAACCAAACAAAAATGATAAAAAGAATAACGGATAGATTTTACTAAGTTTGACACTTCTGAGAAAACAAAGACATGCAACTGCTCTAAAACAATGTATGCCATCAGAGTATTCCAAGGAAGATTCCTAATAAAAGTAAGTCTGGCATGCCTCTTGCTTTTATATTATTGTATTAGAGGGGCTGAATGTATAAACTCTTCCCTAGTACCCAAGACTGGGCTACTGTCTCTCTTGCAATAGTAGTGATGATGATTATGCTATTATTATTAATTTTTTTACTTTTTTATTGAGGATTTTTTAATTACAATGATAGAAGAAGAGAAGCCTCCACCTATACTGGTGAAGGGGGGGGGGGGATAAAAGAAAGGGGAAGAGTAGAATCATAGGGGGAAGGGAGGGGTCATAGGGAGGGGATGTATGCTTAAGGAGAGGTGAAAGGGGAAGGATCTGAAGGCAAGAGGAACAAGAAGAAGGGGTAAGAATATGGGAACAAAGGGGGGGGGGGGAGAAAAAAAAGAAAAAAGTTTCTTCCATTCCTCCTATTATTATTAGATGCTATTATTATTATTGACAACAAGAAGCACCAACAGTGAACACCAGTGTATTGTGGTTTGAGTATTGGATTATGTCTCTGGAGACCACAGTTTACATTCGTGCTCAACCATTGAAACCCCTTGGATAACCTTGAGCAAATCATACTGTTTTAGCATTAGAATGAGGGAAATTGTGCTAAGGAAACCCCATGGTAGGTTTGCCTTAGGGAGTCATAATTCAAGCCTTAGGACATCAAACACAGGACAATATTGGCCTGGGTGGGCAAGGAGGCAGATAGAGAACAACAAGAACACCGCACTTCAGTTACTGTTTGAGCCAAGAGACTGAAGGATGCAACATGTGCCAGCTAATTCTTCTCATGTTTAACTAATGATGAGATATAATTGTAATTATCATTATAATGAAATGACATCTTCCCATGGGATATTTTTGCTTTATTCTAGACACTCCAAGTAGTGAGATCCAACAAAGCAGCACAGACTGTGTGACAAGAAGATGCTTTACCTGTAATCCAACCTATCTGATCACATGATGAAGCCTTCTTCAGCATTTTGTGATTTAATTCTGTCTCTTATAATCATGGAAACATAGAGTTGGAAGAGATTACAAGGATCCTCCAGTCACCCCTTAGGAATATACAATCACAAACACTCCCGATAATGGCCATCCAGTTTCTGTTTACAATCCTCCAACGAAGGAGACTTTCAAGGACCCCACAAAGTTCCCACAGAAACAGTGTGTTTGGAGAGTGTTCATGAAATTCATGCCCTAAACTGCATGTTAAAACTGTCAGTGAACAAAGCCCAGCTCTCAGCCTCGTGTTAATCTTGACCTTTTCTCTATACAGCCATCTTATAAACATACAGTTGGACTTTTCCTAGCTTACTTTTTGAAGTGTTGATCTCTCACTTGATGCAATCTCTTGAAGCTATGTCTTTCTGCTCCAGAACCAAATATTGAAAATCTGATTTGATTCAGAGCTGGTTCAAACTGGCCCAGTTAATTTCAGAATTTGGAATTTGACCAAATCAGTTTCACAGCCCTTGTACAAACACCTTGGATGGCATTAAGTAGCATTTTTCTTATTCTGTTCTATTCATTTATTTTGACTTGACTAATTCCCATTTTTCAGTTTTATTATCACTGACAAAAAGCCAGTAAGTACACTTCCACAACAGCAATATGATTTTTAAATGTGTGTATGTGTTTATACTGTGTTATTCTAGAGATAAGAAGGGAACACACTAGCTGAGGGATTTTCAAATCTCTTGGAATTTCATCTTTCATAAAATAAAATGTTTTCAAAGCTCCTTTCCTAAACTTATGATTTGTATGTAGCTGCAGCAATGTTTAGCTTTGGCATTACCCTAATCCTGAATATTAAAAAAAGAGCCAAATCCTCTTGGTAATCATATAAACTGCTATTCTGATATTCATTTCAGTTGATTTTGGTAGAAAAGACAGATGATCAGATAAATACCAAGAATTTGCCACTTGAAAAATATGGGAGGGTATGTGTGATAAGAATGCGAGATATCAAGATATCTATCTATCTATCTATCTATCTATCTATCTATCTATCTATCTATCTATCTATCTTGCATTCAGGAAGTCTCTGTCATCCCAGAGACTCCCTGTCCTCAAGTCAGGATAAAACAGGTTAACCCATTTTTCAGCCAAACTCTGGAGCAGTCCCTCATGGGCTGGTACTGCCATCCCCTTTCCCTGTGCTCAGCTGCAGAGGGGAAAGAGGATAGATTGGGATCACATTACCCTCCCATCACCATGGCAGATCCCGGTCACCTTCACTGATATCAAGGAAATGGAGGGCTGTGGATCCTCTCAGCCTTCTCTGGGGAAGAGAAGCTGAGAGGAGACATGATAGCCATGCACAATTATGTGAGAGGAAGTCATAAGGAGGAGGGAGGCAAGCTTGTTTTCTGCTGCCCTGGAGACTAGGATGCAGAACAATGGCTTCAAACTACAAGAAAAGAGATTCCATCTGAACATTAGGAAGAACTTCCTGACTGTGAGAGCCATTCAGCAGTGGAACTCTCTGCCCCAGAGTGTGGTGGAGGCTCCTTCTTTGGGGGCTTTTAAACAGAGGCTAAATGGCCATCTGTCTGATGTGCTTTGAATGCAATTTTCCTGCTTCTTGGCAGGGGGTTGGACTGGATGGCCCATAAGGTCTTTTCCAACTATGATTCTATGCTTCTATCTCTGGAGCTTGATGGTGGTGTGTTAGTAGGAACACTAGAATACTAAAGTAAGATTAGAGTCCAGTAAGGCCAAGCTGTTTTTAGTCCTGCTGGCAGAGGCGGCCCTAGGTAATTTTCAATGGTAAGCAAACAGTATTTTGCCCCCCCCCCCCCCCCAACCAACCAATCAATCACTGATATATATTTTCTGTTCGTCGTGGGAGTTCTGTGTGCCATTTTTGGTTCAATTCCATCATTGGTGGAGTTCAGAATGCTCTTTGATTGTAGGTGAACTATACATCCCAGTAATTACAACTTGCATATGTCAAGGTCTATTTTCCCCCAAGAGTGCCTCAAGAGTGCTCCCAAGCAAAATCAACTATACTGCAAATGCTTACTTTGTGTAATGGGTTGAGCCGCCCCTGTCTGCTGGAGTCTGCCCTGCTGCCACTGAGAGATGGAGACAGCCAATATAGGGCTGGAATATTATTGTTCCAGAACAGTCTTGGATTAAATGGCCCAAGTAGATGAGTCGAACGTTTTAGAGAAGAACACTAACCACAGTGCTAACAAGCAACCATTCTGCTCAGAATGAAAGTATTCAGTAGAATTCTTTTACTTTGATGACAGGGCTCACAACTGCTATCTGAATCAGATAACAGAAAATTTTGGGTCAACTCTGAATATTGGGACTAAAAAAACTTAGTTTTTGGAAGAAAAAAAGGTTTTCTGCTGGAGATTGGTAGTTCTGTTTAATCTTGTTTTTTCATTTGTATTTTATGGATTTTTAACAATGTATATTAGCAGGATAGAAAATTTATTTGATAAAATAAATGATAAAAATAGTAAATTATGTAAATAGTAAATTATGTAAATAGTAAATTATTTAAATAGTAAAAATAGTAAACAATGATAAAAATAGTAAATTAGGAGCAGTTACAGTAACAGAACACCAGCTACAACTTTGTGCAGCTTGTGAAGCCACTCCTTTTTGAATATTCATAATATCCCTTAGAAATCAGAATAGGCTGATGCATTGCTACACTGAATAAGTTCCCCTTTTACTGCTTATAGTTAGGAAAAAGAAAGGGATCCAAAATGAATATTGTCAAAGACGGTAGTACGTTTTATTGATTAGCCCATTGGCCATATCAAAAACATTTGACAAATGTCAAATGTCAATGGCATTTATTATAGTCATGTTGCTTCTGGCCCAAAAGACTACTTTCCATTCTGGCAATTGTAATTGTAGCTTTCTCTGCTTTATTCAAATATACCTAAGTTTATCACCTGGATTGATCAATTTTCTAAAATGCAAGCATTCATCTGGAATTATATTTCATATATTCAGATTTGGATAAAATTTGTTGACTGTCTCAGATAATTGTAACATTTCCAAGATGGCTATTTTGTAAATGCTTCGCATTGGATAAATTAATGTAGAATCTGTGCAATGGAATGGCTCTGGATTATGACCTTGGATTGTGTGATTTTAATAATTGATGTAAGTAGATGGGGTTTTTTTGTTCTTAACGTAAATGTTTATCAACAGTATGTTATTTTTAAGGTATTGAATTGTTGCCGATGTGTGAGGCTGCTCTGAATCCCCTTCAGTGTTAAGAAGGGTGGGGGTACAAATGTGGTAAATAAATAAATAAATAAATAAATAAATCCAGAAGATTTCAAGTGATGTCTTCATTACATTAGACTGAATTACTACAACACACTCTATGTGAAGCCTCATCTAAATCTTTGGAAATTGCATTTGTACCAAATGAAGTTACACAAATATTGGTGTGTGATCATTGTCTTTCAAGGTATATTACACATGTCCTCCCTGATAAGAATATGGGAGAAGTACAAGTCAAAATTTCATCAAAAAAAACTCCCCTTTGGATATCCCCATTGGAGGCAGTACAGAAGAGAGAACTTGGATGGGAGAGATGGCCCAGATATAAAGAGATCCTCACAAAAGTTAATAATAACTATATGCTGAAGACTCAGGAAGATATCCAAAAATCATATGGGAAATTATCATGGTTTCAATATAGACAATTGAATGAGGTATTTGGGAAGGATAAAAAAATGGGTTTTGAAGAAAAAGACAAATTTTGGGATAGAATCATGACAGCAGAGAGGAAAATAATTACAATATTATATAAGACCCTCTTGTTATGGGCAACAGAAAAAGATTAAATTAAAGAATCTATGGTAAAATTGGGTCCAGAATATTGGACACAACATCAGAATATCAGATTGGGAAAAATGTGGAATACTAAACTTAAATACATCAACTCTTACGATCTCAGTGATATTTGGTTTAAGAGGATGTTACATCACTTCAAGTAAGCTGGTGAAATGTTATAAACAACTCTCTGATAAATGCTGGAAATGCCATACAAACACAGGAACATTTTTCCCCTATGGTGGACGTGTGGCATAGCCAAAAAGTTCCAGAAAATGATTCATATTACAATTCAGTCAATCTTAGAGGAAAAAATGGAATTAAAACCAGAGCTTTATCTACCAGGAATAATTGATAGGGAAATTGATAAAAAATAAAGAAACACTTTTTTTTCATATAGTCACCGTGGCGAGAATAGTCTATGCGAAGAAATGGAAGTCAATAAACATGTACTCTTTAACACAACATCTTAAGGGTCAACAAAAGGTTAAGACGGATTGGTCCACACTTAGATGTTACCTTGACACATACCAAACACAAAGCAGCCTGAAAGCAGCACCGACACAGAAGGAGGAAGACAAATAGACACTTGGGGCTCATGGGAGGATCATATATCATAAACCTACATCTCATTGCATTTCCTCCCCCCCCCCTTCTTCTTCTCTCTTATCCTCTGTTTTTTTTATTATATGTAAAAAAGTCTCACAAACAATGTAACCCCCCTACACAAATTCTACTAATAAAGATTATTCAAAAAAACACCTGTCTACTGTTGTTGTTGTTCATTCGTTCAGTCGTCTCCGACTCTTCGTGACCTCGTGGACCAGCCCACGCCAGAGCTCCCTGTCGGCCGTCAACACCCCCAGCTCCTTCAAGGTCAGTCCAGTCACTTCAAGGATGCCATCCATCCATCTTGCCCTTGGTCGGCCCCTCTTCCTTTTACCTTCCACTTTCCCCAGCATAATTGTCTTCTCTAGGCTTTCCTGTCTCCTCATGATGTGGCCAAAGTACTTCAACTTTGTCTCTAGTATTCTTCCTTCCAGTGAGCAGCCGGGCTTTATTTCCTGGAGGATGGACTGGTTGGATCTTCTCGCAGTCCAAGGCACCTGTCTACTAACATGCTTTAAATTTGTTTCCAAGTGGAATTGAGAGTGATCATGAATGGCTTAGGACCAGAATATCTATGGGACTGCATCCTTCCTCACAGACTTTTCCACATCATCAGGTTCATCTTACAATTGTTACAATTGTTACAATTGTTACATCTGTTACAGTTTTAATGGAGACAAATAAGCTGAAAGGTCTAATCAGTGGCTATACCTAAATGGTGAAATTCTTTTCCCCAGGAGTATAGATTGGCATCTGGTTTGATAGCATTTTTTTTCTTTTTTATGTTGGCATTTTTAGTTAATTGCATTCTGATTTGATTCTGAAACATAGGAGACTGACACAAATTGAATTAGAAATTAGTCAATCTTGCCTGGTATTTTAACTCTAACTAGCAGTAATTCTTCAGAGTTTCAGGTAGCGTCTTTGTTTAATCCTATTTGGAGATCCATGGTTTTACTTAAAAGCTTTCCATAAATGTACTAACCATCTCAACCCTGCTCAACTAGCAAAAGCACACAAGATTCTGTGTGTTTGGGGTGGTATGGTGGAAGAATTAAGCCATTAACTGACCTGAATGGTGTGTAAGTGCTGGAAAAAATGGATGTAAACGTTTCCATAAATAAATAAAAGGGTCAATTTGGCCTATAACCATGAAATTAGATTTCAATTTTCTCCTGATACAATACAGCATTTGTGATAGTATTTGATTAGATTTGATGCTATGTAAGGCAGTCTGTAATATAATTGTGTAGATGAGCTGCTTAATGAGTTCTTTAGCAAGAATGACCTTTCAATGTATGTACACTGATTTCTATGATGGTCAATAGACTGGAAATTATGTCCTGTAATGGCTCATTACTGTTACTTTTGTTGAGACTTTTTAAACTGAAAACTCTGCTCTAAGTCAATTCTATGGTTACACATGGGAATTATTAGCAACAAGTGCTTCCTGTAAGCATAAGCCTTAGTCCAAATGGTAATTCCAATTAGAGCAAAACTGTTGAAGCAATACTGAGTAATAAGTCATCCTTTATGTAAATACCACTGATTCAATGGTTTCTACTCTAAGTTGAACTAAAAATTTTGAACATACTTTGCCACTGGTTAAAACAATGCTTGCATATAAGCTTGAGCCATAGAATGTAAGTTTCGAATTCCATGCTATTTTAAGCACTTTGATATGCACAAGAGGAAGGTGACATTTTGTCAGGTTAAGCCAGACTGAGCATGCTGTGAGTAGTCAGGAAACTAGGAGGATGAAGAAACAGAAGACAGAGCGAACAAAAGAGGTAAGTGAAAGGTGGCTTCTGATAAAGCAATAACAGCAGGGTTTCTTTTGACTGGCAGAACCTCTGGTGTAGAGGCATTTGTCAAATAGTGAAACTGACTAGGTTAAATCTGCCTGTCTCCAGCAAAATAAGCCATATTTCTTGCTGCATTGCTAATCAGATGTCTTGTTGTGTGCAAAACAGATGTTTGAAAAACATTTGTATCACTACCTAGTTGTAATCAAAGCCAGAACAATTACCGCTTTAATGTCTGGAAAATATTGACCAAACTGACCAGAGGATTCTGGGAGATATGCTATTAAAACATCTTCTTAAAACTCCAAATGCAAGTTGTCTATAACTATGTGCTTGACACACAGCTGTGACCTCTGTTGAGCTTGGGTTATCTGAGTCCACACTGCCATATATTCCAGTTCAAAGCAAAAAAATGTGGGATTTTGTCCAGCTGTGTGGAGAGGACCCTAGTTCTAAGTAATGTGTACAATGTTCACCAAAAATCAGTAGATGTGCAAATCTTTTTGTTGTATAATGTAGTGAAATTCTAGGAGATGGCGCTTGTAGTTTTTTAAAAATAAAAAATGTTGTTTGCAAAAAAGTTAAAGTCCCCCTCCCCCCCCCCAAAAAAAAATCAGTGAATGAGTAAAAAATTCTGAAACTTGGGGGGGGGGGGTAACACTTGTAAATGTACTCTACTATTGTAGCAAGTTTCATTCTGATAGCTCTGATAACTCTAAAAATGAGGGAGAAGGGAGCCCCAGAAGTTTTCCCACTGGTGCAATTACATAATGAAAAAGTAATGAAAAATTAGTTATTTCATTGTAGTTATGATATGGACCCATTACGATATTTTAGAAACACTTTAGAAAGGTTGTTGTAGGTTTTTCCGGGTTATATGGCCATGTTCTGGAGGCAATTTTTCTCCTGATGTTTCGCCTGCATCTATGGCAAGCATCCTCAGAGGTAATGAGGTCTGTTGGAACTAGGAAAAATGGGTTTATATATCTGTGGAATGACCAGAGTGAGACAAAGGACAAAGCAAACAAAAGTCCTTTGTCTCACCCTGGTCATTCCACAGATATATAAACCCATTTTTCCTAGTTCCAACAGACCTCATTACCTCTGAGGATGCTTGCCATAGATGCAGGTGAAACGTCAGGAGAAAAATTGCCTCCAGAACATGGCCATATAGCCCGGAAAAACCTACAACAACCCATGGATTCTGGCCATGAAAGCCTTCGACAATACTTTAGAAAGGATTCACCACACATCCCAATTTAGTAATGAGTATTGAAACATTTTTCAATGATCGCAGAGGCCTAGTAATTATACAAGAAGACCAACATTTGTTTATTAAATATATAAGCAACATCAAACTGGGCACCAATAGCAAAAACCTGATCAGAGCATAGTTGAATAATTGTAACATTTTGGGATATGTTCTTTGTTAAATGAAATGTAGCAAAAATTATAAGTTGAACAAGGCAGATTTAATTTCTTATGTGTGATGGGAAATATAAAATTAAATTTCCTCTTTGACATCTAAATGCATGTAGATATTATGTGTACAAAATATGGTAGTGGTTGTCAGCAAAAAAAAGGGGGGGGGAACTAACTGCTAAAAGTTAGTGTATAATAGGAATACTGGAACAGTATCTGGAAACAGCATGTAAGTGTACATTTTGAAATATAGGCACCCATAATAACAGTGTCTGAAGTCATGTGCTCAAGAAGATTCTAAAATGCGGTAATGTGGTAATCCATATAATGCTACACAAATGGTTAGAATGTATTCTAACCATTTTAATCTCCCGGTCGTCTAGAAGTCTATTGGGTCCCAAATTCCCACTAAGGATTTAAATATTTTTTCATAATGGCAGGACCATTCAGAACAATATATTGTTCCTAGGAATCTTTGTTCTTTAGACTACTGTAAAGACTCCTGCAAAGCCCATGGGTAACCAAGGCATACCTCCACTTAAAAAAAACAACAACCAAAGACCTATGGCTATTCAATTCAGGAGAAACACGTGGCTAGATGATGTCATTAACCCTGTCTATCCAAATGTTCTGTTTTTTAACCTCATGAGCTTTGACTTCATTGCATGATTGAGGCTCCCCTCATGATGTAAATAGCTGCCTAGAGATGGAGTGTTGTTTGTATCACAGGAAAATGGAAAGGTATGCACTTTACTTGACAACCCCATGGTGTTGATTTTGCCTAAATTCCAAACCTGTCTGCACCTGCTGTTTACATTGCACAGGAAAGAAAGGCACATTAATTGGACTTACACAAATAACATCATTTCCCCTGTGTGTAAATCCCATTCTTTTATATAAATGCAATTTCCAGATTTGGTATTTTTCAGCACACATACAATATTTTGGCATAAAGCAGGGGTGAGATCCATGCACCTTCCAGAGGTAGTTGGAGTGCAATTCCCAATAGCCTCAGCCAACATTAATGAGCTTTGCAAATGAAAATGAATGTTAGATGTTACAATCCCTTGAGAGCTGGAGGGCCACATGCCTCCAGCTTCAGGAGTAAAGGAAGGCTTTCGAGAGCTGCTTTTGCTTCATATTATGGTGATTTTTTTTGAGAGAGAGAAAGCACACAGCACAGAACGTTAACTATGCTAACCCCTTGATTTATTTATAGAAGACAGGGAAAGTGACCTTAAGTTGTTTGATTTAACACACATGCATAGTCTTTGTACATCAGCTGTTAACAGATGGAATAAAAGACAGGTGAGACAGTTTCTCAAATAAAGCTGCACTTCAACTACAGTGTAGTTTATTGTGCTCTGAAGTAATTCATATCCATTACCATTGTAAACACTAGAAATCTCTTCTCTCGGTGTACCTCATCACTCCTGGCACTACAAAATACATTTTTTTCTTTACAAAGGAACTGAGCAAATGAGTGCTTTTTCTGCATTACTGGAGAAACAAGCAATGAAATCATAAATCCATTTCCAACAAAAGGGAAGAGCTGATTTAATGACAGCTGCTGATGCTATGTGCCCTCATAACACTGTACCTTGATTATTTTCCTATATAGGTTGAAGATGGATGGACAGGAATAAAGATGGACTGAATCTTACTTCTCATACATTCACAAAAATCAATAGGGTTCTTCATGTGATAAGTAGCCTATGTGTATCAATGTTTGCAGGAGCAAGAGAGGGAGAAATATTCTCTCCTTGCAAAACGGCATTGTACAATGAATGCTAAAAGCTGAACATCAAATACATGAAGCTGGTCTGACATTCAAGTGAAAATGCCTTAATGGAAATGCCACTGAAAGATTTCATTGTTCAAAAGCAGAACATGGCCACCGTGCAAGCAAAGTTAAGAACTTGGGAACCTTTTTATGATAGCAATTCAATATATGTGGAATCTCTGTTCCACTGACCTCTACTGGACCAAAATGCAAAGCTCTGCCTGGATCAATGTCTTATGCTTTCTGTATTTTAACACAACTATTACTAGAGGCTTAAGATGAGGAGCAACGCACAGAGATACACACATTTACACTATGCCATTTTTATGGTTTCTTCCTTTCTGTTGAAATTGTCCACATGCTTGTGGATTTCAATGGCTTCTCTGTCTGTGGACAATTTCAATAGAAAGGAAGAAACCATGAAAATGAACAAAATCTGGTTACCAGTATTAAAAAAACTCTAAAATTATAAGAGTAGATAAAGAACAAAACTCAAACACAGGGGAAGAAGTCCAGAGAAGAAACAATCAGGAACAGCTTATCACCTCTCAACAAAGAATTCCACCAGGCAGTAACAAGGCATGCTTATAAACTGTCAGGCCATCAAATGCTAATCAAGGTAGCCAATTGAAACATTCACACCTAGCTCCAATAGACAAGAGTTCTTTGTCCCACCCTGGACTTTCCACAGATATATAAACCCAATTTTCCTAGTTCCAACAGACCTCACAACCTCTGAGTATGCCTGCCATAGATGCAGGTGAAATGTCAAGAGAGAATGCTTATAGAACATGGCCATACAGCCTGAAAAATCTACAATAATCCAGTGATTTCAGCCATGAAAGCTTTCAACAAAACATAATCACTGGGTTGTTGTACGTTTTGGGGGCTGTATGGTTATGTTCCAGAAGCATTCTCTCCTATTCTTTCTAAAGAGAGAATGCTTCTGGAACATGGCCATACAGCCCAAATAACTTACAATAACCCTGAGATAGACATGTATTCAATGTTTTATATTAACTTGGTAATGTAAGCATGATATATCCAAATTTATTTATTTATTTGAAAAATGATAAAAGTGTTTCATTTATGAGTAAGATAAATGAATTTGTTTTGACTGAGCTTTGTTAACTGAAAACCACCTTTTTGGAGTATTTTGATGTTCTTCTTTCACAACATTCTTTTTCTTTGTCATCCAAGGCTTTAGTTCCAGTTGCCAACTACCGCTTTGACTTACATAGCCTGTGTTGTTCAACATGTTATTAAGGCCAATATGGTCTTACAGCTGTACAAAAACACAGGGTGAACTGTTGTTGATTCAATGATAATAGCATCAAGTATTAAAAAATATTAGCTTCTTTCAGTGTCATATCAGAGAAGAAATTAAATAATAAAACATTGGATGGATTATGGAGTCAAGTTGTCTTTTCTTAGTGGTGGAGTCTTCCTTTTGTGTAGTTCTCCATTTATAATTTTATTTTTGTCAAAAGCATTGCATAAATAAGTATAAAACTGATAAAATATAGGGAGCACAAGTGGCTAATTTTTTTGACTAAAAATGGGCAACAGTCTGTAGCTTTAAACAATTCTTCCTCTGTACACGAGGCAGGACACATATACAGATGCAGAGTTATTTGTTCTACTCCAGAGTCACACAAGGTGGAGGATTCTTTTAGGTAGTGCCATTTTGCCAGGTTGTCTTTTGATCTGCCCACTCCCACTTTTAGTCTGTTCAAGGACTTTCAAGTTGCCCATTCTTGGAGGAAGACCCTCTTGGGGGGCATCCTATTTTCTAGTGACTCATGCCTTCTTGTGATGTGGCTAAAGCATGACAACCTCAATTCAGTCATCTTGACTCATAGGGGGAGTTTAGGCTTCATTTCTTATATGACCCATTTGCTTGTCTTTTCAGCCATCCATGTTATTAACAGAAGCCTTCTGCAGCACCACACCTCAAAAGAGTTTTTATTCTTTCTATACTGTCCAACTCTCACACCATACATAGTGACAGGAAATATGATGGACAATTCTACATTTAGTATTCTGTTGTATGTCTTTACATTTCAGGATCTTGTGTAGGTATTTCATAGCTGCCCTTTCCAGTTATAGTTTTCTGATTTCTTGACTGCAATCTCCATTTTGATCCATGAGTGATCTAAGGCAGTGGATCTCAACCTGTGAGTCCCCAGGTGTTTTGGCCAACAACTCCCAGAAATCCTCGCCAATTTACCAGCTGTTAGGATTTCTGTGAGTTTAAAGGCCAAAATATCTGGGGATCCACAGGTTGAGAACCACTGATCTAAAGGAGGGTAAATCCTTAAGTGTTTCAATTTCTTCATTGGCTGCATTAAGTTTATGTAAATCCTCTGTGGTCATTATTTTGTTTTCTTAATGTTCAAAAGTAAGCCTATTGTGGCACTTTCACAAATATGTCATATGCCTTAGTATTTTTTTCATTTGACTTTCTTTGGTAGTGACCCCACTCTTAAACACAGGTCTAGAAATATTCAGCAGTAATAAGCTTTAGGTTTATTCTCCCTAAGTGCAGAATATGCAAAATATATAAAACCTCCTAAATTTCCTTGAGCTTACACAGCGCTTCATAAACATGTAGCCTAGTGCATGTGGGAGATGTTTGTGAGAAATTCATTCTGACCTATCATTAGGAATGTAGATGACAAGATTCTGAAGGAGAGAATTCCAAGACTGTATCCATTCAACAAGTCTGCTGTCCAGGTATGGTAGTGAATAAAAAATCAGTTCCCAATTTGGACAGCTTTGGATGGGAG
This sequence comes from Anolis sagrei, assembly GCF_037176765.1. Taxonomy (NCBI): domain Eukaryota; kingdom Metazoa; phylum Chordata; class Lepidosauria; order Squamata; family Anolidae; genus Anolis; species Anolis sagrei. The sequence continues at coordinate 112,878,269 of NC_090023.1, read as the reverse complement.
AAGGAGTTATCTTTGCTTGAGGAAGGAAAGTATTTTGCCTCTTTCTGAAAAAAGAAAAGAAATTCCCCTTTAAGACAAAGAACTAAGCCTAAGAAATAATTATTGAGTTGAATCCATTCTTCATCATGCCTAGAGCAGTCTTCCTTAAATTAACAGGAATTATTCATCAGGCTGAACTATATTATCAAGCAGAAATAAATGAATCTTAATACTTTAAACTAAAAAAAGAGAACACAACACCATTTTCATGTTTCACCTATTCCAAACAACTACAACTTATTTTCTTCCCTTTGCCAAAAGTAACATTCTTGTTGGATTTTCAAGCAGTATTCATGTTAGTTTCTTGCAGAATTGAAAGAAGAAAGGAGAAAGGAAAAGAAAGAAACGTAGTGGTACCTTTAAGCCTAACTGGTGATTTCTACAAATACAATACAGAGTGATAAGAGATGCTCTGGTATAGAGCATATTTGCAGAGATGTGAAAGTGGGATGGAAAATAATCAAATCCAGAAATATGCAAATCTTTTGTATGTGGTAAGAACTCTTGTATTAAAATATATCAGGGGTGTGCAAAATTTCACACCGGTCGTTTCATATTTTGGAAGATTTGGATGATTTGTAGTAATAAATCACTGAAATACGAACTGGCAAACTAGCCTCCAAATCTTTCCAAAACAAACAGCCCTCTCAAAACTTTTGGGGAAAAAATTCAAAAAGAGTCATTGATTCGAAGTGTTTTTTATAATGTAACAAAATTGCCTGTGGTGGGAGGGAAGAAGGGGGTTTAACCTGGCAGCTGCAAAGTTAGTCTCTTTCCCTCAGTGAAAAACATGTGCTTGAGATCCATTCTGTGTTGTTAAAACTTAAATAATGGTTTAAAATTATACTTTTCTTTCCCTAACCATTGGATTGGGGATCTTAGAAAGTGGTTTAAAATTACACTCCTCTTTTCCTAGCCCTTGTAGGAAGACAGAATTATTATTATTTTTCATTAATTATCAATTCATTATTTATTATCATACAGTTGGAAGGGACCTCCAAAAGCTATCTATTCCCACGCCATTCTGCTAAGCAGGAATACTATTATATTATTATATCCATGAATATTAGTATTATTATTCTATTATTGTTAAACATACAGTTTGAAAGGACCCCAAGGGCACCTCTAATATGTGCCATCAAGCCATTATCTTTGCTCATACTTCTGCTAATGGACTGCTAATTCTTCAGTTTCTCTTTCCAGTCTTCTTTTGTAATCTCCTTTTTCAATTACTATAATCACTCACTGTATGTCCAGGAAGGTTGAAATTGTTTTGCATCTGGTTTTTGGGTACTACAATTTACTGTCCATCAATCCTCTTATGTAGAGACACTGTCATTTCTTCAATGGAGAGTGTAGAGAGGCAAAGCTGGCTTAGGATGGCATATACCACATTGGAAAAAGAGCAAGTAAATTTACCCTTGATATTGCAAATAATGTTATTGGCTTTTGCATATTGCTCCCAGGGAAGATGTGGGGATAGTATTGACATCTGGGTTCTTGGCAGGGTCTTGCATTACCATCCATGCTATGTATCTTGTTTCAATGAGTAGTTTAAGGTTTTGAGGGCGGCTGTAGGCCAATAAAGGGCTGTTTGCTAGATCTTGTGAGAAGGTAGTGTTATGCATTATGCATTTGAGTGATCTCAGCTGGTTAAACCTTTGTGCCACCTGAACTGCTGACCTGAAGACCTGAAGGTCAGTGATTTGAATCTCTGAGACAGGGTGAGATCCTGTCTGTCAGCCTCAGCTTTCTATGCAGGGAGATGGGAGAAGCCTCCCATAGGATGGTAACACATCCAGGCGTCCCCTGGGCAATGTCCTTGCAGACGGTCAATTCTCTCATGCCAGAAGTGACTTGCAGTATATTATCAAGTTGCTTCTGACATGATTAAAAAAATCTGGGGACTGTAGGTGACCACTAGGGGAAACAAAAAGACAACAGCTCAGACTGACAGTATAATTAATCTTGGCACTAAAAAAAAATGGCAAGCAACTTATCTTCAGCTTCACCACTTCTATTTTACTCTGAATAATAATAAGAGTAATAGTAATAATAACAACAACTTTATTTGTATACCTCTCTACTCAAAGGGACTCAGGGCAGTTTCCAACATTTAAGGCAAACATTAAATTGCTAGGGGGAAAAAACCCATTCAGACAAATTACATCAAGACAAACACATACACAGTATGCAAAAACTTCATTGATGACATTCCCATGAAAGTTGAATAAGGAGCTATGGGCTGTATATATTACTGAAACAGCCGAAAGACTATTAGGAACAATAAAGAATTGCCATCAAGCACATCTAAAAGCCGACAAAGTGGGCACAGCTGGTAAGAGATAAGGAAAGTTACTATTTTTGAAGATAGCGGACACTAGGATTGCTTATGTGAGCTTAGGGGTTCTGGAAGCTTTCATCTCCAAAGTTTCCAAGCTGTGTGGCTATTTTTTTCTTTAAAAGGGGTGGCATTACATTACTCAAATGCCATACATTTGCTAAAACTCTTGTTTGCAGACTACTGATGCAAGCTTAAATGCCTTGGTTGGGTCACAATCCCATCTCTTTTCCAGATAATAAAAGCAAGTATTTCTTTCATGATATGAACACAGGTATATGAATTAGTTGGAGTAGATTCATAGTCTAATTAGACCTTTCATAAAAGCAAAAAGGACTCACAATAGAAAGCAGGACTTACATTTAATAGGGAAAATGGTTGTTGTTACTGAAGTACAATTGCTGCCAATCTCCCCCCCCCCCCCCACACACACACACACACACACACTTCCCCCTGTTGGATTGGGAGATCGAAATCCTCTTTTGTTTCATGCTTCACAGGGCAGTTTGTACCCTTGAGGAACAAAGTGATTTTAATGTTATTTTTCTAATAAGCCTTGCAAAATAATTTTAAAGCAGTAGTACAAATTTCTGAAACCTCACCTCCCAGTAAGCACAGATTGCTACACAAGCGATTCATAAGACATCAATAGCAACAAAAGATTTCAGGGAGGGACACATTTTCTAGCTTGGGATCAGCTCCCAAATTGCTAACTTATGGTGTTGCTTGAATCTTGTGACTCTTCTTTGCACATAATTGAGGACAGGGGAAATGTGTGGCTTATGGCTCACTATGGCTCCAGAATCATTTGCATGTCTCCATGCCCCTCATATCTGAAATGGCTGTAGATCACTTCCATTGTCAAAAAAATTAATCCTTCTTTGAATCTAAAATGATATTGGGGGAAGGGGAAGATGGCAAATTGGTCCCATGCCCATTGGGAGGTGTTTGAGAGTGTTACCTAAATCAACTATCTGTCAGCAGGGGGCAGTGTAGGTCCATTTCCCGGCACGGCATGCTACTTTTCCCCCCATATAATTTATATTACAAAATATATAAGGAATGGGGAAGGGTACAAGAGTAGCTGTAGAATAGGGGCATTTTAACATCTTGTATCTTTGTCTTCTTCCAATGTTATGTAATCCAAAAAAGGTTTCTATGATGTTAAAAAAAGAAAAGAAAAAAGAAAACATTTCTTTTCTAATCTAAAACGGAAGGATAGAAAAGTGGGTGCATATTATTTTGAAACAAAGAAGATAGAAAAGTTGGGAAATAGAAAATAGAAGGCCCTAAGTAATGCTTCCTGCCTTGTCTCTGGGGGGCTGACCAAGGGCAAGATGGATGGATAGTATCCTTGAAGTGACTGGATTGACCTTGAAGGAGCTGGGGTGAAGGGATGACCAACAGGGAGCTCTAGCGTGGACTGGTCCATGAAGTCACGAAGAGTCGGAAACGACTGAACAAATGAACAACAACAAAACAGAATTAAATATAATTAAACAGTATTACAATAATCACAGTTAAAACTATTCAAACATATCTGATGCATATTCAAAGCTAAAATCACAGCACCCTCTAAATTGATGCTGAGTTTCCCAACAGTTTCTCAAGCAAATACTATATCAAGTTTCTTTGGGTGCCCAGGAATATGTCTATTGTTGTAGCCTGTTTTTTTGTGTATATATGTGAGTCTTCTCTGTCAGTGATGCAGAAAGGAAGCTTCTTCAGCAAACATTTTCAGAAACAGTATTTGCTTTTGTCAATCACTTGAACCTCTTTCATGCACATTTCTGGCACATTCATATTCCAGTTTTCCATCATTCACCATACATTTATCCTCTGCATGTTTTGGCCTTTCCACATGTCTCAAGCATGCTTCTTTAAGTAATTACCTTGCAAGCTCTTGCATTCTTCATGCCTTCTTCCCTAATTTTAACATTATGGATGCAAAATCCAGTCAAATAAGTTGACTCAAAGTGTCCATCAAAATGTGTTGTGATAAATTTTGACCGATATTCAGACTGCAACCATTTCCATGCAAATGAAGATACAGATTTGAAATTTTGACCAAGCATTATGCTTGTAGTGGACATAATACCACCAAATTTGCAACTACCCAGCATATATAACCGCTCTGCAGGATTTCTTCAAATTTGGCATTTTCCATGCAAATCTAACAAAGTTCAAAGCCAATTATTTTAAAGCATCTACCTGAATATGCTTGTGAATAGTATCATCTGAAAAAGAAAATTTTGCTCTACAAGATTGATACTTTTTTGTTTTGCAATGTGACCATTATGCATCCATTTACTCAGGTCAATGTATGTTATATTGTGTGCAGTTATGCATTATGTGTTATGTATCCTCATGGTCCTGCTAGTTACTGCATGGCTATTGGGTGTGGCCACAATGGCGATGGGGGTGCTGGTTTCAATGTGATATATAACATGCTTTGACTGCCATAAGGTGAGCATCTTCAGTTTTACAATGTTTTTCCTACTGCTTTACTATGTACAATTTTATGACAATTGATAGTAGTTTCAAAGAGTAATTTTGGTGCATACAGCTCCTATAAGCCCTCAACTTGGACAACCAATTACTGGCATCATAATGGATGAGTTAAGAATAGCTATCCTACGAACAAGCGTTTGGCTAAACAGTGCAACTGAACACAGGAAGATGGTAAAATCGAACATAGGAAATGTTATAAGGATTATGAGAACGGATTCTGATTTTTTATCAAGGCATTGATATGATAATTGATTGTTGTTTTGTCTGTTGTATATTATGTGTTTTAACTACTTGCTATTGTTATGACAATTTGTATTGTGTAAACCGCATCGAGTCGCCGAATTAGGCTGAAAAATGCAGTATAGAAATAAAGCAAATAAATAATAAATAAATAAATAATAAATATCCTGGCTGGAGCATTCAGGGAACATGATTCTGCTTCAAAGATGGACAGGTTTTGGTAGTTTAGGGGTGTATTTTCACAGCAAGCTTCGCCATGACTATAGATTGCTTGGCTGAAATGAGCAGGAAAGGAAAAGAATAAAATATGCTGTATACTGAGTTCCCTTGAGCTGCCCTTCCAGCTTTTCAGTTGGATAGAAAAGGAAGTAAAGGGGACAGGGAAGGCAAGTCTCCAACAGGAGCACTGGTATTGCAGACCACCAAGAGTTGTACCGTTATCTCGATGATGTTCTGGGACTAAGGAGACAGATTAAGATATATTGTAAATGCTGATTCACCTTTACCTAGGGAGAGGTGAATGAAATGTTGAAGACAGCTTGATTCCTTGGCTATCAATTGGGCAGCTGATTCTTTTCATTGCTCCATTTTGTTAAAGCAAACTGTAAGAATTTGATTAATATTGCTAGGACCACTTTGTTTCCTTAAGCCCTTGGGAGGAAAAATAATTCATCTTTTTTTCTAAGACAGTTGTAAAATGCTGGCCTAGCCATCTTTTTTCAAAAAAGCAAGTGGGGAGGGAGGAATATTATGACTGTCTTTTGATCAGTAATATTAGTCTTTGGTTAAATAGAGGTGGGCAATATAGTTTTACTCCACTTACATGATGCTTTCAAAACATTTGTTTCAGTACAATTTTGTTTTGATACATTTTAATCATGAAGATGTATCAACAGCAATATAAGATTACTGATCCTAGGGCAGAGGAAGGTTTATGTATTCTTCTAGGTGATCTGCAAAACATCCAACTAAAATCCTCCAGGTTTTTACACCTTCTGGAGAGGGCCTTTTGTCTGTCTTACCACCCCTCCCCCTCCCTTGGGGCAGATGGGGCAGGAATGCAAAAGAGGACATCATAGTGCCTGCTCTGGAACTTCTTGCCAAGGAAGACCTGGCTGCCTCCTTTAGTGTTTTCTTTCTACTGTCAGGCAATATCATTTTTGTGTTGTCAAAGGCTTTCATACAAGTTTTTGGCTTATAGAAATGGCTCATAGTCCGAAGCAAGCTGTTATTGTGAGTAAAGCTTATTTCTTTCTTTTTTTCCAAAATAATGATGTTCACATCTTGCAAATTGTAACAACTGTCATCCACCACCCACCACACCCATTTGAGGAAGACAGACAGAAGAAAAGTGGAGACACCGTCCTCTCCTTTAGGTCCTCTTTTCCAGCTGTCAATTAACACTACTGTACCAGCCTGAGGAACCTCAAAACATGTGGCTGAATATGCAAAAATGTTGTTTTGTTGGCTGGATAAAAAAATATATTATCTTTTACTTCATTCACATGTGAGCTACTCTGAAATATGTGGCAGCTAGAGAGTATGCTAGATATATTATAAACCAGGGATGGGCAACTGCAGTAGTATTGTGGGCTACATGCATTTTTGTGGAAGAGCCTGAGGGCCGCACTTAAAAATAATAATAAATTATATGTAGTTAATTAATTCTAGTTGCATAATGATGGTTATAAATGTCATAATGTACTCATACAAGCATATTCTTTTAAACGCCTTTTGTAACAAATGTTTTAATGAAAGTGTTCTTTCTCAATACTTTTGATCACTGTGTAGTCATGGAGAAAGGGAAAGAGTAGGTAAGGGAAACTTTAATATTGTGAGGGAGCGTGCCTGCAAGATAGTCAGAGAAAGAAGGAGGGAGGAAATTGTCACGGTTTATATGGAAGCTAACCAGCAGATTTCCCAGCCCTCTGTTGATCCACACAGGGTAAAATGAGTCAGAGTAAATGGAAAAACAAAATTTACTCTTGAGTAACAGTTAAATAAGCAGCTTTACAAAAATATATTCAACCTTGAAAATAACTCAGTCTATTGCAGAAAATAACTCACACAAAGTCCAATGTATTAAGCCCATGCATCTTCTGCAACATCAATGGTGCAAGTAGTCTTGAAGTAAATGATTCAGAACAAGTCCTGTAGTAAGTCCATGATAGAAATCCCATCATAATAGAACAACATAATCTGAATCCACCATGAAGCACTCCTCATGATATACTCCATGCAGTGGGTGGTTCAATTTTAATTGCTTGTTATCCACGTGTTCTTCCTCAACACACTCACACAGAAGATGATCCTTGCAAAAACTTAACCTATACATGCATATCCTGTAACAGAAATTAGGAAGAATGGGGAGAAACAAGGGGAAAGACAAACAGAGAGAGGGGACGTGTGTTTCCATTATCGCTACTTGCCACATATGGTTAGATCCTGATTCTGTGACACTGGTACCAGCAGTTTCATTTATCCATGTCCAACAAAAGATGCCCTCTCTAGGCATGTTTTTATGATTTTATGAACTTCTCTAGCTGCAAGTCCTTTGCTTAAATTGGGTTGGTGGTAATCTGTGGTTTTCTGTATTCATGTGAAGTCCAGGAATGTATCCCCAATGGATACAGGGATTGCATTGAACTATTGGCACTGAACCCCATTTACCTTTTTGATTTAAGCTCCTAATGATTAAATATGCATAAGGTGGCTGTGGTCCTAGGGGCTTCAGGGGTCACCATATTGCCCACATCCCTGCATATAGTTTTCATTTGATTTATTTTTCTTATTTTATGTAACATATTTTATGTTCACTACCTTGAGCACAATTTGCAATAGAAAGACATGTTGTAAATGCAAAATAAACATGGCATGAAGATAACAGTCAACTTTCTTAGCTGTTCACAGGCATCTGATTTAAGGGCATATATATTGATTCTGTGATGTCGTATTCCGCCATGGATGCCCACTGGGTGACTTTGGGTGAGTTACACCAGAAAGCCCTGTGATAGATTTGCCTTAGATTCACCACCAGTTAGAAATGACTTTAGAGTACACAATTATTCCTTCTAACAATGCCTAGATCTTTGATGACAAGCTGTTGGCTATAGCCTTCTTATGAGTCTCTCAATTTAAAGAGAAATAATTATAAAGCTAATATTTATTTATTTATTTGTCATGTCAGAACAGCCAGTCAAATTATATTACATTTCTAACAGAGCAAAGCAAACAAGCAGATTACAAAATTTGTGAGTATGAGGGTTGATTAAATGTCCTTTGACCAGTATCTGGCCACTTGGAGTGCCTCTGGTGTTGCTGCAAGAAGGTCCTCCCTTGTGCATGTGGCAGGGCTCAGAGTGCATTGCAGCAGGTGGTCAGTGGTTTGCTCCTCTCCACACTCGCATGTCGAGGATTCCACTTTGTAGCCCCATTTCTGAAGGTTGGCTCTGCATCTCGTGGTGCCAGAGCGCAGTCTGTTCAGTGCCTTCCAGGTCGCCTAGTCCTCTATGTGCCCAGGGGGGAGTCTCTCATTGGGTATCAGCCATTGGTTGAGGTACTGGGTTTGGGCCTGCCACTTTTGGACTCTCGCTTGCTGAGGTGTTCCAGTGAGTGTCTCTGTAGATCTTAGAAAACTATTTCTAGATTTAAGTCGTTGATGTGCTGGCTGATACCCAAACAGGGGATGGGCTGGAGATGTCTCTGCCTTGGTCCTTTCACTATTGGCTGCTACTTCCCGGCGGATGTCAGGTGGTGCAATACCGGCTAGACAGTGTAATTTTTCCAGTGGTGTAGGGCGCAGGCACCCTGTGATAATGCGGCATGTCTCATTAAGAGCCACATCCACTGCTTTCATGTGGTGAGATGTGTTCCACACTGGGCATGCATACTCAGCAGCAGAGTAGCACAGCGCAAGGGCAGATGTCTTCACTGTATCTGGTTGTGATCCCCAGGTTGTGCCAGTCAGCTTTCGTATGATATTGTTTCTAGCACCCACTTTTTGCTTGATGTTCAGGCAGTGCTTCTTGTAGGTAAGAGCACGGTCCAGAGTGACTCCCAGATATTTGGGTGCGCTGCAATGCTCCAGTGGGATTCCTTCCCAGGTGATCTTCAGAGCTTGGGATGCTTGTCTGTTCTTGAGATGAAAGGCACATGTCTGTGTTTTAGATGGGTTGGGGATCAGTTGGTTTTCCCTGTAATAGGCAGTAAGAGCACCTAGAGCTTCAGAGAGCTTCTGTTCAACCATCTCAAAGCTCCCTGCTTGAGCAGTAATGGCACGATCATCAGCGTAGATGAAACTCTCTGTCCCTTCTGGCAGTGGCTGGTCATTTGTGTAGATGTTGAACATGGATGGGGCAAGCACGCTCCCCTGAGGCAGGCCGTTCTTCTGTTTCCGCCATCTGCTTCTCTGACCCTGGAACTCAACAAAGAAGCTCCTGTTTTGTAGCAGGTTTCCTATGAGGCGGGTGAGGTGGTCGTCCTTTGTGATATTATACATTTTCCTCAGGAGGAGGCGGTGGTTCACAGTATCATAGGCTGCTGACAGGTCTATGAAGACAGCTCCTGTGATCTGCTGCCTTTCAAAACCATCTTCTATGTGCTGAGTGAGGTTCAACACTTGCGATGTGCAGCTTTTGCCTTTTCTGAAGCCAGCTTGCTGTGGGATCAGACATGGGTCTAGTTTTTCCATAATTCTATGCAAAATAAGTCTCTCCAGAACTTTGTAGAGGTGGCACAACAGGGAGATTGGTCTGTAGCTTTTTGGGTCATTGCGGTCTGTGCCTGGCTTCAAGATGGCGATGACTCTTGCTTTCCTCCAGATTTTGGGGATGAAAGCCTTAGAGACCAAGGACACATCTGCAAAATCTCACACTCCTGTCATATCTAACTTGCTTGATTGGTTTTTGGTAACCAGTGACACTGTAGGTGGTTTTGGTAATAAGAGCAACAGAGGGTGTTCTCACATTTTCTTTCTGTGCTAGTAGATACACAGTGAATAACAATATTTTGATTCCCTATGGGTCAAATTAGTTATTGAGTAGAAGCATTTGGATGGAAAGGAGATGGGTTGCTGCCAGAACGTGTTTCAGTTTTCTTCCTTCTGACACCTGGGATTATTTCCCCAATGTGCACATTTTTAAATGGAGCTGCTAACTTCTTGTTACACTGGTGTCCATTGGATTTTGTGGGTCAGACAATGGGGAGACTGAAGTGTATCTTGCCTTTCAGACTACATAGTCTATTCTGTCATTCCCCTTGTAAGCCACCCCGAGTCCCTTTGGGGAGATGGTGGAGGGATATAAAATACAGTTGTTATTATTATAATAAAATATTATTATCATCATCATCATCATCATCATCATCATCATCATACAATACGTTGTAGGTTTTGACATTCTCACAGTACCAACTCAGTGTTAAACATTTGCTCATTTAATTCCTGCATGCAAGACCAAAAACTTCAGTGTTTCTTTCTTTTAGTTGCAATTACAAGGGCCCTTTTTGTTAAAACTTTGTAAATAGTGTTCGGTACAAATGTCCAATTGGCTTGCTTAAGACTACATTATTGATATGGAGTAATTCTGTCATCTTCTATGGACCCAATTATATGGAAGTTTCCTTTTGTTTCCAGTCATTTCTACACACTTCAAAGAGGGACACCTATGGAGTTCACCAAATGATGCAGCACTGCTTCTGGTGGTTGCTCATGGGACTCTGTCTCAGCAACATGTAGAAATAAGAGGATTTGATAGGCAGAAATCAACTCCACTCCTTTCCTTGTGCAAAGAATAAAGTTGGCATTTACCTTTGTGATGGGAAGTGGTGGATTTATTTGATTACTTTGTGACATTTTAGACAGTCTCCTTCTGTTTCCATTGGTAATTTAATGGTGGTGTGGTGTGGACCCATTGAATGAAGTGTTTTAAAAAGTGTGCCTGTATTCTTTAGTGTAAGTACTTAAGAGGAATGATTCAATGGAAAGCAGTGCTTCAAAAAGGAAAGTATGCGTGTCTCCTTTAGTATAGGGGCTTAAGGGAAATTATCCCATGGAAAGTGGTGTTTAAAAATGATGCCTGTTTTTAAAAGTCTGCTGATATTCTTAAAATGGCTGAGCTAGAAAGAGGAGGATGCAATCCTGTATGATCGTGGTGAGTAAATTGTCTTCTTTAAAGGTGAAACCTCATGAAATGCCACACAAAGAAGACAGTTCCATTCATTTTCCCGCTTTGTGAGATGAAGTTCTAAAATCTAGTTTTAGCAGATCTTAACAAGTAGAACAATTCCTTGGTCCAGAGATTTATGAAATCAACTGATAACAGAAAATTTTGTGAGTAGCAGATCATGTCTCTTTTTAGGAAATAAGTTTTTGTGGAAATATGGAGTTTAATCACGAACAAGGATATTTCCTAAAACAGGTAGATGATACAAATATAACAAAGTATTTCCCCTCAGCCTTCATGGCCTTAAATTAATAGGATAGCATTGGGACCAGCTACTTAACTACTTCAGATCCAGTGTTTTTGCTCCAGGCCCAACATTTCTTTTGCACCATACCCTCAGTGTTTCTTGATATCTAGATTATATTGTTTTTCTTGACCTTATTCCTGTATAGAGTTTCATAATTACATACCTTTTTATCTCTGATTTTTCCCATAGTGACATCATACTTCATGGACAATGCTGAGATATTTTTCTTTAATGTTTATTTTTTTCTTTGTTACTTTCTTTTTTAATTTTTACAAATATGATATACACAGTACACATAACACACATGACATCCAAATTACAACATGCAAGACATCCCTCTTGCCCACATCCTTCACAAAGTTAACCCTTATCCCACACACCTGTGGACCCCTCACCTTGACTTCCATCCCTAGTTACTGTGGTGCCTATAACATTACTTATTTACCCTTTTATCATGTTTGCCCAAAAATTTCTCTTGAGACTATTTATCATTCACTTCTTTGATTCTCCTTCCAGATATGCCATTGGCCATTTCCATCTCTTTTGGAACTCTTCATTGTTTTTGCCCACCAAGTTATTGGATATCTTGGGCGTTTGCATGTAATCCATTAGTTTATCTTTCCAATCCTTTTTAGTTAACATTTTTATCCCCTTTCCAATTCCTAGCATTCTTGCTGCTGCAAAACTGTATAGGGCTATTTATTTATTTTCTCAATTGAAGCCTTCCTTGAATAAGGCCAGCAGACACATCCCTGAATTCCTTTTTTGACCTTATTGCACAACATTTTATTTATTTCCTTAATTATGTTACTCCAAAATCCTTGAACATTCTCACATGACCACTACATATGAAACAAGGTTCCTCTCTGTGTTTTATATCTTTAACACCTATCTTGTTGAGATTTATCTATTTTTGTAAGTTTGACTGGTATTTTATAACTTCTATAAAACTTTTTGTATACATTTTCCCTAATTGACCCCACTATTGTTTTCTGCTGCCCTGGAGACTAGGACACGGAAAAATGGGTTCAAACTACAAGAAAGGAGATTCCATCTGAACATTAGGAAGAACGTCCTGACTGTGAGAGATGTTCAGCAGTGGAACTCTCTGCCCCGGAGTGTGGTAGAGGCTCCTTTTTTGGAGGCTTTTAAACAGAGGCTGGATGGTCATCTGTCGGGGGTGCTCTGAATGAGATTTTCCTGCTTCTTGGCAGGGTGTTGGACTGGATGGCTCATGAGGTCTCTTCCAACTCTATGATGCTATGATTGTAAATTTGACATCTTTCTTCCAGAGTAGTTCCCAGGTTTCTAGATTTATAGCTCTCTCTTGGTCTCTAGCCCAAATGATCATTGTTGAATATTTGTCACTTTCCATAATGCACTACATGGTCATGCAAAGCAAAGCATGATGGTGAGAAGTTTAAGGAGAAATTTATCCTTGATATCTGCCATCTGGCTTCCTGTAGCAACAAAAGTTTAGAAGAGATAATAAAGACAAAGGGTGCGTCGCTAGGAGTCGCTGTTTTCAAAATGGCGGAATCAGGCAAAGAGAAGGCGTTTTGTGTGATGACATTTGCTAAAACAATGTCAGTAATTACGGTCCAGCGAGAATTTCGAGCCAAGTATGGCAAGGAACCACCTCATCGACATTCCATTGCGAGGTGGGTAAAGCAATTTGAGGAGACGGGCTGCTTATGCAAGGGTAAAACCACAGGACGACCGCGTGTCTCCGAAGACACAGTGGAATCCATTCGTGCATCCTTTCAACGAAGTCCCCAGAAGTCGACAAATCGTGTTTCCATGGAATTGAACGTTCCGCAAAAAACTGTGTGGCGCGTGTTACGCAAACGTTTGCAGTTCAAGCCGTATAAATTGCAAATGGTGCAGGCTTTGAAAAAAGGTGACTATTCGAAACGACACGATTTTTGCGAATCAATGCAGCGAAGACTAGAGGAGGAAGGCTTTGCCAACAGACTGGTCTTCAGTGACGAGGCAATGTTTCACCTGTGCGGGAAGGTCAATAGGCATAATCTCCGCTTTTGGGGATCTGAAAATCCTCATGCCATATTGGAACATGTAAGGGATTCGCCGAAGGTAAACGTTTTCTGTGCAATAACCAACTGTCACGTGTTTGGCCCATTCTTTTTCGCGGAGAAAACCGTAACAGGCATAGTGTACGCTGACATGTTGTCTGAATGGTTGATGCCACAGTTAGAAGAGAAAGTGCCCGATTTCGTATTCCAACAGGACGGTGCCCCTCCGCATTGGCACAACAGTGTACGCGAGTACCTCAACGAACACCTTCCCAGATGTTGGATTGGCCGTGCTGGAGTGACTGATCTTCCATTCCTCCTGTGGCCCCCCAGGTCCCCCGACCTCACACCATGCGACTTTTCTCTCTGGGGGTATGTGAAAGACACTGTGTTCCGACCTCCATTACCGCTGACCTTGGACGACTTAAAACAGCGCATATGTGCTGCATTCGATGCCATTACGTCGGATGTGCTGCAACGGATGTGGAATGAACTGGACTATCGCTTGGACGTCTGCCGTGTCACACGGGGCGCCCATATCGAACATCTCTGAAGGTGAGACAAAACTTTGATAATTTATCTGTCGATACATAGCTGTAGTTTGGTTACAATAAACATACATTCGTCTAAAATTAATTTTCTTATTGGCCTATTCATTTTGACTAACCCTGTATTATGCATCATGCTTTATAGTTCAATTCCCTTTCTTTACCTCAACTGACATTAGCTGTCTTACAAAACCAAACAAGACAAATACTTTAAAATGGAGAAATGCATAAATGGCATGTATGTAGACATTTATATAGAGGGACAGATTAATTTTAATAGTTATTTAACCATATGTAAAGGACCCTCTTCCCTTCCAGCTGAAAAATAGTCTTAGCCAAGCAAAATATCAAAGGACATAAGGCTAACTGTAAACCATGACACCCATCTGCCTTATATCCCTTTCCTTACTGAGTTTTGAGACAGGATTGCATTGTTAAAAGACCAAAGAAAACAAACACAAGTCTTTCCCTTCTCTTCAGGGAACAGCCTTAGTTTATACATCTTCACACAGCAATGCATATTTTGAAAAACTAAACAAACTGTCCATTCAAGAGAATGTAAATTTCTCAATATGGTGTTTGTGCCTCTCAGTCAGAACATTTTGTAGGCTGGGAGACAGAGGTCCTGTTGTTCAGCACCTGTGATCTTGGGAAGAGCAGCATCTCTTAGACAGCTTTTAAAAGAACAACTGAATAATAGTCTGCATCCCAGCCCCAAATTGTGCAAAATAATTATAAACTGCATTACAGAGCCAAAGGTAAATGACAATGTTGGTACTCAAGCAACGTTAGATGCATCAGATGGAGTGAGAAAAAAATGGCCAATTAAAAATCATAAAAAAGGATGAAAGCATTTGCAGACTTTCGTAACATTCACATATGCTGTCTTATAAGAGGGTTGTAATTTGCTTATGATGTGTACTGTATTAGGCTAATAGATATGTTATTATGAAGTTCTACTACGAATCTATTTTACAGAGTTTTGTTTGGAAATAATGCTTCCAGATAGTACCCCAATAAGTACTTGGCTTTAGTAATTGCTGAATGAGGGAGGAAGGGAGGGAGGGACAGAGAGAAAGGATCAGACGTCTTCCAATTCCACGTCTAATTTCTTTAAGAACTCCCCGGTCAATTTCATTCAGCTGTAGTGACTTTTTAGATTTATATTTTAAAAAGAGCTATTAGACTGGCATCTGCATTAGCCTTGGATATATTTACTGCAGTCTATAATTGGAATATGCTTCATGCCCTGTATAATGGTTTCTCATTAGATGTTACTGTTTAGATGTAAAACAAAGAAATATGAACTACTTTTTATCAATTAACTGCCAAAATCTTTGTTTGTTTTGTCTGTGGGACAAGTGATATTATATATATATATATATATATATATATATATATATATATATATATATATATATAATCTTCATATTAAAATAACAACAAGAAATGGAAGTTAAAAGGTTGATTATAATTATTAGGATTGTAGCTATAGTGGAGCAGGCTTTTAATATCTTTTTTTCTTTTCTGTAGCTCTGATTAAAACTATTCTTTTGAGCTGCAGTTTAAACTAGACAGATTTATATTGTCTAGTGTCAGTGAGTCATATTTTTTTATCTTACCAATATATTTTACAAGAGCTTTGAAAATATTACAAGTTAGCTGTAAAAATATATTCTGGTAACTAACTACTTTTTCTCCAAAATGGTACCAGCAAAAAGGGATAAAAGGTACTATAGTCTTGATCAATGCTTGAAAAGTCTACTTTGCATTTTATGTATTTTATAGATACACATTTTAATAAGTATATTTTATAGAAATATGTATATTTATAGAATTTTACAATGTTTATGTGTTTTAATTATGTAGTAACCTGCATCTTGAGAAGAGGTGGGTAAGAAATAAAATCATCATCATCATCATCATCATCATCATCATCATCATCGTCATCGTCGTCGTCACTTCTCGAATTACAACTAATCTGAGAAGTATTTTCCTTCCGGAGCAAGGAGGAAAAGGAAAAGGAAAAGGAAAAGAAAGAGGAGGAGAAGGAGGAGAGGCAGCAGCATCTCTGGAAACTATATAGTGTTCTTTATTGGAAAGAACACCATATACAGGGTGAGGCAGCATAACTTCCTTTTTTAAAATGTGCGACATTCAGTCGGTTGAAGACGTAGGGGAGCACTAGTGGTCCCGTTCGAGAGGTGGGAGTATAAAGTTTTGTCCTGACACAGTTCAGTCACCATCATGCGTTGAAACAGTGACGAGTGTGCTTTTGCCATTGAGGCCTACTTTTTGAGCGGATTTGGAGTGGCCAGCCCTCTCTCCAGATTTGGCACCTTGTGATTTTTTCTATGGGGGTTTTTGAAATCCCGTGTTTATGTGAACCATCCAAGGACCGTACAAGATTTGAAGACCAACATCCAGGAAGAAATTGCCAACATAACACCTGCTATACTGGCAAGAGTCATGACAAACACAAGAAATCACTTTACTCAGTGTATGGAGAATGGGGGATGTCACCTACCTAATTTGATCTTCAAAACTATGTAAAACAAAACTTAAGGTATGCACCTACATTATAAAAAAAAATCCGATTCATAAAATGGGTTTTATTAAGTTTTGAAAAAAAGGAAGTTACGCTGCCTCACCCTGTAGTTTCTCGCTTCTTGCCATTCACTGAAAGGACTTGTATCAGAATCTAGGGATACTGAAACAGTACAGTCCTCACTATTTCTATAGAATTGTTGGAGATGCAATGGCAAAAAGCATAATGTACTCTAGGTTATCAGCACATGCATTGACCTTCATGGAAAAGGCAGCAGTCTCCCTATGTCCTCCTTTATGCTGTGCTGACTATGCTGTTTTCCAGAGCTATTATTTTACAATCAGGTGGGTTGCAGAGGAAACCGGAAGGTAGCTTATGAATTGAGTTGTCACAAGAGTTCTCTAGCTGTCATTGTGACAAATTGCCAGTGTGTATATTCCATGCATTCTCTCACAACCATTGGCTACTTCTTGGATTCCTAAGACTGCCTCTTAAAGACTACTTAGCTTAGAAACATTCAAGACAATATGTCCTAAAAACAGAACTTGAGAGGCCTTTGCCAAATAAGCTCACAATACATGTAGAAAAATATTCAAAAAGATTTTGAAGGAAAGCATTTTTTGTAGGCAACCTTGCGATGTTGCCATCTGGATTGTGAGAAATTTGGTGACATAGAAAATTTTGTTAGTTCTGGTTTTTAAAGAGAATTGAGTTAACACACACATCTTGCAGTAATATGTAGGTCACAGCATAGCTATTCTATATTTCCCACCTTTCTCTGTGCTGTATACATTTCGAAATGCTGTTCTCAGCTCATAGAAAAATGTGTTAAGGAAAGCTATATACAAAAGTAATATCAAGGGTAGCTGCATAGAAAAAAATGTAAATGTCTTTGTATTTAAAAGAACCACCATCGAGTAATGCATATGGGAGAGAGGTACTAAACACACAAGAAGCTGACAAGAAAGAGACTCATTAGTCCATCTTTAATGACTACTTTTGGTCTTCCTGTTGTCATATATGCTGCCTATACAACACTGGCATGAGGGCCGGATTATAAGTGGTTCATTTGAAACACAGTGCTTCAGAAGAGCATAAAATGTCATCCTGTTAGAAAATTAACTTGTTTGTGTTAACAAAATTCTCCCAGCCCCACTTTGTAAGCACTTCCCCCAACATAGCAGTTTCCATTTTGTCAGAGTATGGGTGTGGCTGAGTGTGGTAGTCCAGCTATTTTCTTGTAGCTAGTTGGCTGCAAGGACATCATCTGCAAGAATCTCCCAAGGCTGAACATGCCTTTTACTGCATATTCAGTTATAGATAATAACTGGATGGATCCTTGCATATTCTTCCACTCACCAACAATTTAGAAGTGACCATATTGTGTGAGGAGAGGGGCTGCTCTGTTTACAATGCGATTTTGGTACATTAGCAACTAGAAGGTATCTATGCTATACACATGTGTCTCTCAATGCAGGGTTTCAGCCACTGTTTCGTCCCTTCCTCCTCCTTTTCCTTCCTCACTCAGTCACTGAATGATACTATAACTAACAAAAAGAAGTACAAGATCATTAGTTTCAATAAGGCAAACATTATTTCACACATGAATATTTTTATACTGCTGTCTACAAAATATCAGTAGAATGAATAGATAATGAAGTATTAATAGTTATGCCACAGTTCCTAACATAGGTCATAGGTACACAGTAAGGTGGATCTGGTTTGAGAACTGCTCCTTAAAACTAATGTCACCAATACCTTTTTCTAGCCCATAATCCATCATGACTCAGAACCTATTACTTTCCATGGCATGCTCTGGTCAAACTAAAGTTGGCATGCCTGGATCTTTTGCCTTTTAAAAACTATGCATATGTTCATACCTTCAAGTTGCCTGTGACTCCATGAATTCCATAGAATTTTCTTAGACAAAGAATACGCAGGGATGGTAAGAACAGATGATATCATTAGCATTTAAAACAAACAGATTTCAACCAGACATGAAACACTTATTTTCATAGAACTGAGAAAAGGAAACCAGAAATATCAATTAAACTGATATCACAACCTCACAGCCTTCCAAGCAATCTGATATGGAGGCACTGGTATTTCCCCCCTCCCCACACGCAATGTGACAATGATTAATATCATACTTGCATATTGGCTACAAGTGCTTCTTTTCTTTCTTAGAAATTCAATATATGTTAGCATCTGATGGCTCATGCACCAGTCTATGGCACACTACTTTGAGTTGCACTACTGTATATAGTCTTACATCAAAGTCCACTTGCTACATAGTTTTTCGAAAGAACGTGTGAAGGATAAATATGTAAACACCTTGTGTTTTATCAGTCTAAAAGAAAATACATCCTTCCATTCCCAATGTTTCTGGAATAGAAGACTTTGGAAAAATTCCTTTCTTTTTTCTGTTTTTAACCTATCTGTAATTTAGAGGGCACAACTTTGGGAAGTGCAGATATGTGGCAGGGAAGTATGTGCGTCTTACTCAAAGCATGCTGTTTCGTGCTTTTTTTTAAAAAAGGAAGCTGAACCTTTATTGAAAAAGCATGTTGGAAAATGTAGAATGTGAAGTCCCTGTGGATATGAGCACTTGGGGAAAGCTAATAATAGTCAGAGCTCAGCTGGACATGATAGATGATTTAATTCTACAATGACTGGTAAGAAGAGCCTGCATCTGGGAACCATAGTGAATTGAGCAAATGCAGTTGATTTGGTAGAAAAACCTTAAGAAGTGAAAAAGACAGAGGGACATTTTTCTTCATTGGTAACAAATATAGTTGTAGCATTTCAATCTCATTGTAAATTGAATTTGACTAGCTCATGGTAACTATAGAAACTGGCCATGAATCTGTATTACCCACTTAGGTATGTAACCTCTGTGGTGACATAGGGTGGATCCAGACAGCCTTTTATCCCAGAAACATTTACGTTTAAACAATGTGGATGTTTCTGGGAGTCTGTCTACACCCACCCAAGAAATCACGTGCTTTCTGGGGTGGGTGTCCAGATGTTCTGGGGTGTACTAGTCCGAGAGAACATCTGGAGGCCTTCCCCCCTCCCTGAAGCCCCCAGACCACTTAGAAAAGTAATAAAAACTCACCTAGCCACCATTACGTGCTTCAGCCAGCTCTCCCAGCATGTAGAAATGACATGCCAGGAAAGTGGGGGGGGGGGGAGTGATTTTCCTGCCTCCCTCCCCCTCGCTACTGGCGCATCAGTTCTATGCACCAGGAGAGTCATCCAAAGCTTGTAATGGAGGCCGGGTAAGTTTTTATTACTTTTCTAAGGGGTCTGGGGACTTGAGGGGGGGGGGTATTCCCACAGTTTACCAGGCTTATTTAGCCCGGCAAACTGTGGTAATACTGTCTGGACTGCAGTATTCTGCAGTCCAGAACCGGAAATGGTGCGTTTATCCCACGCCTTCCAAGAAGGCGTGGAATAAACCCACAATCTAATTAATTTGCTACAAACCAGGGTCCAAGAAGGCGTGGAATAAACCCACAATCTAATTAATTTGCTACAAATCAGGGTTTTCCTGGTTTGTAGCAAATTAATTTGGGACTGTCCAACGTTGTCTGGACAACACCTCCTTTACTGTGGTAGATGCCACAATAAAGGTACTGTCTGGACGGGACTAAAATTAAGTAGTTTTTCTTGGTCTGAACACTTCAATCCCCCATTGATCAGCAGCAGCCATGTTGAGTAATGGAGTTATGTTGAGTTATGTTGATCCAGATGCATCAGACTGATATTTCCATCCCCTGCATGAGTGATCCCCAGTGTGACAGAACCATGGTGTCTGCTACAATTCCCTTTTGCACTAGAGATCACTTCAACAAGTCAACTGCTTCATAAGAATATAGGGGAACAAGGTGTTGTTCCCAATGGCTTCTCCCTGGTAAGTATAGGTGAACTTTCACAGTGCTTACATATTTTCTAATATGTGTGTGTCATGACTATGAACACATAATGAATGCAGAACTGCTTTCCTTACCTGCTATCCAGGAGGCAAAGACAATCTTATTTAAGCAGGCAAAGAGATAGATTCTCTATTTTATTGGGGATATGTTATCTTTTTTGTATGTTTAATTTACTATAAAATGTTTTATGAATGGATTTTAATTGATTTAAAAATAATTGCAAACGTTTTGTGATCTCATGACATACGGTCTCTCTGGCCATTTCTGGTGGTTGCCCATGGGACTCTGTTGCAGCAGTGCAGTGAAACGGAGGGAAGATTGTTTTCAGAAATCAAGTGCGACCTGACTCCCAATGAGAGAAGATGGATAGAAACAGGGAAAGATGGACAAAGAACTTGTGATTGCAACTAATAGTTGCTATCACAGAGAACAAGGGTATGGGACCTCAATGGCAGGGAATGAAAGAAGGTGGTTTCCTCTGCTTTTCCACACCCACCCACTCCATGTGATGAGATCCTTTAATTTAATTTATTATACTTGGAAGTTGCCCTGGATTCCGCACTGTAATAAATGCATTGTTATAGGTGTGACAAAGGTGTGACAAAAGTGGCGTTGGAGATAGGATGGGATATAAATAAAATATTATTGTTAATAATAATAATAATAACAATAATAATAATATACATAAATGATTGGGTTATTTATTTACAACTTCCTTAGTCAATTCTGGTCATAGTTTTCACTGTAACACTCTTTGCTTTCCCATTTTGGTAAACAGACATACAGTCAAAATCAGACATTACTGGGGAATGTGCATTTTCAAGAATTCTCTTTGAGAGTTGGATGTTCTCAGAGATACATGCTTCAGCAATCAAACTTGCAAATTACACTGATGTTTTTAATGTAGATATTTTTTACCAATTGTATGTTTTTAAGGCATTGAATTGTTACCAATATGTGAGGCCACTCTGAGTCCCCCTAGGGGTTGAGAAGGGCAGGGTACAACTATAGATTCATTGCTTACGCTTGAGGCTCAAGCATTGGCGGTGTCTGGGAGGGCTTTCGCACAATTGAGACTCGTGCACCAACTGCGACCGTACCTCACGAAGGCTGATCTGGCCGGGGTGGTCCATGCCTTGGTCACCTCCAGATTGGACTACTGCAATGCGCTCTACGTGGGACTGCCCTTGAAAACGGCTCGGAAGTTCCAACTGGTCCAACGAGCAGCAGCCAGGATGTTAACTGGGGCCCCTTACAGAGAGAGGTCAACCCTCTTGTTCAAGGAGCTCCACTGGCTACCGTTTATTTAGTGTATTGTTTATTGCTTGTTGTTTATATTGTTTTAATTGTTTTAATTTGCCTTAGGTTTTGTATTGTTATATTGTGTGTTGAGGCCTTGGCCTTTGTAAGCCGCATCGAGTCCTTCGGGAGATGCTAGCGGGGTACAAATAAAGTTTAATAATAATAATAATAATAATAATAATAATAGTAAATAAATAAATATGTCAGCCAAAAGGTAATAAAGATGCCATTGAATTTGACTGGGGGATCTGTGCTCTCCTGCAGCTGTTCTGAGTTGATCTGGTTTTGAATCAATGTCTGGCCGCAGAAGAGCTCCCAGAAGCTGCAGCAGAAGCAGTGGAAAGGTCCCCACCATCTTTATCCTTTGGCATTGAAACCAACTTCAAATTTCCCTAGAATAATGTCTATCTTGCACCTTGTGGAACTGTCAGTAATACAAAACACATAATGGATCAGAAGTCTGCACATTCCTAGATTTGCAAGGCATTTTCATTAAGAAAATTCCACAAAAACATGTATCCATCTGAAAAATGTGTTATATATGAATAATACACATAAACATGTGTTAATCATGGGCTGGGACAAGAGTGACAATGGGATTCTGAGAAACAGAATGAAGACAAGACTAGCATATTTTCATATTCCTACTTACTGCAGACATCAAGTGATATTAATAAACGAAAATTATCCCCAAAGGACTCTACCAAGAATAGATAATGGAGGAGGAGAAAAAAATCTGAGGACTAAACAATATTTTCTCCATTTTTTTCTTCCTATCAGCTCTCCCTCTTTCTAAATATACTGCTGCAATGTTAACGTTTTAATTAAATAAGATCTCATAGCACATTAAGCATGATAGAAACTGACAGCCTGTAGTCTCTTAAGGAGATAATAATCAACAATATATTATATTACTGGATCATGGCTTGGTGGACGGATATGTGTTCCACTTTCTCTGAATATAGATTTCCATCTCCCTGTTAATTAAATATAATAGCCTTAGATTGCCGGTAACTGCTCTACACTTGCCATGTGAAACCTCATTTATATTCTAGCCAACCCTGATGTCTAATCAGTGTGCCAGTTTGGGGAAGCTGGGTCACAAAGAGAGTAGTGCCAATCCGTCCTCTGCCTTGGCTTAGTTTTAGTTGATCCTTAGGAATAAAACCATGTAGCAGAGCTGGGAAACATTCTTTTTCTGAATTACAGCTCCAAAAATTCCCCGAGTCAGGATGCGGCTTGGTATTTCCAGGAGCCACAATCCAAAATAACTTTTCCAGGCTATGATAGAGTGACTGGCATTATCCTAAAGCCAATTCTTGCTCAATCTTAGGCATGTTTACTTGGAAGTCCCAGCAAATTCAGTGCTGTTAATTCTCGAGTGTTGTTTGCAAGTAACAACAGCTGATCACCTTTTGTCACAGCTCTGATTCACTTCTTGAGCTTCCTCTTCCATCACCCCCTTTCTTGAAGGTACAGCCAAGGAAAACTGAGTTTAAATTATGTTTGCGGCATCTTGGTAACAAGGTGTAAAGCCTTCACCTGGGTGTTCCTAGGTATCCAAGTCCAAACAATGTTCAATAATATTCATTAACAAGAACTAAAGATGCCATCTGTTGGATTTAATGCACATACACATAAACCAAACTATATGGAGTTAAATTTATTTACCAGTATAGAGTAAGAGGGCAATTTGTTCCAATAAAGCAATAATAAAAACAGAATAATTAAGGAACATATGCAACAGGCAAGAAAGCTTGAACATAGAACTTCTAGCAAAGCAAGATTTGGGGGACATCAGTATAGGCATAACAGATCCAGAAGGAAAGCACAAGAAAGAACCTATACCCCAAAGGAAAGCGCAAGAAAGATTTATAGGAATGATTTTATAAGTGAGCTCAATTAACCAATCAGGATTTCCCAGAATCTGGGCCCCCAAGCACGTTCTTTTCAAATGTAGAGGAAATGATTTTCTCACTAATGAGCAAAGCCTTTGAACTCACAAACAAGAGATAACACAGGTGCACATAAGAGCATTACAACATATTGGAACAGTCTCCAAATGCCACTGGCTCCCAGGCTGCTACAAAATGAAAACTGCAGTAAGACAAATAAGGAAAACAAGGTTTCTTTGCTATTTGAGTGCATAACTATTCTCACGTACGTGAGCACAAATACTAAGAAGTATTTCTTCGTCAATGAAGTGAGAGTATTTGTGTTCACAAAATGAATTATTGTCTTTTATTAGGTCTTTCGTGACGTGATAAATGCACATGTATGAAAGAGAGAGAGAGATTAAGCAATTTTCTGCTTTATTTGCTAGATGTTAGTTTAAAGATGAATTACTCACTTAGAAAAGGTTATGAGGTTATGCACTATCTGCGGTGCTAATCAGATCTGCAAGGTTAGACACAGAACTTTTCAGTGGCTCTTTGCCAGGTGGCAAATTCCTTCCTGCTCTCAAAGCCCTTCTGTGTATATTCTAAATATGTTTAAATTGTGCTTTTTTAAAATTCAGGCAGTGTTCTTACTTAGTTGTTTTTAATATTTGCCTTCAGAATAAATCCACTAGTCAGATAACACTTATTTTTTATCATCATGTACAAGAAAATGATAGTCATAGCCAAGGGTAGTTTGGCATTGATGCTTTCCCATGAAACCTTTTTATGGAATGTTCTCCCCTCCCAGCACCATCACTCATTTTCTATAGCACGATAGTCAGGTACCAGGTGTGCCAGGCACCTGTTACTTGGCTACCAGTCACTGCAGACAATGCTTCTGGAACTTGGCAGGAGACTGCAATTTTACAATGTGTCCATCTTACAAGAAGGGACTATTTTCATGCCATACTAATTTGCTTTTCTTCTTGGAAACTTTTGACTTTGGCTGCAATCCTACACACATTCTTGAATAACTAAAACACAATGATAGCTCCCAAATGGGGAAATTGGAGGACATGGGAATGGGGTCAAACCTGAACCTCTATAAATGGAAAAATAACTCTGTTTGCAAGTGAGTGTTTGTGCCCTTGATGCAGCAACAGTATTATCCACTGGTTTTCTGTATAAAATAGATAAATCTCAAAAAAAAAATCTGAAATCAAAGACACCCCAGACTGAAAAGGCTGGTAAAGAAATTCCACCTACACACACAGCTCCTATGACAGCATGCTGCCAATGTAGCTACAATTGACAATGCCACTCTCACAAATCATTTCAACCTGGCAGCAACATATCTGAATAATTCCCATAATGCCAAAGATTGTCACATTTGGTCAATCTAAAGCATCTACGGTGTTCTCCTAGTTGGGGAATGTATAGAAAACAAGCAAAACTCCTTTAGGTCCTGCAACTGCTTCTCTGAATGTTCTTTGAGACAAGGATAGTACTGTAACTCTCAGTGCCCAGAAATTGTTTAGTTAAGTTGCTTTTGGGATCATGTTTAGTCATTAATGATGTAAACACAAATCCCAAAAGCTACAGATTCATAATTGCAGCTTACAATTGCATAACTAGTACTGAAGACTTTACCAGCCAAGGTTTCTTTTTACACACATCTGAATCAGATTTTGATGTGGAGCAGCAATGTGAGGCCCCATTTGGCATCTAGTATAGTAGGGCAACCAATGCAGCTTGACACAACTCTAACTTTCATGGCTCAATGCTATGGCATCCTGGGAGTTAATAGTTTTACAAGGTTTTCAGCCTTCTTCGTCAACTTAGGCTGGTGTCTCAACAAATTGCAAATGCCAGGATCCCATAGCAGTTACAGTGGTATCAAACTGCATTAATTCTGTGATGTAGATTCGCATAGTGTTATAGTCTATGAGTATGAATCTAGCAAGTTTCATAACTCCGTGCAAATTTGAATCTGGGATTTTCTGGCCCAACTCTCACACTCTAAAACCACTACACCATATTGGCTTCTAAAAACAGGAACAATTTTCAAATACTGTTACTCTTCATCTTTTATTTTAACAGACCCTAACTAGGTTTGCCCTGTGTGCAAGTGTACAATTTAGCTTAGTGAAGTAACTGTCTTGGAAAGGTGCCCTAGGAGGTAATAAAAACAGCATATAATTATATTTCTATTGTTAGGGATGGGTAAGGAGAAACATTTGCAGGACAGTATGGTTCCAGTCAAAAGAAAAAAAATGACTCATGCATCTTGAATTGTTAGGGAGATTATGTCATTTGCTATTTCTCCTCAAGCAGCAAAACATCTGAGGGCACTGAATACTGTAGTCCCTATAGTATGGCTATTATCAATGTGATCTGCAGGCTGATATGAGTTCATCAGCAAAGGATGTTGACTTTGGGAAAAGTTTATTTTACTCCTATAATCGAGTAGAAGTGCCTAAACAGAAGTCTCACAGCAACCAAACTGACAAAACAAAACAATTATTCGCAAAGGTACTCAGATGGAACTTGAATTTACTTTGTCTGACACATGTTGTTCCACACCTGTGAACAGGGAGGATATTGAGGAGCCTTGAGTCATGAGAGATGTTTCTTAGTCCCTACAAAGACACATATTGAAATGCATAATAGATGGCTGAGAGAGAGCAGATACCTGTCCTTTCACTTTGCTGTGACTTGAGAGGTCTCTCACAGTCCAGAGAAATGCACAGGGGTTTGTGGCTTTGTTTGTAGCCTATAGGGCTGCTCTGCATTCTCTTTTCTGAGACATAGACATTGGATTCCTGGAAGCTTACATTGATTAATGGATTTTACAGCAAGGGCAGCAACTAACAAAGAAATCAATGCCCATTATTTAAACATGGACTAGCAGCCTGACTCTATTGTATACCAGATACCTGTTGGGATGTTGCGGCAGGACCTTTGTTTACACAGTTCTTCCCAGACGATTATTTAGTTAGTATTAGCTGAACTGATGCCATCAGTCAGGGCAGCAGAATGTAGACCACCTGAACCTGGAAATATGACTGGTTTGCATAGATTCATAAGGAATTCATCCGCTCAGTGGTTTAGCAGTAACAAAACAAAATCACTTAAGTCCTTTTTTTCTCAGCCTCAATGTTCTTAATCTATAAAATATTCATGTGTGTATAGCCATCCTGGAGTTTCTTTACACTGCAGAATTAATGCAGTTTAATGTTTTTTTAACTGCCCTATCTCAAAGCTATAGAACCATAGGAGTTGTAGTTTTACAAAGTCTTTATGTTTCTTTGCCAAAGAGTGCTGGTGCCTTACAAAACTACAAATTCCAGGATCCCACAGCATTAAGCCATGGTAGTTAAAATGGATTCAAAATGCATTGTTTCTACAGTGCAAATGCATTGCTGGTGCCCTTTCACAATTACAGAAATGTAATGGCGATGGCAAAATCGTGCGGCTTGTAGTTCTCTGAGTCATAGAATCATAGAATCATAGACTTGGAAGGGACCACATGGGCTGTCTAGTCCAACCCTCTACAATGCAGGAAAGGGATAATCAAAGTATCCCTAACAGTTGGCCATCCAGCCTCTCTTTAAAAGGATCCAAGGAAGGAGCTTCCACCACACTCCAAGGCAGAGAGTTCCACTGTTGAACAAATTGTACGTTCAGGAAGTTCTTCCTAATGTTCAAGTGGAATCTCCTTTCCTGCATTTGAACCTATTCTTCTGAGTCCTAGTGTCAAGGGAAGCAGAAAACAAGTCTACTCCTTCTTCTTTATGACACCCTTTCACAAATTTATACATGGCCATTGTGTCTCCTCCCAAACTTCTCTTCTGCAGGCAAAACAGACCCAGTTAATTAAGATGCTCTTCATAGAGCATGGTTTCCAGACCTTTAATCATTTTAGTCACCATCCTCTGGACACCTTCCAGCTTGTCAATATCTATTTCTCACTGTGGTGCTCAGAATAGGACACAGTATTCCAGATGTGGTCTGACCAAGGCAGAATACAAAGACACCATGACTTCCCTCGATCTAGAAACTATACTCCTTTTGATGCAGCCCAAAATCCCATTGACTTTTTAACCTGCTGCATCACACTGTTGGCTCATGTTCAACTTTTTGTCCATGAAGACTCCAAAATCTTTCTTACATTAACTGTTGTCGAACCAGGCATCACCTATTCTGTATCTTTGCATTTCATGTTTTTCTACCTAAGTGTAGCAACTTACATTTGTCTTTGTTGAAATTCATTTTGTTGGTTTTGACCCAGCACTCTAATCTGTTACGGTCATTTTGAATTCTGATCCTGTCCTCTGCAGTATTAGCTATCCCTCCAAATTTGGTGTCATCTGCAAATTTTATAAGCATGACCTCTAAACCTTCATCCAAGTCATTTATAAAGCTGTTGAACAGTACGGGTCCCAGGACTGGACCCTGCGGCTCTCCATTGGTCACTTCTTTCCAGGTGAAGGGGAAACACAGCATTCCTTTCTAAGTGTTTGCAGAGTGCCTTCTTAATGATCTGCTCCAGAATCTTTCCTGGTATTGATGTCAGGCTGACTGAATGGTAATTAAGTTTTCTGTTAATTGTTTGTGTCATCCTTTTTCCCCTTCTTGAAGATAGGGACAACATTTGCCCTCCTCCAGTCTGCTGGGACTTCTCCTGTTCTCCAAGAATTCTCAAAGCTTATTGCCAGTGGTTCTGAAATGCCGTCTACTAGTTCCTTCAATGCTTCCCATCTGGCCTTGGAGACTTGAATTCATTTAGAGTTGCCAGGCATTCCTGGACTGCTTATTTACTTATTTTGGGTTGTATTTCCCCATTTACCTTATCCATTCTGTATTGCTCAGGTTGAACACCCATCTCTTTTTTGGGAGAAGACTGAGGCAAAGAAGGTGTTATGCAGCCCCTCAATGGACTGTCACCTTGTCGTGGTGAGGGGGCTTATGTGTTCCGATAAACCTGTGGGCACAACAACTGGAGTCGTGCACTCCCAGGAGTGGCCGAGGGGGAGGTTCCAGACCAAGCACAGTCCAAAGACCCAAAGACCTCAACGGCAGAGCAGGTGGAGGATAACATGGTACATGGTACAATGGCTGTGAAGGCGGAAGAAGGCTGCAACAGACCGAGAAGCCACGGTCATTGTGTTAAACTACACCACCAGTAGAACCTCACTCTGTGAAGACTGTGTTGATCAGATGTGCACTGACCTCCACACATTAAAAAAACTCATGCACAGGCGTCTTCCAAAGAAAAAAAAAAACCAACAAAAGCCCCATGGCAATCAGCGACTGGCGACGGGGGCAGGACTATGAAATTTGGAAGCCCCTAGTCACAGAGTGGCACATGGGCGGTGGATACGGACTCAGTCGTTCTAGCTCAAGGTCCGAGGCAGTTGAGTAGTTCAGCAGCTGTATCCACAACTGAGCAGCCCTTTTTAAGACCCACTCTGCTCACCCACACGGAGAGGGGGCTAGAAAAGGTGCCCTAAACATAGTCTGCCTCTCTTATCCCTGACTGGACTGCCATGTCCAATGGGGTCACCACCCTGCGGTCAAAAAAGAAAAATAAACTTCGGTACATGGAATGTACGGACACTGATGGACAACCTAGGTATGCAGCTCTGCCTTTTCCCTATCCCCTGTTAGAATTTCACTACCGCACTTCGCTCTTCACAGAGGTCCTATCATTTTCTTTCCTTCCTTTTTTCTACTGACATAACCAAAGAACCTCATTTTATTGGTTTTAATCTCTCTGGCAAGCCTGAGTTCATTTTGTGCCTTAGCTTTTTGAAACTTTTCCCTACATACTTTGGTTATTTGTTTGAATTCCTTTTCTAAAATATCCTAAAGGCACCAGATCCTGACTGATCCTGGACTTGGATCAGAGATTGCCAATGACTATCAAGTGCCATAGGCTATATTTTACAGGAAGAAAATGGAAAGCCCATTTCTGAGTATTTCTTGCCAAATAATCCTCCATGAAATTTGAGGGGTTACCATAAGTCGATAAGAGACAAAATATCATTCAGGGTACATATCTGAAATTGAAATATACATTTTATTAAATTAGCACACTTTACTTGACAGGAATGCTCTCATATTAAGGCAATTCACTCCCAATGAGAGCATATGCAAAATATAGATCCATTCGACTGCTATACCATATCAGGCATGCAAATATTTACTTATTTAATTCTTGCAAATGAGAATGCAAAATTTCAAAAGTTTTCTCCCCACTAAGCAAGAGGTTTTTATACATTGTATTTGGAAACTTTCTGTGAAAACTTTAATGGAAGTTTTTTTTTTTGTTTAAAATGTCTCTTGCACATAACCTCTTTGTTGCTCAAAACCCCATAAAAACGGAAACCAAAGGGGGAAAAAGAAGCATGTTCCTCTGCAGGTGCAAGAAAGAAATATTTCATTGATTGACATTCCTTTCTTTCAGGATGCCAAGACGGAAACTTTGCAAACATTCTTTTCTCTCCCATTCCATATATATATATATATATATTTGTTTAATGTCCATAACAACCTAGAACATTTGATAAAACACAAAAGGGAGGAGTAATGTGTTATTTGAAGAACACTGAAATAGGGCAAATTAAATTGCAAGGGAGGTGAAAAAATCCAGCACTCCATTCTCTTTCTTGTGACAGAGGACATAACTTCCCAGGCAAAAGAGACTCCCATCATACAGTGAGATTAAAAGTTTCAAAGGAGGTCTATGTGTAGTTAATAAAATTACTCCAGACACAGCATGAACACACATTTCACCTTTCCACTTCTCATCCTTGGTTTTGCTGCCTTCACTTTGACTCCTGTCCCCTTTAGAGAACATCCTAATGGGCATAACTGTACTGCTTTCCATCAGTTGATCCTAGATGACTACACCATTAAACTTTCACATACACCCTGTGGAGGAAAAGCCCTGGAAAATAAATGATCTTTCAATAGGCCGGCTTAGTTAGGACTTTAGGCTTTTAGAAAGAGCAACAAAGTGATGCTGAGTTCAAGGGCAGGCTGTTAGAAGAGAAAAGTATGAAAAAAATCTATGTTGTATTTCTTTCTCTTTAAAAAGGAATTCATAGTTTTATATTATGCTGCTCTTGAAAGGTAGATGTTCTTACCTACTTAGTTGGATATAGTTATGTTAAGCCATGTTTGTGTTTATGTGTGTGTTTGTATGTCTTTGTCCCCCCCCCCCCCCAAGCTTTCTGTAGTTTTCCTATCAACAGCATTCATGTTTATACTTGAGAGTTTATTCATCCTCTATAGATTTTTCTCCATACAATGAGCAAAAAAGCAATAAGTTGCATGTTCTACATTCAGGATCCAGATATTAGTGCTCTGTTATTGTAGTTATAGACATACAGAAACCCTGTTTAAAAAATTAAGAAATTTCAATAGATCTCTGTCAGTAGATTCCATTGTCATTGTGTCATTCTTTTTTGAACACTGATATATTTGTATGAAATTAGACAAATCTAGTAGAAAATACATTTTAATAGTGCAAGCATATATCTGTTCTACTCAGGAGATTAGTACAAGCATATACATGGTCTACCCTTTCATTGAATTGAACTTACTCTCAGGTAAATTTGCACCCTATTGTAATTCAATGCTGTAATCCTGTTCATGTCTACTCAAATATAAGCCCCATTGAATTTCATTGGAGACTAACTCCTGGAGTTTGTGTAAAATTGAAGCCTAAGACCATATTGCCTACTATGTAAGCGAATTATTTATCTTAGACTGCAACTCTCTGCATAGTTTCCAATGAGAAGGCAGATTGAGCCTAAAGAGCTTTGCTTTTGAAGAAATGTCCAGGTTAATCCATGATATCTTGCTTCCTGGAATGAAAGGCTTCTTCTCCATTCTATATACCAAAGTGGGCTGGAGTTAGATGAATTGTACTTCAGCTCTACCAATGGAACAACTGCTTCCACCATGACCAAGGTTGGAGATGAGTTCATGTAGTACAGCTAGCTCTGTATTCCACTAAAGTGTTAATCTAATTATCTGATATGGTTGTCTTACTCTCTTCAATGATAGAATAGGCCCTGGTAACTATGTGCAGGATTGTGATTTAAATTTTGTCTTAAAATGATATGGTCTATATATCATGATCCTTGATTCAAATGGCTGCTCAACCCATGAAACATACTGGAGAATCTTTCAACCTAATCAAACAAAGAAGGGCTGCTCTGAGGAATACTGTAATTAACTTTCTCACCAAAGCAAGAACTTTGCTATGTTTCTTGTGTTAGAGAGAATCAGATGTGTTGTCCTCATATTTTGAGACTATAGTAATATTTTAAATATCTAATAAACAAGGGAAGCAAAATTTGTTATAATCTTTGCAAGTAAGAAAACTTATTATTCAGAGAAAATGCTATTTTGTTGAATTCAATATAGCTGAAAGGTGTATTTTCTCTGAAAGTGGAAAGCAATGAAATTTGTATACTTTTTATAGCCTCATGATTCTTATGCCTAATTCTGCTAAACAGGAGTATTGTGTAAACTGAGGTGAGGAATATTTGGCTCTCCAAATGTTGGCCTGTAATTTCAATCTGCCCTAGTCAGTTGCCTTACAGGTTTATCATTTACCGGTGCAAGCTGATAATATTTGTAAAAACATGTAATATCCATTTTTGTGCCAGTTGAAAACTGATTAAAAGTTGGTGAATTCGTGTTGCTATAGACAACTTAAATAAAACCACTTTAATTATCATGGCTCAATGCAATGGAGTCATGGGAGTTTTACTTTTGTGAGACACCTGCCTTCTTGGGCAGAGAAATGTAAAGAACTTGTGAAAGTACAACTCCTAATAACACTGAGACATGGCAGTTAAAATGGTGTCAAACTCCATTGAATCTACAATGTAGATGCACTACAAGGCAGTAAAACATATAGCTAAGACATTGACATAGCCAGGTCTGACATCAGGAATGGTTACAGCTTGCCACATCATTCTTAACTGTTAAAATAAACTTCTGCCACCATAGAAACCAGATTTGTATCCCACAGAACACCAAAGCAGCAAAACAAGAGAGCAGAGACTGAATCCTTATTTCTTGATGTCCCTTTTCACTGTTTAGGAGCACTACTTTTCTATTTATCTCATTGTCTCTTTTATAAGCCAGGAAGGGCAAAATTGTGATGAAAACATAGCTTGATCTCTACAAGCATCCTTTCCATAGTGTTAGGCTGTAACAGCAGCAGCAGCAATGAAAACAACAACATATAATTTTCATTATAAGTGTAGAAGGGACCAGATTTCTATTTTCTGAAACTGTATCAACTATAGTATTTAAATTAGAATGGATCTGAGAGATTTCTCTGAAAAGCACAGAAGACTCCTAATAATTTGCATTGTTCTTTTTATGGAACAGTGTGTAATATGTTTCTGAACACTTGAAACAGCTCCACTAGATGGCTATTTGCAGATACAATGGTGAGCATGATGAATTATTATTATTTCTTTGTTGTTCTGTGTTATCATAATAGATTCCTTTGAATAGGTTACGTGTTTTGTTTGGTCAGATTTTTTTCAATTATTCTAATGAATGATCTATTCCTTGAGGAGGATACATATATTCTTTTCTCCTAATTTAAAGCATCTTTCTTCCTCTCTTCTCTTCACTAGAATTTTACTAGAATTTCACCCAAAACCCATGGGTGATATACCATGGGTTTTGGGAGTGTTCCTTCAAGTTGTCTGTTGACTTATGGTGAGCCCATTAATTTAATGGGATTTTCTTAAGCAAGGAATGCTCAGTGTTGGTTTTGCTCATTCCTTCCCCCGAAATATATCCTGTAGCAACTGGTATTCATTGGATGTCCCTCATTTAAGTACTAACCACAGCTGACTCTGCTTTGCTTTGAAGATCAGATGGGATCTGTTGCCTCGAGGGCAATGGTTCTCAGAAGTTTTGGCTTTCAACTCCCAGAAATCCTAATAACTGGTAAACTGGCTGGGATTTTTGGGAGTTGTAGGCCAAAACATCTGGGGACCCACAGGCTGAGAACCATTGTTCTAGGGTATGCAGCCATTAGTGCACTTGGTTGAAATATATTGTTCTTTTAACCTTGCCTGGTGCTGGGTAGCAAGTTTGTATTTGCTGTGGGAAATTGGTTGCATATTGTGGACGCATGCAAAATATCAGATCGGAACTGTCAGACACATTTATTTTTGACCTCAGAACTTAACTTAATGTCCCTGTTGTTTCCAAAGATGCTAGACTTTTATTCTCACCCAAAGGAATATGTTGATAATGGATATCACTTTAGGTCAGTTTCTTCACAAATGCATAGCCAGACAGAAACTGGGTTATGAACTGACATGGGATTTACACTTAACTTTATCTTTCAGGTGATAGCTATTGTGGTAAAGAGTTAATGGCACTGCCTTTTGTTCAGATACAGCATGAATTACTGTGATACATTAGAGAGAGGGGGGCTAAGAAAATAAACTTTCTGAAAGAAAAATTCTGGGTGAGCACTATGCAGATTGCTGACAACAGTGGGAGATTTTTTTTGTTCTCAGACCAAAAAAAATCTACACTGGTACTGTTCATTTCTAAAAGGTTCCACAGAATAGCATTGTGGGATTCCTGTTCAGCCCTAGGATGACACAAAGGCCTGCCTTATCTGCCATGTTGTTTAATATCTATTTGAAGCCACTGAGTGAAGTCATAACAGAGTGTGGAGTGAGGTACCATTAGATGACACTCAGTTCTATTTCTCCTTGTCATTGGAGTTAGCTGGGATAGTAAAGGTGCTAGATGAGTTATGGGATGAATGAGGGCCAATACATTGAAGTTTTGTTAGAAGCTCTGTGAATTGATGATTCTTGTGTACATGAATTGGGTATCCAGCCTGTCCTCTCAACACTTGAAAACATTTTTCAGAGGTCTTCTGAATATATTTGAACTTTGTTTCTATCCCTGTTGGAAATATATGAATACAAATTCACTTTTCCTTTCTAATCATGTGATGTTGCAAAGAAAATGTTCCCTGTGTTATGTCAGTGATCTAAACAACCCTTTTCATTATGAATGGTTACTGCTATAATACAGCTTCTTCCTGTGGAATTCCTCTACATCAGAAGTTTGAGATGAAGAGGATGGAACTCTCACCATAATATCTTGCTATTTGCTCCAGATGTCCAAAGGAACTGATCCTACATAAGAAAGAGTGAGGCAGGTACCTCAGGCAGCAGATTTGAGATTTCATCAAAGGGTTTTTAATTCTTGAGATTAAATTTGATGCACTGCCAGGAGGTGCTATGAAATTTCCTGCTTTGTTTACTGTTTACAAAGTCACCCAAGTACTGTAACTTGGGTATAATGCACGAAGGTGGGTTGGCAGAAGCATCATTTCCTGTTCTGCCTCAGGCAACAAAACGTCTAGATCCCAGTTAGTTCTGGAAATGGTTGTTATAAGAAAAGAAGAGGAGGAGCTTGAAGTAGGTGGGGGTGGTGATGGCCGACAGGGAGCTCTGGTGTGGGCTGGTCCATGAGGTCACAAAGAGTCAGAAATGACTGAACGAATGAACAACAACAGCAAGGAGGAGCTTCTGCTACTATTGCTGTTACCGGCTGTCAAGTCAGTTTTCACTTATCGTGACCTTATGATTGAGAGACCACCAAGTCACCCTGTTATTCTGTTGCAAACCCGGGGCCGTGGCATTCAATATTGTCTCCTTCTTCTCCTACTGCCTGCCAGCTTACTAAAAGTTATTATCTCTATTCCTCTATTATGAAATGGGGAGGAGAGAATAAAAGGTCCCAAGAAGCCCTTCATCACTGTCCCAATCTGTTTGTGAAACACACATTTCTTTCTAGTTTGTCTTGTTGGCAAAATTTGGGATAGCAAACTTTGAAATATCATATTCCTTAAATGTATCACAGCATTTCTGGATTACCCCTTTTCCAGAAATGAACATTTTTTTCTCAGATGCTTCTAGCTATTTGTGTCCCAAAAACAGTAAATAAAGTACTTTGAGGAT
The DNA here is from genome assembly GCF_037176765.1 of Anolis sagrei. Lineage (NCBI taxonomy): Eukaryota > Metazoa > Chordata > Lepidosauria > Squamata > Anolidae > Anolis > Anolis sagrei. The sequence goes on along the minus strand of NC_090023.1, from coordinate 112,842,386 downwards.
TCCAAGGTCATAGAAAACTTAACAACTCCTCCCTATATTTAATTTCCAGGTGACACAAGAAAACACAAAAGGAGCAGATGAAGGTCAAGGAAAATTTCCCATGGGATCTTGTGGTAAGAATATGTTTTGTCTTTACATTAGATTAAGGTCGTGCCAAGGGCGCCTGTCTTCTTTTTTGTAGACTGTTCTATGAGTTGTTTTATTTGCTTCTTTTCAGTCTCTTCAGGACCCATTGTCCTACCCTCATCCTCCTGACCTCTAATTAACCAATATTGTTTCCAGTTTATATTTTCCCAATATCATAAAATATGATTGAGCCTGCCTTAACCTTGACTGTTCCTCTGAGTAAAATGTAAATTCCAGACATTTTTGGATTAAATAGCTTTGCATGGTTATAGTTTCATAATATTCAATGTGTTTGAAGTAGCTCTTTTCCTTGCTATTGTTTTCTCATGATAACTGATAAGCATCCAGCCTTAGCAATTCTGTCTCCCTACCCCACCCACCAAGCCTTTGTTGACATCTCTTGCAGTACAATCAATACATTTCATGGCATGTTTACTTCAGACAATGTTCACTTATTAGTGTGAAAAAGAGAAAGAAAAGGACCTGCTAACCTAAAACTGTCTTCCTGTTGTAACACTACAGCGTCAGTAGCACAACCTTTTTTTATCTCCCACTGTTCTCTTGTTTGTGTCTGCTCAGTCCTTCTGGCAGAGGAGTTATAGCCTTTTCATGTTTGTTTGTCTAATCATTAGTTTCCTCTTGGAAACACCATTTGTCTTCCTAATGCTTTAAGAACAATTAGCGGTGAGCTAGTTCCCCCCAATATGGCATATTAGTCAGGCGCAATCCTTGTAAACAAAGAGCTTTTGTGAGGGAATACATTGAACAAATATTTATGCATTACAGGAACATAGATACTGGTTTTACTTTTATTGGAAGATAAAGCACATCCACTAAACAACAGGACCAATCATTGTCTTTTCTTTTCTCTTCCTGCAGCCCCTTGTGCCGTTTGCTATACTTGTCTACAAGGTGTCTCAAACCCCTATAATAGATGTCAACATGATATCAGGAGAAAAAGAAAGATGGGAACACTCCAGCTTATGAACAGGATAGATGCTAGGATCCAGCCCATGATATTTTCTGATCAGTATCTGACAGCCTGCCTGAGAGACATCATTCAGACGCTAGTGAAATAGTTTCTATGATATCCCATAAGGCTCATAGTTAATTGTGTGAGCAATAACAGAAGATACCAGGAAAAAAGTCACTAAAAATGTATTTGTAGTCATACTGCAAGTTGGAAACCATTGTAGCCTTCTGTACTATTTCACCCTTCACACCAGTCCCACCTGCCTTTGGTTAACATTGGAATTGAAATTCAAATTCTTCCATGGTAATCTCATTTTAAAAAACCCTGTTTCTGATGAGTCCATGACTATCTGGCATTTGATCACATGAAGCACATGTGATAAAATAATAATCTAGTTGATAAATGATTTCTTAACATCTAAGCAGAATTGTTCTGTACCAGCATGAGGACAGCAGATGTACATCAGATCTGGCCCAATTCCAAATGAAACTAGTCAGCTATACAGATATTTGGTGGTTCTTCAAAGACAAGTGGATTCCCCTCTGTAGAACTGGTGGCTTGAACAATTGTCTTGGGAAATTTTATACAAACTTGTGTTAATGACCTACATTTTCAATGTTTATGAATATCAGTGCTACTGCTTGTACAATTGGAAAAACTGATAAAACTCTGTTAACATCCTGTTTTCCTGATGGCATCCTTAGCAGCACAGTCCCATACAGGTTTTTATAGAGATGTAATAGTATACTACAACAAAACCAGAAAATACAACATTTTCCTTGTCCTACAGAGCCACGTTTCAATTTTTTCTAGTCACAATTTATTCTAAAGAGTTTTGTATATGACTACTTCTCAATATCTCTTAATAGAATATCGATGTCTCCTTCCTTTTGAAATGTTGTGTGCTGCTTTAATTTCTTAAATAATATCAGAAATTATCTTTGGTTGGTTCCATATTTGAGCCACGTCTCTTACTTTGCCCATATGTACTTCTGTAATTCAGATGCTTGCTTACAGCAACCCATTGATTGAATGTGTTGTATATCAGCCTGTTCAGCCTATGATTGTGTCTGATGACCATGTTGATGTTGATTCGACTTCTGGGCTAGGGTCTGGGGATGAGAGGCCAGAGAGGCTTGAGCTGCTGTAAGGGCCTGAATGGAGTTTAAAAGACAGGTCACAAAGGCCTGAGTTGCTGCAAGAGGATTCTCAAGGCTCCAAGCTTGGGAAAGGCTTTCCCCCACAGTTCTCCAATCAGTTATCTGAGAATGAAGTTGATTACAAGGTCCCAGGTGCAGGAGTTAATGAGGGGAGTGAGACCTTGATAAGGAAAAGAAGTTTCAGTAAACAGGGACAGTCTGTGCAGCAAATAAGATGCTTAGCCAGACTCCAACAGAAGTTGGATTTGAAACTGAAACTAAGAAAGAATCTGTTCCTAGCTGTTTTGGAATCAGGGCAGGGTTTATAACTGATTTGTGAAAGACTTTGCTTTGGTTGAGGCAATGTCAGATTAATTCCAAGTTTCCAGTGCCAAGGTTTACCTTAGTTCATGTTTATCCTATGGGATATGCTTCTGTTCTGTTCTGTCCATGGATTCAAGTGCCTAGTTTCAGGAATTTCTTTGGTCTTTTTGTTCCTGGCTTCTTTTATATAAATTAGGTTACTTTTTTTTTTTTTACTGTGGATTACTTTTTACTGCTTTGGCTTCTTATATTCTTAAATAAACTGTTTGCTGTTTTTACCTAGCTGGTGTGGTGTTTAAAGTCAGAGGTGTCTCTGCTCTGGAGTATGACAGAATGGCCTGAAAGAATAATGTTTCACTAGGGAACAACCAAACATGTCACTATCTTAAATTAAAGAGAGATTGTAATTAAAAAGAAGATTTTTACCAATTAGCATTCTCTATAAATAAATTGAGACAATAGATTGATCATAACTATTAGTGATAGGTGGATGAATGAATGGATAGATAATAGAGGTGTGCACTGTTTCATTTGCCTCATAATTCAAATAACATTCATTAAATTTTGTACTTATGAGGCAATATCCAATACATGGGCATGGCCCGCGTCAAAAATTTAAGAATTAAAACTTAACCCATATTTTTTCATTTTAGTTTTGCAAATCTTGGAAGGCTCCCAAGGTTAGTTTTCTTTTCAGTGCAGGGAAGCAAAGCAAAGCAAAGCCAAAAACGGTGCCTTTGTGCCTTAGCTTGTCTTTTTTCCAAATTAATAGAGGCTCAGCATTAGGAGTGGGGAAAAGAGGGAGCAGTGTTTGCTGGGATGGGAGGAGCACTATGCCAGATAATTCAAAAGGCTCTGCTGTAAATGAAATTTCCCAGAATGCATCAGCATCAAAATTACCAATCAGGGTAACAGAGATAAATATTTGTTCCTCCGTAACAGCAGCCAAAGAGAGTTCCAATGAATGGTTGAATCTGCAAAGGGAAGTACTGGTGGATACTTTTAGTCAGTAAATCTCTGTGCTTGGGCTGGGAAGAAACCCTAAATTGATGCCCCCCTCCATACCATAGGGGAAGCATATTAATTAGTTTAGAGGCTGGATGGCCATCTGTCAATGGAGTTTTGATGGTGCCCTTCTACCTGGAAGAAGGGGATTGGACTAGATGGCTCTTGGGGGTTCCCTCCAACTTTGGATTCTATGAAAATATGTTGTTGTTGTTCATTCGTTCAGTCATATCTGACTCTTTGTGATCTCATGGACCAGCCCATGCCAGAGCTCCCTGTGTTCCGTCACCACCCCCAGCTTCTTCAAGGTCAGTCCAGTCACTTCAAGGATGCCATCCATCCATCTTGCCCTTGGTCAGCCCCTCTTCCTTTTACCTTCCACTTTCCCCAGCATAATTGTCTTCTCTAGGCTTTGCTGTCTCCTCATGATGTGGCCAAAGTACTTCAACTTTGTCTCTAGTATCCTTCCCTCCAATGAGCAGTCAGGCTTTATTTCCTGGAGGATGGACTGGCTGGATCTTCTCGCAGTCCAAGGCACTCTCAGGACTTTCCTCCAACACCACAGTTCAAAAGCATCTATCTTCCTTCGCTCAGCCTTCCCTAAGGTCCAGCTCTCACATCCGTAGGTTACTATAGGGAATACCATGGCTTTGACTAGGCGGATCTTTGTTGCCAGTGTGATGTCTCTGCTCTTTACTATTTTATTGAGATTGGACATTGCTCTCCTCCCAAGAAGTAAGTGTCTTCTGATTTCCTGGCCACAGTCTGCATCTTCAGTAATTTTTGCACCTAGAAATACAAAGTCTGTCATGGCCTCCACATGAAAATATAGAATTGGTTAATATTAGTTTATGTTGGCTAATATGAGATACATTCACTGAGGTAGCTGTTATGGCTTTTAAATAAAAAAAGGTTTTGTCAAAAAATTTAAAATCCCTAAAATCAGTAGATGTATGAATATTTCTGAAAGTTAGGGGGAATGACTTCCTATTATCTCCTGTCATTATATGGAAAATTCAAGGAGATACCACTTGAAATTTGGTGGGCTAAAAGTGGTAAATGTGGTTTACCATTGTAGCAAGTTTCACTCCAATAGTTTTACAAATGAGGGAGAAAGGAGCCCCTGAAGTTTCCGCAATTACAGTAATTTATGTGGAATTACTGTAATGAAATAGTAATGGAATTTCATTACTCTTGTTATAGTAATAATTTTTTCCTCTAACTATACTTTAGAAATGAAATACCAGTGCCACCCATTTTTGTAATTACTTCTAGATAGATAGATAAAACAGATTATAGATGCAGCTACTATGTTAACTTTCAAAGAGCTAGTCATGTTAATCTCTGGTATAAGAAAGGACATTAAAATTAAGAGAGAAGGATCTTCTTTTGATTTGCATGTTTTATTTCTTAGAAAACCTTCTCATTGTTATGGGACAGAGACTGAAATACGAGGGTTGAATGAAAAGTAATGCTTCCATCTTTGTTATTTGGGTTTGAATGGGAATATTTTAATAAATCAAATGCAGAAATAATCCTTAGAATGTGCTCTTTAACTAGCACTATTCACTTTTACACATAATCACCAGACAATTGGATACATTTCTGCCAATGATGAACAAGTTTTCTGAAGCCATCACAGAAGAAGTCGAAACCCTGTTTCCATAACCCATAGTGCACAGATCTTCTGATAGCCAAGCAAAGCAACAACGTGACCCACACATTCTTGTGAAATGCCAGTTAGACTTAAAATTTCTCTCTGAGTGATACAACATTTGTCCTGAATCAATATGTCAACCTTTTGCTTGTGAAACTCGGTGGTTGCTGTCACAGGACGTCCAACTCTTTGTTTGTCATGCAAGTCAGATGTTCCCATCTCAACATCTTTAAACTTACTCACCCAATGATGCACAGTACTCACATCAACAGAATCACCACAAACAGCTTGCATTCTCTGATGAATCTCCTTTGAGGTGACACCTTCTGCTGTCAAGAATTCAATGACTGCATGTTGCTTAAGTCGCATTGACTGACTGTCTGTGCAGGGTTCCATACTTTGCACTTTAACAACACAACTGTTCAATGCTAAGGTTTCCCATCAAAATGGAACTGTACAGGAGAGTCTACTGAACAAGGTAGTACCTGCCGCATACCAGTACTGCCATCTGTTGAGGAGTTACAAAGGTGGAGGCATTACTTTTCATTCAACTCTCGTACATATACAAAGATTTGTGCATTGAGATTATGCATGTAGTGGTGTATATCTATTAACTGTGCATGTACTATTTTAAGTTACATTCTGTTTGATGAAATTTTCTGAGTAAGATGGATAGGGGGAATTCCAAGGGAGAGAATGACCAGCTATGTAGAGTACTTGCTATGCATTCACTAAAGACTTCATAACATGGAGGTCCAGAAACCTGGGAACAGCATGGGAAATCACAGGGCAGCACCCAGCTTCATCTGCTTACCATTGTGAGTCATGGGCTGCCACAATGTTTCCGTGCTGTCCCCAGCTTTCTTGTGTTCTGTCCTCAGCTTCTTCAATGAGGAGACACATAGTCACTCAACTCCTCAGGGCTCCCTCTTAGCATGCTGCTGGCACAGAGCCAGCATGGAGCATAGAGGAGGCCTGCTGGAAGTAGCCCTGCATCGTTTGATGGACTCCAGCAGTCTCCGTCCCAGTAACTTGTCAGCAATGCACTAAGACAGAGAGAACCACCCATCTGATGGGGTGATAAGAAACTGTTTGGAACAATAGACACAAGGCAATTAATGTAACAATGCTTTTGCTCTGAGTTTACTAGAACTCAGCGGAACTTAGTCCCATGCAAGTGGGTCTAGGATTGCATCTTTCATTTCAAAAAAAGCTGTGAATAAATAGCATTTTATCATAACAATTATTTATTTATTTATTTATTTGGTAGTTTTGTATACCAGTCTTCTCACCTCCATTCGAGGGACTCGGGCTGGTTTCCAACATTAATATTACAGACCATCATTAAAACATCATATTTCTAAATCACACTAAAACATTAAAACATGATCCTGTGATATGGATGGATGACGACGAATAATGACTTTGATGACGACTGACCACTGTAATCATATGATTGTATTTTTTCTATTTTAATTGTTTCAGATTACAGTGGTCAGTCGTCATCAAAGTCATTATTCGTCGTCATCCATCCATATCACAGGATCATGGCTCATTCGTTGAATGCCAATCCCCAAAGCCAGGTTTTCACCTGTTTCCTGAACGTTAAGATCGAAGGGGCAGTTCTGATCTCCAGTGGAAGGGAGTTCCAGAGTTGAGGGGTCACCACCAAGAAGGCCCTGTCTCTCGGCCCCACCAGCCGTGCCTGTGAGGCCGGTGGGATTGAGAGCAGGGCCCCTCCAGTTGATCTTAGCAATCTTGATGGCTCATAGGGGAGGACACGTTCGGACAGGTAAATTGGGCCGAAATCGTTTAGGGCTTTATAGGTTAAGACCAGCACTTTGAATTGTGCTCGGAAGCTGACTGGCAGCCAGTGGAGCTGGCGCAACAGAGGAGTAGTCTGCTCCCTGTACCCCGCTCCCGTTAGTAACCTGGCTGCCGCACGTTGGATTAATTGAAGCTTCCGGGCAGTCTTCAGAGGCAACCCTACGTAGAGAGCGCTGCAGTAATCTAAATGGGATGTAACCAAAGCGTGGACCACCGTGGCCAAGTCAGACTTCCCAAGGTACGGGCGCAGCTGGCGCACGAGTTTTAATTGTGCAAAAGCTCCCCAGACCACTGTCGAAACCTGGGGCTACAGGCTCAGGGATGAGTCCAGGATCACTCCCAAGCTGTGAACCTGTGCCTTCAGGGAGAGTGTGACCCCGTCAAGCAAAGGCTGTAACCCTATGCCCTGTTTGGCCTTTCGACTGAACAGGAGTACCTCTGTCTTGTCAGGATTAAGTTTCAATCTATTGTCCCTCATCCAGTCTGTTACAGCGGCCAAGCACCAGTTCAGGACTTGAACAGCCTCCTTAGTAGTAGGTGGAAAGGAGTAACAGAGTTGGACATCATCTGCATACAGATGACACCGCACCCCGAAACTCCGGATGGTCTCTCCCAATGGCTTCATGTAGATGTTAAATAACATAGGGGACAGTATTGAACCCTGCTGGACTCCACAGTACAATGGCCGTGGGGTCGAGCAGGAGTCCCCTAGCCACACCTTCTGGGATCATCCCACGAGAAAGGACTGGAGCCACTGCAAAGCAGTACCTCAAAGGCCCATTCCCGCGAGGCGTCCCAGAATGATACGGTGGTCGACAGTATCGAAGGCCAATGAGAGGTCCAGCAGAACCAACCGGGACACACTCCCCCTGTCCAGTTCCCGGCAAAGATCATCCACTAAGGCGACCAAGGCTGTCTCAGTACCATGCCCCAGCCTAAAGCCAGACTAATTAAATAAAATGTATACTCCCACATCCTCATACAGTTGCAAACAGTGTGCATTCTCAATGATACCAAATCAATTTTTGATGCCTGTGTTTTAAGTTTTTGAAGCACTTTTTTTGACATGTCAGTCAGTAAGGGGTTAATTAAATAAAATGTATACTCCCACAGTTTCTACAATCTGTTTTGCACTAAAAGTGGAAAATGGGCAAAGTCATAGCATATGATGTGAGTATTTTGTTTTGAAAGGAGTATATATGAATTTCATATTGCCATTTCCATTGGGCCCATAAATAATACTATAAATAGTCTGTATTATTATTAAAAAATATATCATTGTATTCCCTATGACATTTCTGCATATTTAGGAACTGATCTTCCTCTTCATTTTAAGGTATCCAAACTTGGAAGGCAATATTTGCATAGAAAGATTTTACAGAATTCATCAAAGTTTGCAATGTTTATGGCATCACAAGTTTAATTATCTTCAGTTCAAGTTCCTCAAAGTAGATACACTTTGTGTGAATGTCTGATGGAAACCTGGAAAGCTACTCATCTTGAAAAGTAGACGTGCATCTTCAAATAAAACCTATGTGATGTCCCTTCATTGCCAGTGAAATAGTCTGAGCTGTCAGTTTGCCTAACCTTTGTTTGCTTGTCACTGTGTTCCCATGATTAAATGTGAAGATTATAATCATTAACCATGCCAGGGGTTCACTATGGGTGGAATTTGATGTGTGAATAACATTCTGTTTATGCGGCGAAGTCAAAATCAGACTCTTTCTCTTCCAGCTCAACACCTTGAGGTCTTTAGGTTAGCTACTAAGGACTGGATGCATTTGTGTCACCTGACTTTAATATTAAATACTGCAGCTATGGCAGATTGGAAGGTATTTCACTATAGTCTTTAATCTCTGCCATTTCTTATAACTGGAATAATCTGTTGGACACAAATGAACTTGATCTGACCTAGACATGAACTTTTTTTAAAAAGAGTGACAGAGAGTGAAAGAGAAAGAAAAAAATCTTATTTAACACAGAAAATCCCTCTTTGTGCACATTTTCAGTCATTAGCATGTTTTTGCCTGGAGCCCCATAAGAATGTATCAGACCTCTGTCGCCTTTTAAATCTTGTCAAAGACTTCTTTCTTAATACTCTGTTGACGAGTTCACAGAAATTAGGGTAATTTGGAAGAGTTTAATTTCTGAAATAGAAAAAAATAAACTAATTAAATATTTTAGACATTCCCAGGACACTTTTGTGACCAGTCAAGAAATTACATATTGTAATTTAAAACTTCTTTAAAGTTTATGTGTGAAGAATCAGATTCTGAAATGGATAGTTTTCCTGGTACATGTTTCAAACAGCAGATTTTTTTTTAAAAAAAATAATTGCCATTCTGTATTCAAAATGAATAATTCATAATGAAATTAAATGTATATCATATTAAATTCAAAATATATTTCCTGTTTTGTGCACATTATATTGTATTAATGTCATTGTCAGACTAAGCTGAACATTGTTTATATCAAGAATAAAACCTATTTCAGTCAATCTAGTTCATCTGCAGTTTTCGCCAGCCAAAACTAGGCATTTTATATCTTATTGATTTTAATTTGAAGGTTAGACATTTGCTTAGGTTTCTGGGACCTTTTAGAGAAAGGGTTTGCATTCATTTGGATTCTGCTGCCAGACTTGCCTATCCCTCATTTAGATATATTGACAGTATATAGACAGCAACACTGTTACTGAATAAGTTTCACCAAGGTTTTACAATCATGTTGTTTGTCTTAATCATACAAGAAATTGCTGTTTCACTTTATAATATGTATATTTTTAAAGCTTCCCCGGGATCTTTTATTGAATGAAATGTTCATAGTTTTGAAATTGAAGAGCAAAAATACAAGATAAAATGAATTAATAATTTTGAACAAGCCAGTCTATTTATCATACTTCCTAGTGCATATTGGTTTAGATTTAAATTTATTGAAAACAAGAATAATTAAATTGAGCATAATCACAATACATCTTCATATGAAGATGAAAAATTATGGTAGAAGGTGCATGGCAATATGGCACAAAACATTGGCTGAATCTCACTCGGGCTTTCTTTTCTTTTGTTTTCCTCACACATCCAAAGTTGCTCATTATTTTATTAAATTCATACCCAGCCTTTGGATGAATAATAATCAAACTGGCTTAATTAAAGTAAAATGCAAAACAACAATCAGAAACATAAAAACGGGCAGGAAAAAATTGATCAAATCAGTTAAATCAATTTATGTAGCCAAAGAAGCATTTTAAAATAAGAAAGAGGCATACAATTTACATCCTTCTTTCCCATTGTGTAAGAGGCCAAACCAATCACTGCCAACCTTCTGATGAACTAGTCTGTGAGATACATAAATGCCAAAGGCTAAACTGATGCTACATTTCCCCCATTCCAAATTCTGTCTAGTTCAGGAAGAAGCAGTGTGTGGAAATAATTTAACGTATTCCTTTGAGTCTATACTTTTCAAAATAAATGTGTAATAGTGAAAAAAAGGAGTCTGTTGAATGTCTGGACAAGACATGTGGCTTTTCTTGAACTGGGTAACATAGGGTATTATTTCCTTTAAAATAAGGATTCTAAAACCCAAACAAAATGATGCCTTTAATACACAACATGTAGACATGCCTGTTACCCACCCCTTATTCAAAAGAAAACAAGGGGCACAAAATCCAGACTGAGACCCTCATATATAAGAAGAATGTAATATTGTTTTCTTTGATAGCCTTGAACAGATGCACTTACAATCTGTAAAGAGTTGGGGGAAATCCATTCAATATAGTCTTCTTTCAATGTGATCATCTTTGCCTTTCTCCAAAATTACATGTGTGTAAAGAAGTTGAGCAGATAACAGCAGGGTACTGTAGGATTCCCTTCTTTATCCACATGTCAAAGTTTTACTGTGGTTATTTTTGACTCATGGAAAAGAACAGATGTAATAGCATCCTATATATTAAAGATAATGTGTAGATGTTCCTCCCTCAACTTGCTAAGAATTAAATCCCACTGACCTCTTCAGATCTTCCAGAGAAACAGTGCTTCTGGCTTGAAGAAGGTAGATACCATCAGGCCTACAAAGTAGCATCCAGGGAATTTTCCATTGTTGGCTGATCAGTTCTTTCTGGACGCTAAAGATGCTGAAACTATCCTCAAACAGGTTGGACAATTTAGATAAAGTGTGGAATAAAACTCAGAATGGATTCACTGTGCCTCCAACACGGAAACCACTTGAGCTTCTTGTAATGCTGCAGATTACAATAACTGGTGTTCAGTCATTCCGTCCCACTGGGTAATAAAGTCAAGTGTCACTCTTCTTTCTTCCTGTATTCAACCCCTTGGGATTCATGGTTCATGAGGATGACAGTGATGAGGAGGGGGAGGAGGAAGAAGAAAATGACAAACAAAATTAAAACCCCAAACACTTCAGAATTATATTTTTTTACACTTCAGAATTAATATTTTTAAAATAAAATCGATTTTAAATGAATGTTATTATTATTATTATTATTTAAAAATAATTGTACATGATTTGAGACACAAAATTCTGCATGTTAAGGAGTGTCGGTTGGATGATAAAAATAGTAAATCAGGTGCCTAAGAATAGCATAAGTAACATCAGTTAATATATTGAACAAAAGGAAAGTGAAGGAAAGAAACAAAAAACAGTTCCTTGCTTTCAGTCTTAGAAGTGAAGGCTAACACTATTTTTTATTCACTTATGTGGGAGTTGCAAGGCAGGGCATTCATGTCTATCCTTCTTTTCCTCCCGACTCCATTGACACTAAATTCTTTGACAACTCTTAAGACTATATTTGGGTATTTTTTTTAAAGAAAACCCTGCCAGTTCTGAAGTTAGTCATCAACTGTATTTTGGGAGAAAGTTTACTCACAATTTCAAGGCTCCTCAATGAAAAAAATAGTAACAATAAAAAGAAAACAATGAATCCATTGATATTAATCACACAATATCTGTAGCATATGAATACATCCTCAAGGACCAATGCCAAGAAAAAAAGACCCTTGAGAAGTTGTGCAACAGAAGATCCCATCATTCCCCACCGGTGGCTTCCCTGACTATGATGGCTGGTGAAAGTTGTAGTTCTACAATTTCCAGATTGCCTTCTCTGCACACCTCTACCATAGCGAAATGCAACATTAACACATATATTTGGCAATATTTCTGAGAATAGATCAGTCACTTTCTACAGTCAGTCCTAAATTGTTGGAATTACGAAAGACATGAGGTCCCATCTGATCTTGGGAACTAAGTAGGATCAGCCATAGTATTTGTTTTGTAGACTGTCAAGGAATACCGGGTGCTACAAGCTATATTTCAGAGAAGGGAATTGGCAAAACCACCTTGGAGTACCTCTTGATTAAGAAACCTCTGTGAAATTCATCATGTCACCATACATTGAAGGGACATACATACATACTCAAACTAAAACATCCAGAGTAGTATATGAGGAAGGTGATTAAAGATAAACTGAAGCAAAAGAATGCAATGAAAATGTATATGTAAGCAACACACACACATGTGCATACACACACAAACTCAAAGACAATAAGGAAAAGAGTGATAGAGCAGGTTCCTATTAAAGAAGTAATACTGAATAGAGCAAAGCATATTTCTGCAAGATGATTTACTTGTGATCGAGCACACTGGGAAATGATATTTGGAAGGTAAAAAGGCTGCTTTTGTCTAATAGAATGGAAGGATAAAGGACACTCAGTATTAAAAATTAAAATGACCCACATAAATAATTACACTTGAAACTCAAAACATGACATTCCATATGAGAGGCATGATAGACACATATTTAATGTGTTAGGACATGGTTTTAAAACAGCATTTCCAACTGAGAAGAAAACTGTGTTTCCCTCACCCCCTCCCAAATTTCTGCTTGTATTTCCCCTGGAGTCACAATCGTCCACTGATGCTGAAATAACATGGAAATGACTCTATGAACTGTCTTTTGCAATGGCATTTGGGCCCTATTCAGCTTTTCTGAAACATATAACCCTGGATCAGGCTCCTCATGTGAAAAATCAGAATTTATTTAATCCCCCCCCCCCCGCCTTTATGTGTGTGTGTGGAAGTTACTGTTTGAGCTTTTTGATGTGTTGTAATGTGGTCTGTTATATCACATTACAACATATCAAAAAGCTCAGAAGGTAACTACCACATGCACACAAAGGCCGAGGGGGGGGGGGGGAGGGAATGAAAATCAAATAAATTCTGATTTTTCACATGAGGAGCCTGATCCTCATGTGAAAATTCTGATCTATCTATCTATCTATCTCTATCTATCTATCTATCTATCTATCTATCTATCTATCTATCTATCTATCTATCAGATAATATTTGCATGGGATTTCCATTGAATTTCATAGAGTTATAGATATAATGTCATGTTACATTTCTCAAACCACTTTGAAATGCCCTACAAAATGCTCAGAATATTTTAAACATATTTTAAAGCATTTAGATGGATTCTTTAGCAGCTTAGCATAGTCAATTGATTACTACAATTATCACTGATCAAACTGGTAAATATGATGCCATAGCAGTGTAAACTTTATAGATGCACAAAAAATGGGGTAATATACGTATTCTGCCAATGCATTCTCTTCTCATCTGTTTACTATAAAAGAGCAGAGCCGAGAATTCAATGTGGAGCATAATGTATATTTTAAGGCGAATGTTTCTTAGTGGCTGAGCACTAAGGATTGGAGATTTATGCAGATTTACTATATGTGCTTTCTCAAATGTCAAATGCCTCCTGTCATCAAATCATAAAAGCACATATGATAATTATACTGGCATATGGTCAGATAAAATCAAAATGGAAATAATTTTGTCTAAGTTTATAAAAATAGTCATTCAGAGATGCAGAATTCCTGCTATTTGTGTCATTGAAGGGAGGGAGAACAATGACCAGAGTGAAAAAGAAGGAATGTATGCCTGATTGTCTGGGGAATTTATCCTTTAACTTGATAAGAACCTAGTTTGACCCCTCTCATTTTGCCCAATGAGGTCAGTGGGACTACTCCTGGCACAGTTTCTTCAACTGCCAGGAGGATCGTGCTTGATATACCAGTACTGTCAGCTGGAAATTACTCTCAGGAGAAGATATCAGGTGTGTATGCTTGGAGAGTAGCTCTTCTGGCAGACATAAGCATAGCAAACAGATGCCATGTGAAAGCAAAGTGAACTTACAATGCAGACGTGTGCAACATGATAATGGGGTGGCCTAAAAAAAGAAACAGTCAAACCACAAAAGAAAGCCTAGAGAAAAGAGGGAAGGCGAGTCCTACATGCTTCTAAGCAGAACTTGGGAAAAGGGGTGTGTGGGTTGTGCTAGATATTTCAGCTGCCTGAATCCCATCATGGAGATTTCTGGGAGCAGTAACATGCCTCCTAGTATGGCCAATCGTCAAGAAGATACAATACAGTATATGCCCCAAAATGTAATGGTAATATATTATCTGTTCTTGGAAACAGAATTTAAATACAGAATTTACTCTCAACTAAACTCAGTTAATTTTAAAATAAAGCTTAATTAACCCGATGGGATCTACTCTCAACAGGTCCTGAATATTTCCAGAACCATTTTCGGGACAGATTTAAGGATTATTTCACCTAAATTGTATACAAACACACACAGACAAGTATCACTATCATTCATTTCTTTTTAAACATGCAACCACCACACCACCAATTTCCTTTTTTAAAACCAGTTTGTATAATGTTCAGTAGATTCTTGGTTAACAGGCACCCATGGGAATTGGAAGATGCTAGGTAAATTAGTTTCTGGTTACTTCAGAATTACTATTAAAAATAGACCTAATTAGTATTATGCTCCATACTATACCATATACCATACTATACCTGTATTGACTTGATATTAATATTGAAATACAGTAATTGAAAGCAAAGACAATAAAGAATTAATGTGACACATATTTATTGTTTTAGGTAAAGGTTTTTCCCTGACATTAAGTCCAGTCATGTCCGACTCTGGGGATTGGTGCTCATCTCCATTTCTAAGTCCATAGACACCTCCAAGGTCATGTGGCTGGCATTACTGCATGGAGTGCTGTTACCTTCCCACCAGAGCAGTACCTATTGATCTACTCACATTTGCATGTTTTCAAACTGCTAGGTTGGCAGAAGCTGGGGCTAACAGTGGGAGCTCATGCCGCTCTCTAGATTCTAACTGTGACCTTTTGGTCAGCAAGTTCAGCAGCTCAGCAGTTTAACCCATTGCACCACTGGTGTATAGTATTGTTTTACTATATTATAAAAACAGTTTTTTTCTTTAAAGTGTTATTTATTTCTTTGATTTGTTTTGCAATTTATTTGAGAGTTCTGGTTGCTTGAGATCCAGTTAACTGGGAGTCTATGGTATATTTAAATGTAGACAAGATAGTCCTTGCCTATATTGTATTAAAATATTATTTTATTAAAATTCTACACACATTTAGAGCATACTAATCAAAATAGCCAACTTATCCATCTCTCAGTCATTTCAGCAACATTTTTCTTTAGTAAGTAAAATAATACTTTATAATTTCTGAGAAGGTCAATCTTGCTGTCGTACTCAAAGATGTAAGCATTCATCTATGATTCCTTTCTACTTGATCAATTTCTTCTCTACATTCCTATTTTTTTGATTTAAAAATATTTGTCCTGAAAGGCGACTGCAGTTTAAAATGAAATCATAATTAATCCTTTAAATTTTCCAACAAACAATTCCTAACTATAATTCTGATCAGATTCAGTGTTTATTCCACACTATTTATTCCCTTGTTGCAGGAGGAATGGGAATGCACTTTTTCCCCTTTTATTCTGACATGGAAAAAATTCTTTCCTACTGGGTAAGATTGTGAATCGTATGCATTTTTAAATTTTATTTTTGCCAATGTTTATGCCATTTTAGAACAGTTTGGGGAAAAAGTTTTTTTAAATTCAGAAATATAAAAAAATCTATGTAAGAAAAAAGGCAAGACTTCTTTAAACTTGTTCTTTGTTTTTAAAATCACTGTTATATATTTTATCTTGTGTGGTCCTGCAGGGTTCAATACTGTCTCTCATGTTGTTTAACATCTACATGAAGCCATTGGGAGAGACCATCCAGAGTTTTGGAATTGGATGGCATCTGTATGCAGATGACACCAGAAGAGACATGCAGTTTCTCAGGTTGCTCCTGACACGACAAAAAAAAAATCAACTCTGTTGCTCCTTTCCACCTGCTACTAAGGAGGCTGTTCAGTCTGGATGACAGTGAAAAATTGAAACTGAATTCAGACAAGACAGAAGTACTCCTGGTCAGATGCAAGGCTGAACAGGGCATAGGGTTACAGCCTGTGTTGGATGGGGTTACACTCCCCCTGAAGACGGAGGTCCGCAGCTTGGGAGTGCTCCTAGATTCATCATTGAGCCTGGAACCCCAGGTTTTGATGGTGGCCAGGGGAGCTTTTCTACAATTTAAACTTATGCACTAGTTGCACCTGTACCTTGGGAAGTCAGACACAATAGTTCATGCTCTTGTTACAGCCTGTATAGATTGCTGCAACATTTTCTACATGAAGTTGCCCTTGAAGACTGTTCAGAAGCTTCAATTGGTCCCACGGACAGCAGCCAGGTTGCTCATTGGAGCAGCATACAGAGAGAGCATATCTCCTGTTGCGCCAGCTCCATTGGCTGCCAGTCTGCTACCGAGCACAATTTATTTATTTATTTATTTATTTATTTATTTACTTTACTTCTATACTGCTGTTCTCAGCCCGGAGGTGACTCACGGCGGTTTACAAGACACAGGACATAGCAAAATTCAACATCAATATAAAGCAGTTAATAACCTAATCTAATACACAATTAATACACAGTTACTATACTAACCATTCACTAAGATCTCATCACTAAAAACATGATCCAGATTCATCATCCATTGTTCCATTCCTATGTCATTACCAGTCACTGCACAATTATTCGAATGCCTGCTGAAACAACCAGGTCTTTACTTTCTTGCAGAATGCCAATTCAAGGTGCTGGGTTTAGCCTATAAAGCCCTAAATAGTTCTGGTGCAGCTTACATGTCTAAACATATCTCCCCCTATGAACCATGTCAGTGGTGGCCCCTAGGCTGTGGAACTCCCTCCCCAGTGACATTAGCTTCTTGGGAAGACAAGCGGACAAACATCAACATGCTGGAAGAAGCAATGACCACCAGCATTGAAGCGATGGTCCTCTTCCATCAACTCTGCTGGGCCGGCCACGTTGTTCGGATGCCTGACCACCGTCTCCCAAAGCAGTTGCTCTACTCTGAACTTAAGAACGGAAAACGGAACGTTGGTGGACAGGAAAAGAGATTTAAAGATGGGCTCAAAGCCAACCTTAAAAACTCTGGCATAGACACTGAGAACTGGGAAGCCCTGGCCCTTGAGCGCTCCAGCTGGAGGTCAGCTGTGACCAGCAGTGCTGCAGAATTCGAGGAGGCATGAGTGGAGGGTGAAAGAGAGAAACATGCCAGGAGGAAGGCGTGTCAAGCCAACCCCGACAGGGACCTCCTTCCACCTGGAAACCAATGCCTTCACTGTGGGAGAAGATGAATAGGGCTCCACAGCCACCTACGAATCCACAAGGAAACACATCATGGAAGACCATCTTACTCATCCAACGAGGGATCGCATAAGTAAGGAAGTAAGTAAGTAAGTAAGTAAGACATTAGATTAGTCCCCTCCCTCGTAACCATCAGAAGGAAAGTAAAAACTTTGGGATTAGGTTTTTGGAGAATAGTGCACTGCAGTAACAAATTTGGAATATGTGCAGTGACAATGGGAGATCATTGGACTATGATTATGGATGGTGTGATTAATTTTTATGTAATGATTTTAAACATTTTAAATGCTTACTGTGTATTAATTTTAATTTAATGTTTAATTTTAACATTACTGGAATTGTGTGTGTTTTAAGGCATTGAATAAATGCCTATATTTAAGCCGCCTTGAATCCCCTTTGGGGTAGAGAAAGGTGGGGTATAAATAGGGTAAATATATAAATAGATTCTATTGACTTTTAAATATTTTTTTAATCTGCATTATTTTTAATCTACTGTAAGATGCCTTATTGGGGAAAAGGCGGAATATAAACAAAATAAAAGAAATAGTGAATTGTCACATTGCCGTAGGTAGAAATAAAATATCATAACAATAATAATTTATTTTTTATTAGAGCTAAGTGGTTTCTTCTTCTTTTTTTTAAAAAAGGATACAGAAATAGATTCATACTTCATATTCCACACTCCAGTTTGCCTCTGTGTGGTTTTTCAAACTAAAGTCAGTTGCAAAAAGTAAATAAATTACTGCACATTTCACTAACTCTGATGATGATGATGAAGATGTAGCAATAGATGGATGTGTGTGACTTGAGTAATGTGGCTCAGATGAGGAATAACCCCCAACACAATAGAGTCATCATCAACATTGCTTTACATGGCAGCCTAATGCAATGTGTCAGGCCGTAATCAGCTCCGTTTCACAGTGCTTTGCTCCATAAAAGCAGATTTGTTTAACTACAGCCTCCATTTCAGCATGACTGAGGATGAAGAATAACCGGTGAAGCTAGGCAGATCTCCCGGGTTAGAGCATGGGCACAGAGTGAATCCATCATTTGCTGAAGAGGCAGAGAAAAGCTGACAGGCTCATTCATGCCTCAGAGTCATTTTTAGGCCTATTGAAAATTAGAATCTGTGCACTTTGGATGAACTTCCCCACTTCTTAATTTAGCACATGCAGCCATGTGGCCAGGACCGTCTGCCTCCCAATAGGACAGGGTTGCTCCTCTAGGACAGAAGCACCTCCGAGCCCTTTTCCTTCCCTAGATGCAGCCTGCTGATTTGAACTTTACATGGGTGTGCAAGCCTCATTTAGAGGAGGATTTCAGAGTTAATTAAATGCTGGATTTGTTTCTTTAGAAATTGCAGATGCCTCAAGGCTAAGTCATAGCATTCCAGACCCAATTAAATTTGGGGCCAAAGGTGCTGTCCTTCTCTTAATATTGTTTTAATGGTGTCCACTTGTTCTTTTCTAATTTCTTTTTTTTATTATTTCACATCTACACATATTATGCCCATCCCTGGCTGGTATAAAATTCTTGTCATTTTTATAATGTTTTGCAGGTGAATTTGTTTCTTTCTTTAAAACAAACAAACAAACAAACTTGCCTGTACATCATTCATGGGTTTTTTAAGGCTTCTATATCAAACTGAAGGAGCAGAATATTGCTATGAATTGTAGCCTCATTCACATAAAAGCTTAAGTCAAAAGAATGTAAGTGCTCTTCACACTGTCAAAATTGATACTTCAGTCTGTATTATTAAAAGTGACGGCACGAAGGCACGGAAAGTACCAAAGCACTACATGTATGAATGCATAAGTGAGAAGTGACAAATGGTATTAAAAACCAGGGTTTGGCATATGCTCTTGACATTGTCAGAATTCACATACAACACAAGAAACTGTGTGCATAAAAAGGACCTAAGGAAGTAAAATGCTTTCCCTTTTTAACAATACATTTGGAGAGAGATTAATGGCACCTCTGAAATTTGGGTGCTTTCAGAACATTTTCATGGAAAAACACAGTGTAAATGCAATGGTTCACATTCTCTTTTTATTGACACGTCTGGGATACAATATTTTCAAACTATCTATACTCCTGCAAACAATGTAATTTGATGGGTCAGTTTATGGTGAAATGGTGTGGGGAAAGGAGGCAAAAGGGAATGGTGACATACAGTCAAAATGGAAGAAGTGGAAGTACATGCATTTCCAGAGCTAGTAAAATCTCTTCAGATGTTTTTCTCTCTTCTAATCTTCTTGTTGTGGACTGCATTCTATTTTGTACTTCATTTTCATCTGTTTCTAGCATACGTCAGAGCCAAAGATTAATACACAGTAAGCCCTTGGTGTCCACTGGGGGGTTCATTCCAGGAGCCCAGTAGATACCAAAATCTTTGGATGCTCAAGTCCCATTATATACAATGGCATTATAAAATTGTGTCTCTAATTATATATATATATATATATATATATATATATATATATATATATATATATATTCAAGCCATGAGTGATTGAATCTGTGTTACAGAGGGTCAACGATTATAGTAAAAAGCCAAACAAACATATTACCAGAGTCAGAATGACAAAAACAGTGGATAATTTGTTTGTCTTATTCAACCTCAGTTTGAAAAGTGGGGCAGGGTTGATCCAATGTACTGTAATCCAGGCAGACAGTGGGATGACTGAAAGGTAAAAAGTTCAGTCTTTGAGAAAGAGCAGATACAAGCTTCTATTGGTTTAAACGACATTGAAGGGAGGAAAAAAAACCTAGGGGCATATCTTTGCAACCAAACTCCAGTCTATAAATCATATTAATTATATTTATTTCCAAAAACAGTTCACCACAGGTAGAATTTGGCTTCTAATTCTCAATAACATTTCATTGTGAGAGGGACACATTCACAGTATGAATATATGAAGTGGGTTTTAAATTTACTCAATATAGAAATAAAAAAAATGAAAAAGAACAGTAGAGTAATATTTCATGTGCCATCTGTAATAGATCCAGATAAATATCACATTAAAATGTTTTTTATACCTCATGTTTAAATAACATATCCAAAAGAGATTAAATAAACTAAGCAACCTTATTTGCTGTGACACACCTAAATTCATTTTATAGTTATTTTAATGCATCTTCCAAAAAATGTTGTATTTAATATTAAGCAAACATGAATAGGGGAGAAATCATGAAAAAATAATACTGCCATTAAAATGTTTATAGCAATACAAGGAAAATAACTGATAGTTTGATGATGCGAATTGCTGTATTGATGAAGGCAGGTGTCCAAAGCATGATACATGATGCATTTTGAGTTCCTTGTTCCCCACAGAACCTCTTCTAGGAGGGCAGTTTCATCATAGAGTGAATGTAGTTTGACACCACTTTAACTGCCATGGCTGAATGTTAAAGAATCCTGGGATTTGTAGTTTGGTGAGGCACTAGCACTTTGGCAAAGAAAACTAAAGAACTTGTAAACCTACTTCTCCCACGACCCCATAGCACTCAGCCATGACAGTAGTGTCAAATTGTATTAATTCTAGAGTCTAGATGCAACCTCTGTTCTCTGAATATGGCAACATAATGTACATATAAAGAATGGTCTTACAATTTTTTCATTTATGAGCAGAAAGGCTGTGCAACACTGCTGGGAAATTACTGGCCTCTGAGAATTTTTAGTTTTCAACATGGGGCTGAGGCAAGGAACATCTTACTAGGACAGGTAGCTGTCACATTAACAATTTGTATGCCACCTGGGAACCCTTTTTGGCTGAAAAACAGGGTGTAAATGTTCAAATAAATATTTTAATCATTTGCAGGACTTCCTAGTTGATGAACAAAAGATGTGAACAGTGCATATAATGCTTTTAACACCAAGTATGTGAGATTGCTACTTACACAATTTTAATGTGCTGTCGAAAGCTTTCATAGCCAGAATCCCTGGGTTGCTGTAAGTTTTTTGGACTGTATGGCCATATTCCAGAGACATTCTCTCCTGATGTTTCACCTGCATCTATGGCAGGCATCCTCAGAGGTTGTGAGGTCTATGCAATTTTACATTTTGCCCTATAATTATTTTTATAAATGTGGCAACTATTTACACATGATGAGGAGATATTTCACCATCTATCAAGAAAGGGGGAAGATACAGAGTTTCTAGTTTGAATTAGAAAAGCAGCACTTGCATGTGCAATGCTCGCTTCAACTTGGACGTCACTCATGCACCCTGGCTTTCAGATTTGTGTAAAGGCAGTATCTTCAGTTATTCAGAAGGCAGCTCAGATAGACTTAATTCCAGGAAGTCTGTATAACCTTGCAGATTTAGCTATAAACTAATTGCAATTACATCTGAACATTACTTGCTCCGGTTTTGATAATATTTTCCTGCATAAAGCAGATAAAGTGGCAGGAAGATATAAAAGCCATTACCTTCGTTGATATGTGTTGTGTTGTCCTTTTTGCCTTTTCTTCTCAATCTTTCCCTCTCCAACTATACTGAAATTCTAGTTATTTTGAGAGTTAATGCCTTCTCCACATTATTCAATGCTCCATAAGAGTATAACTCACAATAACATATTATATCAATGAATTGCTAATTTTTCAATTTTACTGAGCATTGTTTAGGATACATCCTATGTAACTGCATCACTTAGTGCATGCCTGTCTGTTTGTGTACAGAGGCTGGACCAGAGATGCTCTTTGCAGGGCTTGTTTCTAATTTTCATTCTTTCTTTGCTAAGTTCCTCAGTAGTCCCAATGGAAGCTGCCAACTGTCTTTCAATGACAGAGTAGACTTTTCACTGCCCCAGGAAGCACATTCGAGGGCCAAAAAACCTGTTCAACTTTCAACTATAACTGTTTATAAATTGGGGAACAATGCCAACAAACCTTCCACTTTATTCAAGGGGAAGACAGACTGTTGGTCAGTGGCGCTGCCTGGCGTGTTTATCCACAAGGCAAACATTTAGCACTTTCATCAGTTTCCTTTTATCTGCTTCTTCCTGTCGGCACCACTCAGCTCAGCTTTCGATCTGATGAGAGGGCATGAGTGTCATGGCAGAGAATGTGAGCTAATGAAAGTGCAAAGCTTTGGTTCAGCAGAGTAGAAAATTCTCATTTAGTCAACAGACACTGCAATCTGATATGATTGAGTTTTAGTAGACATGGCGATTATGTGTTTAAAGGCCTGGGATTGTTACATTTCTCCTTAATCCTCAAAAGCATTGAGCATCTGCATTTTTGTCAACCTTGTTTTTTCTCCCATAAGTATATATTTTACCCAACGTGCAATGTATGTGTTTTTCTTTACCCCTTTTTTCATATAGAAACAGTTGATAAGATATTCTTTAATTCAAAATGAGGTTGTTCTAATTATTACAGGTCCAGGTTCTTATCACAGATTTTTTTTTTTTACTTTCTCAAAATGGAAGTGAAATCTGAAATTAAGCAATACTTGCCATTTACTACTCATTCTCATCTGATATAATGAAAAAGATATTTTGATCTGAATCTGCCCTTTGTGTTCCATTTATGAGGCTAAATGAGGGACATGGCATAACGGTCAATTTTCTGCTCCATATATTATCAGCAACAGCCTACCTAATAATTTAAACAAACAAAATCTTTAATTTAGAGCTCTCCACATCAATACTGAAGCTGCTATGGGAGATTGATTTCCCAGTTCTTTCAGCAGAGGGAACAACTTCATATCAAAGAAATGGATGTGTGAGTATACTTCTATCTTCAACAGATTTGATAATTGGAACAGTAAGTCATACAAGTTGTGTGAATATGTGACTGCTGTACTGGGACACTTTTTCTTGATGATTGGTCAGTTAGGTTGTATCCTGCTAATGTTAAGTTGGGTGTCAAGACAATATGCTAGTCCTTCAGATATTGGCCCTTTGTGGATGTGGACTAGAAAAACTAGGAGGATTGCCCAGTTCTCTCTGCTCCATTATTCTAAAGTCGTGACTTTAGCACCCATATGTGGCCTTAGGTTTATGGAAGAGATGAAGTGAAATGACAGCTGAGAAACTGAGAAAAAATGTA
Organism: Anolis sagrei; assembly: GCF_037176765.1. NCBI lineage: Eukaryota > Metazoa > Chordata > Lepidosauria > Squamata > Anolidae > Anolis > Anolis sagrei. The sequence goes on along the minus strand of NC_090023.1, from coordinate 112,818,664 downwards.
GCAACCACAGGCCCTTCCTACTCTTGGTAGTAACCATTTTCAGTCCATATTATTTATTTATTTATTTATTTATTTATTTATTTATTTATTCGCATATTTGTACCCTGTCCTTCTCGCCCCCCAGGGGGGGGGGGGGAGGACACACAGTCAGGGCAGCTTCACAACAGACATTCATTCATAAATAGAATACATTTAAAGCAATTCATTAAAAACATTATATTAATAAGACATTTGTTTAAAATCACATAGGTTTAAAATCATGCCAGCTGCCCCAGCTATGCTATTACTCTGCCCCTTTTATTGACAGAACCAGGTTCAGACAGATAAAATTTGGCAATCTTAGGAAACAGTTAAGATAACAAGGCTGGCCATTCTATATCTTAGATGATGCAATCCACTTCGGGTGGCACCATGTGAATGGAAGAAACAGAGGAAAGTAGGAATTGGTGCCTAACGGTCCAGGAGAATTTGGAATTGGATGAGCTCGGTTTTTTGGAATTGGATGAGCTAGAGTTTTGAAGGCTGTGACAAATGAAATAAGAGATAGCTCATACTAAATGATTCAAATACATCATGTTATTGTGTACCTTCAAGTTGTTTCCAGTTTATGACCATTGTAAGGCACACCTTTTATGGGATTTTCATAGCAAGATTTATTTAGAGGGAGTTGCCTGAGCCTTCCTCTGAAGCTGTGTGTGTGTGTGATTTGGCCAAGGCCATTCAATGGGTTTTCATGGCTAAAGAGGGATTTGAATTCTGGTCTCCAGAATTGTAGACCAACACTCAAATCACCAAACCATGCTAGCTCATAATAAATTATTCAGATTTACCATACTGACCAAAATTTGGGTTGCCATTTATGTTCCACTTCTGAAAACAAAATGTCTTGGTGCAGGATGGTTTGGCTATTTAAGACAACCTTATCACAGCTCAAGGGACCATTTCATACTACACCGTTATAACACTATGATTATAATTTAATCTCCACGACATTTTTCTAGAGAATTCTATGGTTTGGAGCTTCCTGGCATTGAATAATAAGTACTCCTCCTGAAACTACATGTCCTTCAATTCTTCAGGATCCAGACTTGCAGTTCAATTAGCATCATAGTATTATAATTGTTTTATGTGAAATCACTGCTTTGTGAAGAATGTAAGAGAAACGCAAAACAAGAACATTAGATGAATTCAGCCAGTGCCCAGTGATTCAAAAAGTATTCTTCAACTTCACCCATGTCAACATGTCTTCTTCTGTTTTCTGAGGTCGAACATAAGAGCACGTAGACAGCAGGAGGAGAAGAGCATGAAAAATGTTTAATAAGTACAATTCTTATTTCATTTTATTTCCTTTGCACTGAAATGTGAGGGGAACATTAATGATTAATTTAAAATGTTATGCCAATACCAAATGCAATCTCTCAAGGTCAGTTTACACTCCAACTTGTTTTGGATGATGCAGTCCCAAGAATAATGCAGGCTACAACACTGCAGTGTCAACAATGTGGCTTCCATTAAAATGACACAAATGTTTAGTGACAGATGGTGTTGGTGGGGGAATAGCATTTTCTTTCATTGAAATATTCCACAACTGTATGAAAAATGTGACCAAAAACTCCAGACACTTGTTGTTTTTGTTCCCACTACTTGCTGCATTTTTATTCAGCAGCAATAAACCCTTTCTTGTGTTCCTTCACCACACCTATGTAGCACCGAGGGTCAAAACAATTTATCATGTTATGAAAGCAATATTCTATATTTTTAATCTGTTGTCCCACAGTTGCTGAATGGTTGACCTATTCCAGCATATAGTCAGATGATAAAAAAATCCTCATATCTTTTTATTGTGTGCTTTTCTTTTTTTAAAAAAGAATAGGGGCAAATAAAGTTCACTTCATGCCAGTGGCAGTCTACTTCCTCCTCAGCAAGCATGTGGGGGGTGTCTTGTCTGGACCTGCACATTGTTCATTTCACCCACATCTGATAACAGTAGCTTATATGCAAAGCTCTTTTTAAAAAAGAGTTTCACTGGAACTGAACAGACCAAGGTTTTGGTGGCTCTGTGAAAACATGTGCCATGCAAGCATCACGTAAGAAATAGCTGATATCAAATTATTTCAATTTATCATAGCTGACAAATATGTTTCGGCAAATCCTTCAAGTTTCAAGATGTCCACTTTCAGCTGTTGTCAGTTAATATAGATGGCAAATATACAGAAGAAACAAAGAAACATAACCTAACAGTTGCTGTAATAACACCTAAAATGTGCCCAGAAGAAGTTGTTCAGGGATATCTATGCCTTCTTTTTTCTTTTTTCTCTAAGACATGACTGCTATAAAAAGAGTTATTATTGGTAAATGGCACAGCAAGTAGTACACTGAATTCCAATCCCTGTGTTGATAGAATCCAACATCCCCTCACAGTCAATGATAGAATTGGGACCCTAAATAATTAATTTTATGCAGGCTATTCCTCTATGGATTGCCAGTCAGCAAATGGAGGGTTCTGAACTGAGTAAATGGGCAGTCCTGGACTGAGATACATATAAACCAACCCTAGATGAGGCTGATGGGTGATGGACTCCTAATGCCACTTCATCACATTCATTAAATACTACTGAGTCACCCACATAATGAATGGCAACCTACTATGTTCATCACATGACATAGGCTTCAAGTGTAGGATAGAGATATCTTAGCATTTAAAAAGCATTGCAAAGGATTATATTTTCAGATGCTTTTTAAGCTGGTTAGCAAGTGACCTTTTTGCAAATTATCCAGATAGAGATGGGCAAAATGGCAAATTTTGCCATGTGATGGTATTCGTCATTCTCAATTTTAAAATGATATGGTTACACAATTTGTGGGAGGAGTTGAAATGCACCTTTGAGAAAAATCTCAACCATTACCTTTAGCTCATGGAGGAGGGAAGATTGGCAGTATGTTGCATTCCTTTCTGTCTCATTCACTTTCTGGGGTTTTTCTTTCCTTACTTCCTTTTGTGTGCTGTGTATGCCATGTGTTACCTCTCCTAAATGCCTCCTTTTCTCCTCCTCCGCCAGTTGACCCCAAGGATAATCTAGTCCAACCTCCTTCTTTCTGCCATGTAGCAAAAGCACAATCAAAGAACCCATGACAGAAGGCCATCCCACCTCCAAATCATAATCATGATCATAATTATAATGAAAAATGTTCCTGGATTGCAAATGTTATTTCCTGTTTAATTCTGTAGTCCTTACTTTGAAAGTAGTTGTGTTGCTCCAGAAACTTTGTTCTTATATGTTAAATTGGTGGAGACTCTATAAGATATTCAGTCATTGAGAAACGAGAGCAAAATGTGCTATGGCAAGATGTCCTTCCTGCAACGACAATGCTTCCTCTTCATCTTGGAAAGAAGTGACAAGTGGAGTGCCGCAGGGTTCCGTCCTGGGCCCGGTCCTGTTCAACATCTTTATTAATGACTTAGATGAAGGGCTAGAAGGCATGATCATCAAGTTTGCAGATGACACCAAATTGGGAGGGATAGCCAATAGTCCAGAGGACAGGAGCAGAATTCAAAACGATCTTGACAGATTAGAGAGATGGGCCAAAACTAACAAAATGAAGTTCAACAGTGACAAATGCAAGATACTCCACTTTGGCAGAAAAAATGAAATGCAAAGATACAGAATGGGTGACGCCTGGCTCGAGAGCAGTACGTGTGAAAAAGATCTTGGAGTCCTCGTGGACAACAAGTTAAACATGAGCCAACAATGTGATGTGGCGGCAAAAAAAGCCAATGGGATTTTGGCCTGCATCAATAGGAGCATAGTGTCTAGATCTAAGGAAGTAATGCTACCCCTCTATTCTGCTTTGGTTAGACCACATCTGGAATATTGTGTCCAATTCTGGGCACCACAATTCAAGAGAGATATTGACAAGCTGCAATGTGTCCAGAGGAGGGCGACTAAAATGATCAAGGGTCTGGAGAACAAGCCCTATGAGGAGCGGCTTGGGGAGCTGGGCATGTTTAGCCTGAAGAAGAGAAGGCTGAGAGGAGATATGATAGCCATGTATAAATATGTGAGAGGAAGCCACAGGGAGGAGGGAGCAAGCTTGTTTTCTGCTTCCTTGGAGACTAGGACGCGGAACAATGGCTTCAAACTACAAGAGAGGAGATTCCATCTGAACATTAGGAAGAACTTCCTGACTGTGAGAGCCGTTCAGCAGTGGAACTCTCTGCCCCGGAGTGTGGTGGAGGCTCCTTCTTTGGAAGCTTTTAAGCAGAGGCTGGATGGTCATTTGTCAGGGGTGATTTGAATGCAATATTCCTGCTTCTTGGCAGGGGGTTGGACTGGATGGCCCATGAGGTCTCTTCCAACTCTTGATTCTATGATTCTATGATTCTATGACAAAGTTTTTGCAGTTTAATAAACTTTTCCCATGTGTTTATGATAGAGCCAATTAAGAAATGACATTTATAACCCAGGAAAAAAAATCACAATCCAGGAGAGTAGGTGTTTCTTTTCACAAAGAAAACAGGGGAGGGAAGGTGGGCAGTAACAACTCTATATTGTGATGGCAAATCAACTGAGAACTCCTGAATAAAATGAATAGTTTGCTAGTGTGTGATGAAGGTAGGAAAATCATCCATTTAATTTCAAAATGGAGTATGACTGAGCTGTATGGTAAACCTATTATTCCAAACACGTAACGTGTTCAGTGGGATGAAGTCAATAGTTTCATAGTACATACGCAAAAAATAGAATCAAAGCATGCTTTTTTTCTCTCCCTTTCCTCCCACCCCATAGCTATGACAGTTGTGCAAAAATGTTACTGACTGAGAAAAATTCACTTCTCTGGTCCATCCACAGACTTCATATCTTTTTCCAACCTTAAACTATCAAGCTAATGCTAAAAAGGTGTTATCACAGTCACTAATACAAATTAACTTTCTCTCAGTTGTAGTCATTTTACCAACAAAATGTCAATAAAAACTTGAAAATCTATCTGCTTGGTGGCAGAGGCCCAGTCCACTGTACAATTTTAGAAACATTTTCCTCCAAGAAAACCAGTAGTTTGGAAACTGTAGGCTGAAAAGCATTAGTGTCCTAGAAGAAGAACTGATTAGAGGCTTTTCAAAAAGTTTAACCCACCATGTTTTATATAGCAATCACTTGATGATCTCTTCTACAGTAGGAATATTATCTATATATACTCTTTTCAATCTGCCAAGTTATGGGAAGTGGCATCATCTTGAAGTAGTGATGGAAACAGAATTGTTTCCAGGTTCACATTCTAGATTAAATATCAATGCTAAACTTCCTGAGATTTTTTGAAAGGCAAAGCAAACCTTGTTCAAGAAATCTGCACATATGTACAGTGTTTCTTGGAAAATAAAATAATGCCTAAAACAATATAACTAATTAAATTGTAATTGTGTTGAAAGATACAAACATATATTATTTAGTCCCTGGATTGGAGGAGAGATATATATAGGTGCACATTACAAATTTGTGCAAAATTCATACAACTCTATTATTATGTAAAAGAAACAAGAAAGATACTTTTGAGAAGAGAAGAAATAAACTCTTAAAACCTGATATGAATGAAAATGGAACATGAATGCAGGAATGTTTAATGTAACTATTGCCTAATTTCTGGTTTAGGAGATGTATTGCAAAGTTCCACAGGGGCAGAACTATGATGTGTCTCCTTCCCAAAGCCCACCCTTTAAATTGCTTTACCCACAACCCCAACAGAGTGGGGTGTTTTTGCCCCATGGAGAAGGAGAGAGCAGACAAAGATCCAGATGTTCCTATAACACAAGGATTGGCATCATCCAGGATCTCCCAGGGTCCCAGAAGATGATGTCATTGCTGTGCATCCAGCTATAGGAATATAACAGGATATTTTTCATCTACCACCACCAGCCAGTGAGTGACTATATTGTGGGACTGCAGAACCCTAAAATATGGGCCTTAAATTATGTTTCTTTTTTGTGAGAACTCAAGATAGTGTCAACTAGTGTCTCCTAGTCAATGGATTCTGGATTGTAAAGGTGTTTTCTTAGGTGCTGGATCTATTTTTGGCATGGGTTTCCAAGTCTACGATAACCCTTTAAAATTCAGACTAAAACTTATATTGGATGTACTGACTCACTGGCCTGGAAATCACCATTTATTCATGGTGCCAAAGCCTCAGAGAACATTTATTGTTGCTTAAAATGGGAGGCCTGCATATGGATCTCAACAGACTGATACTGCAGGAGGGAGAGCATTTGTAAAGAAGGAGATGATCTCTGACATATGGAAAATCCGAGATCCTGAAAGAGAAGGAAAAAAATATGGGTAGAACTGTTGATAATACTTCACTCAGCAAAATAATCTATACAAATCCACTCAACCCATAATCCCACCACAATGGTTTGCTTAATCAGGTGAAATGGACCTCATTACATTATATGTGTAACAGATGTATTCTTGTCTGATTATTCTATTTTCATATGACGGTATTGTTAGTAATTTGGGAAGGTGCCATTGAACATATGGTATGCTATCTGGCCCTTTTATTCAATCTTAGAGAAAGCCATTGCAAAAACAGATTATATTGTTTATCTGTGGTCCCTTATGTAGTAAATACATATTTGGAACTCATTATCAACATTTTAAAAGCAGAGAAAAAGAATTAATTACTAAGACTTCTTTTTAACCATGCTACAGTAGTTAGAATATTGACATGAAGTGACTTTCTAAAGTTGGAAAGTTGATGTACCATTATGCAACTTGTGAGGTTGAAAAATCTAGTTTGTTACTACTGATACATTGTGATACATCCTTCATTTAAAAAAATATTCTGTACTCATCTCCCTTACTGAACATGGAACAAGACACAACTGTTTGTTAGAAATTCATGTTTCAGCCTTCACAACAAACATAATATTGAAAAATATGCAAAAGCCAAACACACTGCAATAAATACAAACTTGGATCCATCACATGCATTGGGGGGGGGGGTGCTCTCTCTCTCTCTCTCTCTCTCTCTCTCTCTCTCTCTCTCTCTCTATTCCTTGTTCCCTCTGGATCTTTTTACATAAAAATACACACAGAATTGTGGTTTTTAAACTTGAGCAGATTTCCCCATCTGTAGGCTTGCTCAATCTTCTGTTCTTGTTAACGGCTTGGCACAGTGGACAGGATGACCACTCTGCTGATAGTTTATCACATTAACTATCAGCACCTTGGAGCTCTTGCTTATATTTCCTCTGAACAATAGAAAGAAAATGATGGCAGTTATCCTTTTGTCCATATATCCAAGAGAGAATAAAGACGGAATCCTTAGAAAAGAGCAACAGCTGACATTGTCAGATCTTTTTTGGAGGACAATTCCCAGAATTCTCTAAGCATTCTATATTCAAAGCATTTTCATGGCCCACACCAAATGTTTTAGAATTGAAACTTACCCCATATGTTTTCATTTTAGTTTTGTAAAACTTGGAAGGCTCCCAAAGTCAGTTTCATATTAAATGCAAGGCAAGGAAGCAAAGCCAAAGGCTGCCCCAGTGCCTTGCCATTCCTCTGTGAAATTAATGCACTCTCAGCATTAGCAGCAGGCAAAAGAGGGAGCAGTGCATTTTGGGAACAGCACTGAACTCTGAGAAATTTAGTTTGGGAAGGGAAGGAGTCCTATGCCAGAGAATTCAAAAGGCCCTGCCCTAAACTACATTTTCCAGACTGCATCATCATCAAAAAGCATCAACCAGCACCAACATATTTTCTTTATTATTAAAAATGTTTATATAAAAACTTTGAAAATTCTCCAAAAATCTGTAGATAAGTGAAATGTTCTGAAGTTTGGTGGGATAATAATGGTCAATGTGTTCTACTGTTGTAGCAAGTTTCACTCCAATAGCTTTAGAACTGAAGGAGAAATGAGCCCTTGAACTTTCCCCAATTATGGCCATTTAATTATGTGCATACACAGTATTGTGTACACACATATTTTCTTTATTATTAAAAATGTTTTTGTAAAAACTTTGAAAATTCTCCAAAAATCTGTGAATAGGTGAAAAGTTTGGTGGGCTAATAGTGGTCAATGTGTTCTACTGTTGTAGCAAGTTTCACCCCAATAGCTCTAGAAATGAGGGAGAAAGGAGCCCCTGAAGTTTCCCCAATTAGGGTAATTTAATTATGTGCATACACAGTTTGGGAAGTGAGGAGCCATATGCCTGACCTAAACTACATTTCCTAGACTGTATCATCAACTGAAAGCACCAATCAGGATAGCCAAGTGAGGTCTATCCCTTTCTAGAAGCAGCCAAAATCTGCAAAGAGGCATCTCTTTTTAATATGTAATTTCTGTGCTGGGCTGGAAAAAAAATAGCACATTTTGGTTTGTTAAGTCACCACCAATTTAACAAAGTTTCTGCCACAAAACAAATTTATGAAGTAGAACAACTATTTTCAAAGTAAAGAACACATAATGAAACAGGAAAAGACACTTTCAAAGTTTTTTCTTTATTAAAATGTTTTCATAAAAAAATGAAAAATTTTCCAAAAATTCATGGATAAGTGGAACATTCTGACATCTCATGGGCTAACAGTGGTTCATGTGTTCTACCATTGTCGCAAGCTTCATCTCAATAGTTTTAAAGATGAGGAAGATAGGAGCCTCTGAAGTTTCCCCAATTATAGTCATTTAATTATGCACAATTACTGTAATGAAATAGTAATGAAATTTTGTTACTCTCATTATAGTAATTATTTTTTCACTTTTCACAATTTTTTTATGTTATAAACACCAGCAAACAACACCCCCCCCCCCAGTTTTGTAATGACTTTTGAACCATTTTAATGAATTTCACATCCCTACTATACACTTTATACGTTCACTAACATGAAGCCATAGCAATGATTGGCTGCAGAATATAAAGGGTGGGGTTGAACCGTCCTCCTTGTTCCCAAATGATGCCATCACAGCCTACAACAGATTTTCTATGACATGCTAAGTGGCCATAACATTTGCTACAACTGCTAACTGTTTCCCCCTTGAATGGGTTAACAATTATGAATTCTTAAGGTGTAGGCAATAAAAACAAGGTTGATGAAAACAGATCCTAAGTAATGACAAATAAAACCAAACCCTTCTTTTTATTCTATTACATTTCAGACTAGGTCACTGAGCACTGAATATAAAACCTAATTATTCCCAGTTGAAAAGTTCAATGTCACTATTATGTTCTGACCTACTTTTTCCTGCAGTCCTTGAAATTTTTGGTGGTGTTAATAGTTGGATGTATTAATATTGTCACTAATCATTAGCTCCTCAAATTGTTTTACATATACCAAAAGTAATACAAAATGAGGAATGTTTGCTTAAGTAAATTAAAAGCAACTGTTATTAGCTGAAATGAAGAAACATCTATGTGAAGCTGCAGATTGGTGCCCCTGCTTTTATGTCAGGTTATACTGTGTATATATTTAGCATTACAATGAAATGTAAATGATGTTGAACTCACAACGTAAAACAGAAATAATATCTTTCAGGAGTTGAATTGATTATTCTAATGAAGTATACGTGACACTCTCCATTAATTTTGTAAGCAGTATTTATGAAGTTTGCATTCCTCCATTGTGTTCCCCGATGATATTATTCTTTTAAGATCTGATCTGGGCACGGCTGTTTCTACTGCCCATTAGTTTTCTCTGAAAGTGAAGGCATACCAGGATGTGAAAAATGAGCATTATTAAGGGAGTTTGTTGGACTGTTCCAAATGGAGATTATAAAGTTAAATTAAATTAAATATATGATATCTTGGGAATTTTTTTCCTCCTATATTTTGCAAGAACACAAAAGGAAAAAATTAAATTGTTATTTGCAAACAGCTGGATCATTCAGAGGTCTTTTGATCATTCTCTTCCCGTATTGCTTTTTATGCATGGAAAAAGCCCATCTCTTCAACTGAAGGCGGGGAGTACCTGAGAGACAAGAAGGTTGCTTGGGCACACTGAACCTACTACAAAAACAAAACATTAGAGGATTTAGATTAGAATATGCCACCCATACAGATGATGGATATTGGAAGCATGCAGAAGGTGTGGCAGAACATTTTATTTGGATTGCATTTTACAGTGAACTGATCTTACACACATTTCCCAGACTAATGTAGGGATTGGAATATAGTTATTGTATTGTGGAGCATAATTATCTTTCTGTGGGGCATAGTTGAAGTGGATTGATCTTATGGACATTTCCCAGATTAATATACATACTGGAAGACCTCAGACTGCTGCTGCTGCTTTGCCACAGGAGACCTGAAATCGTCTGTAAATGTAAATAGGGCTTCTGACAAGGTTAAGCTGAGTACCCAGGATGGCGGTCCCTCCAGGTTGCAAGTGGTTCAGGATCTAATCCTTGAAGAACATGCTGACCTGGTTTGTATAATGGAGACCTGGTTGGACAAGGCTTGGGGGTTAATCTCTCCCAGCTTTGCCCACCAAGCTACTCTGTTCAGCACCAGTCAAGATCTGGAGGGCGGGAAGGGGGTGTCGCAATTGTCTATAAGGATTCCATCCCCCTGACCAGGTGCCCCATTCCGCAGTCTACCACATTTGAGTGTGTCAGCCTGAGGGTCGGTGACCAGGATAGGATAGGGATTCTGTTAGTGTACCAATCACTCCGCTGCACTACAGTCTGTCTACCTGAGCTAGCCAGAGTGGTCTCAGGCCTGGTGTTGGAGTCCCAATGGCCCATTGTGCTGGGGGACTTCAATGTCCATGCCGAGACCACTCTGTCAGGAGTAGCTCAGGACTTAATGGCCACCATGGCAACCATGGACCTGTCCCAATTAGTATCAGGTCCCACCCACAGTGCTGGACACACACCGTATCTGGTTTTCTGTCAAGGATGGGAAGAAGGTGGTGGGGTGGAGGAGCTGACCATCGCTCCGTTGCCATGGACCGACCACCACCTGATCAGGTTTAGACTTATTGTGCCTTCCTACCTCTGCAGGGGTGGTGGACTCATTAAAATGGTCCGCCCCAGGAGACTTATGGATCCAAATGGTTTCCTGTCAGCTCTTGGGGATTTTCCTGCCTCCTCAGTAAGTGACCCTGTCAAGGCTCTGGTTTCTCTTTGGGATAGGGAGATGACCAGGGCTATAGACATGATCACTCCAGAACACCCCCTCTCGAGTAACTGAGCTAAACCGGCTCCTTGGTTCACTGAGGAGCTGGCAGCGATGACGCGAAAGAAGAGATGGCTAGAGAGCATGTGGTGGTGGAAGCGTAGTGGGTCAATCCAAGCATGTCTAGTTTCCTTTTTAAGGAGCTATGACGCGGCAATAAAGGCTTCACAAAAAACATTCCTTGTAGCCAATATTGCGTCTGCTAAGAACCGTCCGGCTGAGCTGTTTAGAGTTGTCAGAGGACTATTAAATCCGCCTCAGAGCAAGATCCCTGACAAGTCGGCAGATCACTGTGAAGCATTTGCTTGATTCTTTGTGGACAAAGTTGCACTGATTCATTCTGACTTCAATGCCACGTTAACAGCAGTCATGGAGGATGTAACACGAGGACCTGCTTGTCCAATTTTAATGGATTCTTTTCAATTGGTTCAGCTCGAGGATGTAGACAAGATCCTTGGAGAAGTGAAGCCTACCACATGCATCCTAGACCCCTGCCCATTCTGGCTGATAAAAGAAGCCAGAGGGGATTTGGCAGAGTGGGTTAAGGTGGTGGTTAATGCCTCCTTACAGGAGGGCAAGATTCCAACCAGCCTAAAACAGGCTGTTATAAAACGGCTGTTGAAAAAAAAAATCACTGGATCCCACTCAATTAGTCAACTATCAGCCAGTTTCCAATCTTCCCTACTTGGGCAAAGTCATGGAACATGTGGTGGCCTCGCAACTCCAGGGGTTCTTGGTAGACACTGATTATCTAGATCCGGCACCATCTGGCTTTAGGCCAGGACATGGCACTGAAATAGCCTTAGTAGATGATCTACGCCGGGAGCTAGACAGGAAGAGTGTGTCCCTGTTGGTTCTGCTGGAGCTCTCAGCAGCTTTCTATACTGTTGACCACGGTATCCTTCTGGGACGCCTCACAGAAATGGGACTTGGAGGTACTGCTCTGCAGTGGCTCCAGTCCTTCCTGGAGGGTGGGTCTCGGGAGGTGTTACTGGGTGACACCTGTTCGACTCCACAACTGTTGTCTTGTGGAGTCCCTCAGGGTTCAGTACTGTCTCCGATGTTGTTTAACATCTACATGAAGCCGCTGGGGGAGATCATAGGGAGTTTCAGAGTAAGGTGTTATCTGTATGCAGATGATGTCCAAATCTGTCACTCCTTCCCACCTGTTATTAAGGAGGCTGTCCAGACCTTGAACCGGTGCTTGGCCGCTGTGTCGGACTGGATGAGGGCTAACAAATTGAAATTGAATCCAGACAAGACAGAGGTCCTCCTGGTCAGTTGAAAGGCCAAACAGGGCATAGAGTTACAGCCTGTGTTGTACGGGGTTACACTCCCCCTGAAGACGCAGGTTCGTAGCTTGGGAGTGATCCTGGATTCATCACTGAGCCTGGAACCCCAGGTTTCAGCAGTGGCCAGGGAAGCTTTTGCACAGCTAAAATGCATGCACCAGCTGAGCCCATACCTTGGGAAGTCTGATCTGGCCACGGTGGTCCACGCTCTGGTTACATCCCAAATAGATTACTGCAATGCACTCTACGTGGGGCTGCCTTTGAAGATGGTTCAGAAACTTCAGCTAGTTCAACGGGCGGCAGCCATATTCCTAATTGGGGTGGCATACAGGGAACATACCACCCCCTGCTATGCCAGCTCCACTGGCTGCCGGTCCATCTCCGAACCCAATTCAAAGTGCTGGTTTTGACCTATAAAGCTCTATACGGTTCTGGCCCAGCTTACTTGTCTGAACACCTCCACCCCTATGTCCCACCTCGTAATCTAAGATCATCCGGGGAGGCCCTGCTCTCACTCCTGTCAACAGCACAGATGCATCTGGCGGGGACAAGAGATAGGGTTTTCTCAGCTGTGGCCTCCTGTTTATGGAACACACTCCCAAATGGGGTAAGATCCGCTCCCTCCCTCTTGGCTTTTAGGGAAAAAAATCATGGTTTTGGGACCAGACCTTCGGGCAGTAGAAGTAAATGCATGCAGCATTTCAGAAAGACAATGACTGGAACAGCGATTCGACGGACGAGACTGTTTTATTGTTTTAATGATTGTTTTATTGCTTGTGGATGTACTGTTTTTAACTTGATTTATGTCTAATTGTTTTGTATAATTGTAATTGTTTGTAGTGGCATTGAATGTTTCTATTACTTATATGTAAACCGCTTTGAGTCCCCCTTGGGGTGAGAGAAGCGGTATACAAATACTGTAAATAAATAAATAAATAAGACAGTTATCTTTTCTGGAAATGAGTTCTTTTTCAAATTTTACAACCCAGTACCCAGCTGAAAGACTGCATTAACAAATATTTGTATTAAAACTGCATACAAAAAGTGCATATATGTGATATAATTATTTTGAAAACAGAATACACATGATAGGGCAAGCGTATACCATATCAAGGAAAATTTGATTTTAAAAAATCACAGATTGCACAGAATGGGCTTTTGACTACATGTAAAACTGATAGGAATTTGAAATATAATTTTTTATTCCTTACATGAGAATCAGGCCTTAATTATGCTATTTTACGTAAGGGACACCATTTTACTATTCCATAATACATTTAATGGGACTTGAGCATTCACAAATTTTTGTATCCACAGAGGTCCGAAAACAAAACTAACCTCTCAGAAGTGTCCTCTAATGGCTCTTGTATGAAAATGATTTTGTGCTTTCTGGTCACTGGAAAAGATTGACACCAGTCTGTGTCCTTACTCTGTAGCATCATGTTTTACTGTGCTAGTTTATTCAAGACAGTACTGCATAAGCTTCAGCCTCTTCCCCGGATGCGGGGGTGGGGGGGGGGGAGGGAATGATTCCTCTTTTTCTTTTATATTCTTGATCATAAAAACACACAGAGAGCTTGGGGTAGGCAAAGATCCCATATTGAATTGGTGTGCTGCTTTGTCATTTTTAATTTTTAGAATTGATAGCACTGGGTTTTTTTTGTTATGTTTCCTGTGGGGTGTCTTGCAGGAATTCACCCACATCTCTATTATTGCCAGATAGATGTATAGAATAAGTGAGGTGGTTACCAAACTACATGCCCCAGAATTCTTCTTACCACCTTTTGCCACCGCCTCTTCCTCCTCCCAGAAAGTTTTGGTGTTCATTCCCTAAAGAGATTTTGAGATAAAAGGGGACTGTTGGAAGTTGCATCAACCCTGTGAGGTAGGCAAAGTTGAGAGGCAGTAACTCCAAAGTTTACCTAATAGGTTTCCTATTACTATTATTTCAAAGGCTGGATGGGTATCTGTTGGGAGTGCTTTGACTGTACTTTTCCTATCTGGCAGAAGGAGGTTGGACTGGATGTCCCTGGGGTCTTCTAGTGAGCTAGTACTGTTAATTTTATGTTGGTAAAAATTCCCTAAAAACCAGCAGATGTTTAAACCTTGCTGAAACTTGGAGGGGAATGATGCCCTGGTTATGTTGTATCACTGAAAATAGAAATTCATGGAGATAGCTCTTGTAGCTTCTTCTAAAAATAATATTATTCATAAAACTTTTTTAAATACCCAAAAAATAGTGAATGAGTGAAAGGCTCTTAAAGATGGTTGTGGTGATGGGGTAACAGTGCTAAAAGTGTTCTATCATTGTAGCAAGTTTCATTCTGATAGCTCCAAAAAATGAGGGAGAAAAGGGCCTTGCAACCCCCCTCCCCCGCACAATTACATAATGAGAAAGTAACAAAAATGCAATATATCATTACAGTTATGATACGGACCACTTAAAATATTTTAGAAACACTTTAGAAATGATCCCTCCCTCCCCTAATTTAGTCATGACTATTGAAACATTTTTTTATCATTGATTGCACAGGCCTACTAAATACTGTTGACTATAAGAAGTTGACTATAAGAAGTTGACTATAGAAGTTGTGGATGCAGACAAAAATTTTACTTTATAACAAAAATGTATCAGTCTTTAAGGTGAAATTGGACTCCTTATTCTTATGTCTGTCTCATAAGATGTATGAGAAAAAGAGTTATGTGTTTTCTTGAAGCTCTGGCTGACTTTATTTTCTACATAATTGTCCATAGAAAGAGCCTAATTCTATTGTCCAGTTCTGATGGAGAAGAAGCTGGTGCACACACAGATTGGAAAGCGGTGCTCAAATCCAGTTGCTAGTCCCAAATAGAATAAACCTTTTAATTGGTGAAAACCAAGTCAACCCATGTGTAATTCATAGTGATTTCATACACCTGCAGTGTCTGGATTACCAATTGAACTCTAGTGCTATTTGACTCAATTCCTGACAAAGCTGACTACCTAGAAATATTCTCTACCAGTATTGCTGCATTATCTCTCACATTAGGGAGGAAAAGGAAGGGATGTTTTTGAAAACAGATCTGGAAACTGGCCAACCATTAGAGATTCATTAAGTTCAAGTTGAGAAAGAAAAGAAAAAGGAAAAAAAGGAAAACTGTAAAAGTATACTGTACAATGAAATAATAAATTCTTGTGAAATAACTGTGCTAAACAAGGGCCTCATGTGAACATTTACAGATAAAAATCCAACAATAATGAAAGATGTCTGATAAAAAAAACTTGGCAGTTGGCCATTGTCATTGATTAAAACATGAAATTCCTCTGGTAGGATTTAACTAGAAAGTTACGCTGAGAGACATTGAGCAGAAGTAATTATAGATGACTTCCCAAGAAAATATAGTACTAAGGGAAGACTCCTAAGCACTAGATAGTAGAGTGAGATTTTTTGTTTGAATAAAAGAAATTAGAGTTGAGGGACATTCTATGCAAGATCTAGATTGAGCAGTATGGATCTGGATAAAAATTAAAAGGTACAGGAGTAGGGGATAACAATGTTGCTATTTCTAGGTTGTGTCCATTGGAATGTTTTTATTGTTGCTTTGGTTATTATGTCTATTTCTACCTTGCCTTACTCCCAAAATTGGGACTCAAGGCAGTTTATGGTTAATAGAGGAATATAGTTTAAACATGCAAAGGATTGATATTAAAATTGAATTATACTAATTACAATATTAAAACACTTAAAACTAATTAAACCACTATAACATGACTAAAAGATTAAATAATTATTAAATAGCTATTAAAAACAGTACAGTTTAAAAGGATACAGCACCTTCTACATATTCTGGGAATGTTGTTTTAATCCATGCACAGAGATCAATTAAATACTTTGATTCTGGTTGCACAGCCATTGTACAAACATTTCACAAACCATTAAACAAGTAGTTGCACAGCTCATTCAAATTTAATTGGGATGCATGTTGTTTACATGGGTTGCTCCTGGTGTTCTGCTAGTGCTTCTGAAACTGTAGACAGGACACCACCACTTCTAGTGCTTTTTACTGTTGGCATGCTTTTGGATGCAGCCCTCTGAATTATTTAACCTATATCTATTACATTGACACATCTCAAATTTAAGCTTAATAGTTCAACAAGGGGACAGCAAAAAATTGGGTACAGAAGAAGGTAGTGGGAACCATGAGGACAAACATACTTATAGAACACAAGAACAACCATGGGTGGGACAGAGTTCAGAAGGCAACTGCCAAGCGCACATTGGAGCAGGAGCATAAAATACCCCTGTGCCTCACATGCGTAAAGTCTATGCACATCCATTCCAGCTGGGCTCACCAGTCAATGAGATAAAACTCATTTAATCTCATTGGTATCAGTTCCTACTTTCCTAAGACTTTGCCAAACCCATAGAGCCCATGGAAGAAAGAGGGAAGGAGAGATGGTAGCCCATTGCTTCATTCTACCTCCAATCACAACTGTTCCACATTGTAAGTTGTGTGGTTTTACTCATTAATTTTCTCACTAAGAAGCCCTGAAATCTGAAGTGGTTGTTATGTTTTTCAGTGCAATGACTTGATGTTTTGAGACACTGTATATCACCGAGAGAGTGAAATACTCATTTTATTTATCCTAAGAGCACAAGGACAGGGAATTGTAATGTGAGGAACATTGTAATAGAAAAAGAGAGAACTGATAAAATGTATGGGGAGTGAGGCAACCAAAGGAAAAAAGAAAGAAAATCAGAAAGTGAGCCAGAAAATCATTGGACAATGGTAGAGACCAACTACTGATACAGCGGTGTACATTCCAAATTAGATTTGGTTGACATTAATTCCTAAAGGATTTTTTTTTACACGTGTAACACTTATGTGGTTAAAGTGAGCTATCAAAATATCTGTATAGCTGAGGATGCCAAAATGAAGTGGGGAAAAACAACTGAAGAAAACATTGGCACTGAGAGCATTTCATTGTTTTCATGGATTATAATAACCTACAAATACAGGATTAAGGGAGAAAGGGGAAAATTAATTTACATAATGTGGTCAAAGTGACAGTTTGGTGAGAAATATAAAAGAGCTTTTCATACAGTTTAAGTCTGATAAATTTCACTATGTGGTGAGCACCAGCCACAGGGAACATTAAGTTACATCCCATGCCAGAGCTGAACAAAATGTGAAAACATATAGAGTAAATTAAAAGGTATTTGAAGCATAGCTTAACCATTTTGACTGGCTTGTATGAATCATTAGCTTGGTTTCACTTGACAAGAGTCAGAAGAATTGCTAGGGAATATTGTTGTTTACTTCCATTAATTCACAGCCCTAAGAATTATTTCCAAGTACAGAGTATTTTGTTTAGGTTAATTTTCTCTATTGGCAACTCTAAAATAACTCAGTTATCTAGGCAGTCGATCTTTACTGTTACAGTCATTGACCAACATTTGTGGTATCAAACGTAAGCATTCCTTCAACAAATATTGAATATTTAAATGCTGTTTCAAGGCATAAAGGCCTGGAATTTTGTTGAAACTAAATTTTAGCTAATGTTACACCCAATATTCTCTATATTATCACTTGAGAATAAGTTTCAATGAAATCAGATCAAACTAGATGTTTCATGTAACATCCATATTTGGTTGCAATATTAGGTATCCAAATTGTTTGTTATTACTCATTTAAGTCAGTTTTTAACTATGAATTATAAAATCATGTCTTGTGTTTACTGTATTTTAATCTTTGCTCTATGTCTTTTAATTTATGTATTTCACAGAAATACATTTTAATTAGTGGTGTGTGAAACAGCGTACATTCATTTGGGGCCTGATGTGTCCACTTGTTCTATGTAGATCTGGAGCTTCTATAATACATCTAAGATCCACTTTGAGTATGTGACACTTGGCCAGAAAGGGCATTGGTGGACCCAAGCAGAAAGGAAAGCAATGGCAAACTACTACGGAGAAGATGAAGAAATACATGTGTTGCAGATTTGAATTTGGGTTGTGCACAGCAATTCAATTTTAGTATGACCTATTGCATTTTAATGGGGTAAATCAGAAGCAGCTCTTAGGCAGAACCATTTTAATTGCATGCCATAAAACCCAGACTTGCCTTAAAAGAGTGGGGGGGGGGTTGACTCCATATAGGACAGCAGTGGGCTAGGGCTGGGCGGTTTCGTTCGTTAATTTCGTAATTCGTTATTAATTCATTTTTTTGATAACGAAGAGATATTGAACCATTCAGGAGCAACTAAAAAACGAAACGAATGTTTAAAATTTATTTCGTAATTGTTTCGTAATTGTTTCGAAATTGTTTCGTTATTATTTCGTTATTATTTCCGTATGTCTGGTGCAAGTTTTATGGTTGCTGTTTGTTTTATCAGTGATAAAAAACATAAATTATCACACCAACAGTCAACAACAGAGGGAGAGGGAAGCTTCAGAAGTCCCCCCTGTCCCATTTGGAGGTTTTTTTAGCGCATTGCGCAATTGTGTCCGCCATTAACGAATCGATTCGTTATTGTTTCGAAATTGTTTCGTAATTTCCAAAATTTCGTAAATATCGAACTTTTTTAAAGAAAAATTTCGGAATTCTTTTAAATAACGAAACACAAAACCCCCCTAAAAACGAATCGAGTTTAGAAACAATTTTTTCCGTGGTTGGACAGCCCTACAGTGGGCATAGCAGAAAATACCTTAATCCTCAAATAATCAGATCTGTGAATGCTTAGCCTGTAAATATAGTGTCCACATTCAAATTTAAAGATAAATAATTTGGAAAATAAATCTTATTTAATATGTTATTGTGACTTTGAAACCAAAATAAAAATGTATTCTTACCTTTCCTTCTGATCCTAGCTGCAAATATTCACAGTGAAATTTACAATGACTTTTTACTGGAGGTACATAGAGTTGCAGTTGCATTTTTAATGTGTTTATATATAAAATACTACTGTATTTATGTGCAGTATGTACATCGTCTTTAGTTTACCTGTAACAATGCAGAGCTTGGAATAATGCCTTGGACACTGATTCATTATTCTAGTTTTCTAAAATATTATCTGCCATTGAAGACATGGATGTTCAAACAAGCATTCGGTTAATCCGGTGCAAAGAAATTGATGATTCAGGACTGGTAATCATGGACGATGAAATTGGACTATGATTCTAGTTAAGAGGTGCATTGGATTGTATTGGTGACCCAATACTATGTATTGTATGTTGTTTTTATGCTTTTTATACTGAATATTGTTGATTGTTTGTAGAGCTGTAAACCACGTTGAGTCGCCAATTTTGGCTGAGAAACGGTGGTATACAAGCGCAGTAATAAATAAATAAATTTACACACTATTGTTTTTATTATTAAATGCCAAGTACAATATATTATTGGGTAAGAATAAGTTCTTTCCTTCAATTTATTTCATTTCTTTGGGAGGCAATTTGAGGAAGAGAGGATCGTTTGGCTACTTTCAGTAATTCTAATTGATTCTTTTAAATTTAAAACTAATGTGTTGATAATGACTATGGCAATGAATTAATTCTGTAATATATTCTTAACATTTTAATGTTACTAAATTAATTTTCTTTAGTGATTTAATGTTATCACATTAACTTCAAGTTCATATTTCCAAGCTCTCTAAATTAATAATTTCATTCCCCTTTATCCTCAACACCACTTTCCTACATGCAAAAGGAGATACAGACACACACACATGTATGTATGTATGTATGTATGTATGTATATCAGAAAATCAGAAGCAGTAATAATATAAAAATATTGGTTCTTCTTTTGAAAATGGAACATCTTTTAGAAAAAATGAAAAATTGCTGATAATTAAATTACGTCAAACAATTTTAGTCTTCTAGTTATCATAGCACACCAACTGAAATATATAGACTATTGTAGAAAATATTTAGCAAGGAAAAAAAATCTGTCAAATGTATTTGTTGTTTATGAAAATTACATACTTTTCTCAGCTGTAGATATTTAGTTTTGGATGGTTGGCATTGTTGTGCCAGGACCTCCTACAAGATACAATAAAATATGAAGAATTCAATCATAATACTTCTGAGAAAATCTGTCTAATGAGAAAAATCTTTGCTGAGTGGAAATCTTTGCAACTGTGCCCAAAAAAGCAAAAATCTCCGCAAAAATAATTTTCTGCAAAGAAAAATAAACTCTTTGTGTACAGAGTAAGTCCCAAATGGTAGTTTGTTTCACAATGAGGTGACATGGCAAAATTATTTGTTGATGCCTATGAGAATATTTTTTAATTTTTTTATTTGTATGTTGCTCTTTTTATTATTTCAAAGAGTTTTTATTTCCCTTTCACACTTTTATACCATAAGAGTGGGGGGAAAGGCCAAGGAATTTTTTTTTTTTTGCTTAGGAAAAACAAAAAGAATGGGGGAGGGGTTTGAACAAACATTTGAAATTGTACATCCTATGTAAACATTCAAATGCCATTTCCATTCACTTATTATATGATGTATGTAATTACTTATGCACTTTTTCTACTGTACTCATTTTGTATGTATTTCCTCCGTTCACTGAAGTGTTTCTTTGCATGTATTTTGTACTAAAGTATTTTTCAGCTGTATCTATTTTATATGCTTACTTTTCCCAAGTATTTGTGAAAATGTGTACATATTATGTTTCTCCCATATATATTACAAATGCATGGATTTAGTGAGTCTTGCAAGGTACAAAATGGACAATTTTAGGAAGAATCTTAAACAAACATTTTGCAACCTAAAATAGATAGTAGTTATCATTACTATCCATTTTTCAATGATCAGATTATCTTACTGCTTGAGCCACACAGAAAACATGTATTCTACAGACATCAGCTCTAAGTAAATAACTTTTCTGAAATATGGTCAGCTTGTATTAATGTCTATGCCTTATCTTCAAACTATAACTCATAAAAACCGCTGTAGTCCTAGAATATAAAAATAACAAATGTATGTCCTAAATATTAACTTTACTATTGGCAAAGTCTTCTAACTTGCACGCAGGGAAATAGGAGGTTTGGCTCATTACTTTACATAATGCATTCACTGTTCATGATAGTGAAGTTCTTGGTTTTTCAGCATATATGGCAGAATTTGTAATTTGGCCTGGGGGGGAAATAGCACTGTCGAGTGTGCCGCCAATGTTGCAGAAAAGATGTGAACTGTGATAAAATCCTCTAATTACTTATCATTGACTCACATGGGTTGGTCTGAAAATAATTTATCTGTCTTAAAGCCTGATTGAAGATATATATTTGACGTCAAAAGGAGTTGTTTTCTGCACTTTGGTATTTACAGCACTTCAACAAAAATAACACTATTTTTAACCTGATGTTCTACAGCTCAAATTTTTTTTTTGGGGGGGGGGGGAGGATGGGTTTAAAAAATGAATTTTAATTGTATTTATTGAATTTTAGCTGTATGTTTAACTTAACAACACAATACTATTTAATTGTTTGTTTTAAATTGATCAAAATCTGTGATAGTTAGTCACCTTGATTACCTCAGGAAAGAAGGCAGGGTATAAATAAAGCAATAAAATAAATAATAGAGGCATTCATTATCTTCTAGAGTCAGACATGGCCCCCACTCACATTATAAACACTAGTGCAAGCATGGCCTGTTGAATCCTGCTTGGTTTTTGCTTGCTTGCTTAGGCTATCTCTCATTGTTTGAATACGATTGCTTTCTAAGTTCTTGGAAGACACCTGTGTGTGAGTTTTTTTAATGTGTGGAGGTCAGTACACAGCCAATCAACACACAGTCTTCACAGAGTGAGGTTCCCAACCAGTGGCATGGTTAACAGGATGACAGTGGCTTCTCAATCTGTTGCAGCCTTCTTCTACCTTCACAGCCATTGTAACATTTACCATGTTATCTTTCACCTGATCCACCATTGAGGTCTTCAGATTGTGCCTGGTCTGGAACCTCCCCCATGCCCCCCCCCCAGGAGTGACTGGTGGTTATGCTCACAGGTTCATTGGAACATGTAAGTCCCCTCACCACAACAAGGTGATAATTCATATTATTAATGAAGAGAAATTCTGTAACCTTAATTCAGTTAATAGGCCTCACCAGTGCCTGCTTTTCTATATTGTGTTGCTATCAAAATGGTAATGACATCTGTCCTCTGTGTTTTCCATACTAAGAGATGCTGTTTTATATCACACAATGATCGGAATTTCATCCTGTGGTGGTTAACATCCCCTCCCTTCTCCCAAACCATAAGTCTAAACCGATGGCTGGAGTTCTGCGAATGAACTCCATATGGGGTCTTGTCTTCCTTAGATAACATACAGAAAGCATTTTATCAGTTTCCTTTTGATTATTTGGCAGTGAATAACAGCAGTGCTGATGATTACACATCTCAAGCCGCTTCCCGACTGCATCATTCTAAATGAAATTTTATTTACTCATGCATTCAGGCTTTTCTTCATAACATCCAAAATAAAAGGGACACCACATAGTTAGCTTTGAGCAGGAGGAGGAGAAGACAAGATGTTGATGAGGAAGGTTACACATTATAATTGAAGCTTGGATGTGAAAATATTCTTATTTCTTCTGGTGAGGATGGGAATGTCTGAAAATAAAGCATACAGTTTATATGAAGTGGCATCATTCCCTTGGTATTAAAGTAGGTTAACTAGTCATGTGTGTATTATTTGGGTTCCTTCTACACAGCTATATAAAGTCCAGATTATCTGCTTTGAACTGGATTATATGGCAGTGTAGACACAGATAATCCAGTTCAAAGCAGATAATGTGGATTATCTGCCTTGATATTCTGGATTATATGACAGTGTAGAAGGGCCCTCAGTTTCACTAAGAGGTTTTAGTTCCTCTCCAGCAGGATTCCCTTATATTCTCAAAGTTTCCCATTTGGCTCTTTGCAAAGAAAATGTTTATTTCTAAACAACAGTGGAAATCATTACAACAGTGACTACTTGGCTTCTGCTTCAGTTAAGACCCTTCTACACTCCCAGAAAATCCAGTTTATCAAAGCAGAAAATCCACATTATCTGCTTTGAACTGTCAGTGCCACCAGTATGCGAATGACATCCAACTCTACTACTCCTTTCCACTTAAAGCCAAGGAAGCTGTCCTGATCCTAAACCAGTGTCTGTCAACAGTAATGGACTGAATGAGGGCAAACAAATTGAAACAGAATCCCCACAAGATAGGGGTACTCCTGGTCAGTCAGAAGGCAGATCAAGGAACAGGGATCCAGCCTGTGCTGGATGGGGTTACACTCCCCTGAAGACAGAGGTTCGCAGCTTGGTGGTCTTCCTGGACTCAGCACTGAATCTGGAGGCCAGGTATCTGCAGTGTCCAGGAGGGCCTTTGCAAAATTAAAACTTGTGTGCCAACTGCCAGTTGCACCCTTCCTTGGGAAGTCAGATCTGGCTATGGTGGTACATTCCTTAGTTACATTCTGTCTAGATTACTGTAATGCACTCTATGTGAATCTGCCTCTGAAGGGTACTCAGAAACTTCAGCTGGTCCAAAAAGCTGTAGCCAGGTTACTAACTGGGGCTGTCTGCAGGAAGCAGATAACCCCCCTGTCAAAGCAGTTCCCCTAGCTGCCAGTCTGTTTCTGGGCACAATTCAAAGTGCTGGCTATGATCTTTAAAGACCTAGACGGTTCAGGTCCAGCCTATTAGGCTGATTGCACCCCCTTGTACAAACCTGCCCAGGCCCTGAGATCTTCAGGAGAAGCCCTTCTCTTGGTCCCACCTCTATCTCAAGCATGATTGCTAGGAACGAGAGAGTGGACCTTCCTTCTCAGTGGCTGCCCTTCAACTCTGGAACTCCTTGCCTAGGGAAGCAAGAATGGCCCCCTCCTGCTGTCCTCCTGTCAGCAGGCTAAAACCTTTTTACTCAGACAGGCATTTAAAGATGAAGGTTTTAAAGATCTAGTTGGGGATGCTGTGATTTTATATGTTTTTATGGTTTTAAACTGAATTATTTTAATATTTGTATATTTGTATATTTTAAGTTGTATTGTAATGCTTTTATTTGTGAGCCACTTTGAGTCCCTATATGGAGAGAAAAAGCGAGATATAAATAAACATAATAAATTAAAAATAATTCAACACTGCCATATAATCCAGTTCAAAGCAGATAATCTGGATTTAAAATGGAAATGTAGAAGGGGCCAATGAGATAGTAAAGACCTGATCACAGTTTAATCTAAAATATAGAAGCAGAGTCTGTGTTTAGCTCAAATGAAGAAAGAGTAGATATATAAGTAAGTAGTGATCTCCAAAAATAATGCCAGTCTTAACCAGTTCAGTAATTTTACTTTTTCCTGCATCGGTTAAATTAAAATAGGTATTGTATGTTCATTCTCAGAAAGGAAAATTCTTCCACTTTGAATATTGGTATCAAACTATAAATCTATTAGTAACTAGATGAATTTGGGGTCAATTTGGATATATGTTGCTATGGTATTCCCAGATCATAGATTTGCATAATATTTGCATTTGTATATTTTAAGTTGTATTGTAATGCGCCAACTGCGACCGTACCTCAGGAAGGCAGATCTGGCCAAGGTGGTCCATGCCTTAGTCACCTCTAGACTGGATTACTGTAATGCACTCTACGTGGGGCTGCCCTTGAATATGGCTCAGAAATTCCAGATGGTCCAACGGGCGGTGGCCAGGTTGTTAACTGGGGCTCCTTACAGGGAGCGGTCAACCCTCCTGTTTAAGGAGCTCCACTGGTTGCCATTCATTTTCCAAGCCCAATTCAAGGTGCAGGTTCTTACCTACAAAGCTCTGAACAGTTTGGGACCTGCCTACATGTGTGACTGCATCTCTGTATATGAACCCACACGATCTCTCCGATCATCTAGACAGGCCCTGCTCGCGATCCCACCTGCATCGCAGGTGCGATTGGTGGGGATGAGAGAGAGGGCCTTTTCAGTGGTGGCGCCTAGACTCTGGAACTCACTTCCTAAGGACATCAGGCAGGCCCCAACTCTGGCAGTCTTTAGGAGGAGCTTGAAGACATGGCTGTTCCAGTGTGCCTTCCCAGAATAATGTTTTCATAGCACTTTGTCCTCCAAAGCACTTTACATTTTTTAGGTCTGCTTGTATGTTTTCCACAAACGCCCCATCACTTTCTCGCCCATGTTCCAGCATTACTTTCAATGTTAATTTTACATTTGGCCTTCCCATAGTTTTAATCGTGTGGTGTTATTGTCAATGTTGTATTATTTTATTGTCCATTATTTTATTTTAATTGTTTGTATTGTTGTTATTATTGTTTATATTGTTGTATTTGGACTCGGCCTCATGTAAGTCACACCTGGTCCCTTGGGGAGATGGTAGCAGGGTATAAATAAAGTATTATTATTATTATTATTATTATTGTATATATGTAGGAACAAGTTATGAAATAATTGCTGTAATAACTTGAGCAAAAAGGCAGGCTCTCTCACCATAGAGAGGAAGGTTCAAGCAGCTTACCTTTGAGCCTTCTGAATTTTCTGTCTTCATGCTATCTGGTCATAAATAGCTCCAAGGCCCTTGCTATCCTTCATTATAGTTATTTTTGCTTATAACTTGGACTAGACATTGAAATGGAGGATGTCTTCTGGTTTTAGTTGTCTTTTGATGAATCAGGCAGTAAAGAAGACGATAGGGAAGCACAGGACAAAACACAGGAGGATCACAAGTGAGAATATCCAGAAGCCCCTGGATATTTCAGAGATCGGCAATTGGTGATTAAAAACTGCCTGTCAAGCTATTAATAGAACATGAGGACTAAGTAATAGGATATAACTAATACTGTATTTAGCCATCCCATACTCAATGAAAATGGGAACACATTGGATATGCCCTTCTTCCTATCATGCGGGTCACCTAAAAGTACTCTCTTAATACAGATTGTGCTAGCTGCTTACACACCACCACATAAACCATTCCTCCCTATGTATTTACTAGCACATACCCCCTTAAAAATTAAGCATTGCATAGTTCTGAGATTTTTCTCATGATTGTGGGAATCCATCATTTTGTGTTTTTGTTATTACATCAGTTCGCAGCTGTACAGTAATGTAGTTCCAGGTTACCAATGATCTCTCTGTTCTCCCATCATAATAAATATAGATGTAGTTACTATAGATATAGTTACAATGTATGCCAATTTGAATTCAGCACACCACATCACCATTAAGCATGTGTGTCCATATTCACAAGACAATCCTAGATAACAAATTAAATGCTGTTAGCATGTGTGTGAATGTTGATGAATGCAGAAAGCAGTAATTTTTCCAAAATATATTTGCCATATATCATTCAGGAAGGGAATGCTTGTAAAACAAATGAACAGCAGAGTAGCAACAGGAAAGAACAATGGAATTCTGCAGTTATGTGGGCAAATGAGCAAAAGGGACAACTAATGGCAATGCAGCTGGAAGTCCTCTCAATTTTCCTGCTGTAAATTGAATTTCAACTTGTGAACAGGGATGTGGAGTAGAGAAACATTCACTCACACCACTTCAGCTGTTATAGCTCAAAACAATAACATCTTTGGATTTGCAATCTGGTGAGGCACCAGCACCCTTTGGCAAAGAAAATTTGGAAAACTACAACTCCCATTTATTTATTTATTTATTATGTCAGAAGCAAATTGAGAATACAGTTATAATGTATAAAAAACCACAAACAAAGTTAATAACTTGGCATTATGATAAATTTCCTTTGACAAGAAGCTGGCCACTTCAAGTGCCTCTGGTGTCGCTGTATGAAGCTCCTCAAAATGCATTGTAGTGATCTGTAGTTTGCTCTTCTTCACACTCACATGTTGTGGACTCCACGTTATTGCTGGAGTTCCCTCCTCTCAGGACACTTCTGCCTCTTTTCCATCATGGAAGGTTATGCACAACTGCCAAACATAGTTTAATTAATGTAATGAGCTCAGTGTGTCAGCTCAGGCTCAAGTGTCTTACGACTTACGAAGTGTCTTACGAAATTTCTCAATGTGATAAGGTGGCTGGTCTAATGTTACCAACTGAGGAGTGTGAAAAGGGATATTATAGCATTTATGAAACTGAGAAAGAAATGTGTAGTATAAGCTTTTCCAGGCTAGGGCCCCATCAACACTTTTATATAATCCAGTTTCTGAATGCAGATTAATGGCATTGAACTGGGTTAGATATAATCCAGTTCAAAACAGTTAATATGCATTCTGAAACCAGATTATGTGGCAGTCTAGCTCCATCCTGGATCAAATTCAATAGATGCATGAATATGTAACCAAAGGTGGAAGAGGAATTTGGTGATCAGCTAGCCCAGCATGTTCATATTTGTAGCACAGAGGGCACAATGTAATGAGCAATCATTGGCTAGAATTCGGCAACCAGGGAATTAGCCTCTTAACTGCAAAGAGGTAGAAATAATGCTTTTGCCAAATGGTTCAAGAGATACCTAGAAAGAACCCCATTATTCCAATTGTGATGATCATATGAGGCCAAAGTCATGATCAACTTAATTTTCTTTTAAGAAAAAGGTCAAAAGAAAAGCAGAATGATGACTCAGGATCTCAGCTCTCACAACCTGCAACACCTTTATTAAATCTAGTTTGATTGCTGACAGTGCTCTTCTCTAATGCATTCTTTCTTTTTCAGTTGCAGTCAATTATTTATGAGATCATTCTGGCATACAATTTGAGTTTTATATTTTCTATTTAATGGATATTTGAAAAAAATACTATATAGGATTTAAAATTACTATATATGATTTATAATGGCATGCACTCGTATCTATCATGTGCTGGTGTCCTTGTGTAAGACTAAAGAAAAGTACGCAGCTACACGCCATACAGTTATGCCTTCCAAATTCATGGTATCTTTCCTTGATATTTCCATTTTGCTAGTCACATACAAAGGAAGATAGATGCTTTTGAGCTGTGGTGTTGGAGGAAAGTTCTGAGAGTGCCTTGGACTGCGAGAAGATCCAACCAGTCCATCCTCCAGGAAATAAAGCCCGACTGCTCACTGGAGGGAAAGATACTAGAGACAAAGCTGAAGTACTTTGGCCACATCATGAGGAGACAGGAAAGCCTAGAGAAGACAATTATGCTGGGGAAAGTGGAAGGCAAAAGGAAGAGGGGCCGACCAAGGGCAAGATGGATGGATGGCATCCTTGAAGTGACTGGACTGACCTTGAGGGAGCTGCGGGTGGTAACGGCCGACAGGGAGCTCTGGCGTAGGCTGGTCCATGAGGTCACGAAGAGTCGGAGACGACTGAACGAATGAACAACAACAACAAGTCACAGTTCCAAGTCAAAGTTGGGATAAGTGGGTTATTTTGTGTGTATAGGTTAAGTGCCTATCAAATCAAATGCCCAGAAAACACCTATCTAAAACCAAGAAAGCGTAAACCAATTTCTGGTTTTTGTAGTAAACTTCTTCCCCTTAAAAGCTTTTTAGAAATGAAGCCATCATCTGCTCCTGGTTGTGTATAGGTTCCCCAACATCAAATGGGATTAAAATGGAAGATATTTGGATTTACATAAAAATTACATTGAACCTGTGATTTTTTTCTCCAAAACTTTACTTATATCCATATTACTTTGCTATATTTCTTGATATTTTTTATAATCCATTTCATGTGGTGATGTGCCATTAATTGGTCATAACTAGGGATGGAAAAGGATTGTTTTCAAATATTCAAAATATGATAAAAAAACCCCATTTTCTTGAGTGTTGGACAATCTTTATGAGAATTATTCCAGAGAAACACAAATCCTTGCAATTTGGGATTTTTTCTCTCCAAAATTTCTTCATTGATTTTTTTTTTACAAAACATCACATACAAATTACATAGTTAGTTTAAAATAAACCTTTCTTGCAACCAGAAGAACATTGGTAAAATCTGTTATTGCTTTCTTATTTCAAATAAGTGAAAAATGACTTCAGCGTCATTGCTTTTAATGGGACTACATAGGTCCCATATAAACTGCCCTATAATCCAGTTTCTGAATCCAGATTATATGCTTTGAACTGGATTATAGAGCAGTGTAGACTCATAATCCAGTTCAAAGCAGATAATCTGGATTCAGTAACTGGATTACATGGCAGTGTAGATCCAGTGTAGATCCTATCTTTAGCTGGTTTCTTATTAAAGCACTTGTGGCATTGAAAAATTAGTCCATTTTGGGTTGTTAGGGTTTTTCTTTGGTAGGAGCCTTTCTGAGATGAATCCCATTGCTTTCAACTAAGACCACAATGTGTGTATGCTGTGTATGTGTATATATCATAGCCAATAGTGGCCAATCTTCCAATGGGAAAAAAAGGGAACTCAATAAAATGTAAATATATTCACAACATGTGGGAGCCCAGAGATTCAGCAAATTCATTATGACCCGCTTGATATATTCAGCCACATCTATTTCCTTTCTTCCACTGCTGTCATAAAGAAACCCACAGCAAACTAAAACAACATTCAAAAGTTTGGATAGTATGATTTCTGGCATCATTCATGCACGCTCAGTGACATTCATAGTCCCCATGATTGGTTTGATAATGCTTAGAATAATCAATAAAAATAACCCACAAAAGGCAGAAATATTGTTTTCCATGCCTTCTTTTTATTAAGTCATAGTGGTCTCACTGCTTTCATTGAAAGCACAGTGTTCTTCATTATTCAATAGCACTTTTCAATCCCCAAATGTGCTGCTTTCATTATTGCAGATCATTTTTTCCTTAGGATGTGTGATTTAATTTGAGTGCTGGAATCTAAATCTAAACCCCTTTTCCTACTTACTGTTTCTCTGGTGTAATAAACTGGAGAGAGGCCCAGTCCTTTGGTTTCAGGCTCATGAGAATTTTCCATGCATTTGAATTATGATAAAACCAACACAAACTGACAGACAGTGTGAGAAGTTTACAGAATCCTTTTCTGGCTCATGCTGCCATGTTTTTCTTCTTCATTCCAGCAAAAATGTAGGTGGAATTTCCCTTTACATACACAGAAGAGCAATTAGGTAATTTGAGACTCTGGATGTGATGTTCTTACTGCTCCCCTCCTTTCCCATTACATGGGAATATATATTATTTAACTTAATTTAAAATATACTAAGCTCTTCTTGCTGTATTTTGAAGCTCTCTACCTCATTCTATTGAATCCAACTCTTGGATTGTGCCTCATAGTCCTACTTTTGTGATCTTTCTGCCTTAAAAGGAATGCTGTGAAGAAATTACTGGATTGTTCAGTTTATTCCATAACTGTGTACCATTTATTTGTTCCTTTGCCAGATTCAGTAGGGGTGGTAATGGTTTCAAAGTCCTATGATATTTTCATGCAAACTGTCTGCTTCTTTAATTCCAATAAAGCACCTCTATTTGTGTGTGCTCCAGTGGCCATGTTTCTTTCCTTGGCACATACTTAAAGCCAGCCAATATCCAATGGAAAACATTATGTCTCTGACCAATTTTTTCCCCTAGAAAGTCCATTTCATTTATTTTTTAAAAGCAGCAAAGCATCTTTCACCAGTGAGTAGAAAGAGTATTTCTCATGTATCTCTCTTGTTGAATATCCCTTATCCAAAATGCTTGGA
This sequence comes from Anolis sagrei, assembly GCF_037176765.1. Taxonomy (NCBI): domain Eukaryota; kingdom Metazoa; phylum Chordata; class Lepidosauria; order Squamata; family Anolidae; genus Anolis; species Anolis sagrei. Next base: position 112,787,639 of record NC_090023.1, on the reverse strand, counting down.
ACTGGAAGTGTTTTGGATTTTGGAATACCTGTGTTGTTGTACAATGTACATAATGCCGCCCTGAGTCCCCCCTCGGGGGTTGAGAAGGGCAGGGTAAAAGTACCCAAAATAAATAATAAATAAATAAATAATGGGTCTCCGCCAAGATGTACATACATCTTGGCGACGAGGCCGAAGTCTAAACACATAATTACTACACCTTATAAACACAGCCCGAAGGTAATTTTATACAATATTTATAATAATGGGGTTTATGTTGTATATACCAAATCATCAGAAAATGAAAGTTTCACTATCTCAGTCACTCATTTAGACAATGGAGGATTTTGGAGTATTTCAAAATTCCAGTTAAGGGATGCTCAAAATGTATCTTGTCTTAGATGTTAGTATACCGAAAAACTGAAAATTTGCTGGGATGCTGGGTAATGCCCTTAGACACTTGGACTCATTTTGTCTGAACAACAATTGGAATCCCGATCATAAGAAATTAATTACTGTACAATATTAGTATTGGGTTGTTGTAGGTTTTTCGGGCTATATGGCCATGTTCTAGAGGCATTCTCTCCTGACGTTTTGCCTGCATCTATGGCAAGCATCCTCAGAAGCAGTGACATTTCGCCTGCATCCTCACTACCTCTGAGAGAATGCCTCAGGAGAGAATGCCTCTGGAACATGGCCATAGAGCCTGAAAAAACCTACAACAACCCAGTGATTCTGGTCATGAAAGCCTTCGACAATACAATATTAGTATTATTTTCAAAGAACAACAAGATCTCTCCTTTATACAGAGGAAACTGACTTTTCAAAAACCTTCGTAATTTTAAGCATAGGATGTTAAGATAATTGAGTCTAAAAACTTAAATGTAACTTAATATAAAGTTATAAAATGTTTTGTTTACTCGTCTTCCACAATATTTTCCCTTTCTGTGATGATTCATTAGCTATATGCTAAAATTTATTAAAATACTAACAATAATTTGAATAAGTCTTACCCTTCCCTCCCATTGCCTGATGTATATTAAAAAATAAAAATACTAGTATTATTTACTGTTGATTGGTACTATGTGAAAACTGCATTTCTATTTTCATGTGGTGTAGCAATTTGTTTGATGTAAGTATTTTAATGGGAATTTCATGTAATGAAAAAGAAGCTGCACCTACAAAGTCTTTTCTGCAGGCTGGTCACACACACACACACACGAAGAAGACGTCCACTTGTGGTGGGAAAACAACATCATAACTGGACATCATATTCAAATAGCAGCATCTGGATGAAGTGTAGAGATGGAAAGATTATCCCCCCCCCCCCACACACAAATGTCTTTCTTGAGTGTTAGAAAATCCTGGTGGAGGGAATCATGGATTGAGCAGAATCTTTACAGTGTAAGATACCTTCTGAGTAAAAATTGCATGTTTTATTGTATACATGTAGCTTTTCTTATTTAAAAAACATAGGAGGTTTTTTTGGCTAAAAACACTGTTTTTTTAGTTACAACTCATTCCAATTAGGGCCCGTCCAGACAGTAACTTTATCGCGGTATCTATCACAATAAAGGAGGGACTGGCCAGACAACATTCTGGACAGTTCCAAATTAATTTGCGAATTAATTAGATAGTGGAAGGCGCAGGATAAACACACTATTTCTGGTTCTGGACTGCAGAATATTGCAGTCTAGACAGAATTCCCACAGTTTACTGGGATAAATAAGCCAGGTAAACTGTGGGAATACCCACACCCCTCCCCCCAAGCTCCCAGATCCCTTAGAAAAGTAATGAAAACTTATCCGGTCTCCATTATAGGCTTTGGCCAGCTCTCCCAGCATGTATAAATGACACGCCAGGAGAGTGGGGAGGAAAATCGCTCACCCCCCTCTCCTGGCACATCATTTACATACACCAGGAGATCTGGTTGAAGCCTGTAATAGAGGCCAGGTAAGTTTTACTTACTTTTCTAAGGGCCCGGGGGCTTAGGGGGAGGGGGATAAGGCCTCCAGATGTTCTCTCAGGCTAGTCCCGGGAGAACGTCTGGACACCCACACCAGAAAGCACGCTCTTTCTGGAGTGGATGTGGACAGGCCCCCAGGAAAATCCATGTTCTTTAAATGCAGATTCTCCTGGGATAAAGGTCTGTCTACATCCACCCTTTGTTGGAATTTTACAGAATCATAATATACATAAAAATATATACATAAAAAAAATAAATAAATTGAAACCTGCAAAATTATAGAAATAGAACAAAGCACAGAGAAGAAAGGGAAAGAAAAAGAAAAGACAAAGAGGAGGTTAAAACTCACTTTAAACATTTTTACAATGGCTAAACATGATATAACGTTCACTTATGTAACTATAATACATACTTCTATCAGCTATTTACTCCCACTAATTATCAAAACCCACAACTAATATTATAAATCTGCCTATCATTTTAACCAATCCTCTTATGATAGGATAACTGTATTTGTCCATTTAATTCCCAGAATTACAACATTGATATACCCACCACCTAAGCATTTAATTTTTTGCATATATATTAACCTAACCAATTTTAAAATCCATGCTTTTCATTTGCTATCATCTTATTTCATCCCTGTACATTAATTTATTTTATCCCTTCTTCTACATAATTCTGGCATCATAACACACCTACTAACCATTTTCTAATTCTATATAGTGACACACTTAGATTTCTCTGTATGCCCCACAAATTGATCCCAATTTCAAAATGTTCTTTGCATTTAATATCACCATCCTTCTATATTAATTTCTTTTAAACAAATCATAAGTCAGACCTCCATAGCAAAATTTATTTATTTATTTATTTACTTTGCTTCTATACCGCTGTTCTTAGCCCAAGGGTGACTCACAGCGGTGTCCAAGGGCAACTCACAGCGGTCTAAATTACCTGTCCAAGCGCATCTCCCTCTATGTACCATCGCAGATATTAAGATCCTCCAGGAGGCCCTGCTTTCCGTCCCACCATTGTCACAGTCGCGATTGGTGGGGACGAGAGACAGGGCCTTCTCGGTGATTGCTCCCTAGCTATGGAACTCCCTTCCTGGTGAGATCAGGTCAGCCCCCTCCCGCCTGTCCTTTAGAAGGATGGTAAAAACTTGGCTGTGGGACCAAGCTTTCGGGACAGAGCAATGAAGCGACAATGGGAAAGATGACAGGGCCAATTGGATTTCATGCGGATGGCTAGGACGGTTTTAAATTGTGCTATTTTAAATGGTGTATTTTAATATTTAGATAAATGTTGTTTAATGTTTATGTATTGTATCCAGGCATTGAATGTTTGCCATGTATATGTTGTGCTCCGCTCTGAGTCCCCTTCGGGGTGAGAAGGGCAGAATATAAGTGTTTTAAATAAATAAATAAATAGACACTTAAACTATTTAAATTTAAAATGGAGCTTCTTTCGAAAGATCAACTTTAACACCAAATGGTCATAGTGTCCCCAATTCTTTTTCAATAAACCCTTTGAGACACATAAATTATCTCATTAGTCTTAAATGCTCCTTTTTTGTCTGTTTTCCTCCCAGCTAGGCTGGCTCCGCTTTGTCAAAATTCTTCCCCTTTATGATTCCTCCAAATTAACCCCCTCTTCTCCACAGTAAAATACTTTGCTTTCTATGGATTTTTCCAAACCACTTCTCTTTTCCTTCTTTTGTTAACTCATTCTCAGAACTTTCTCTTGCTATCATTTCCCCTCCTCATTAGTCTCAGAAGCTGCGTTTTTGAGTTGGTCAGTCATCTTGTTCTTCCTCAATATTTGTCTCCTTTTCCTGTTGTTTTGTACTTCCGAAATAACACATTGATTACCTTTCCATAGTTCCCAAACTATGGAATTCTCCAGTTAAAATATTTGTTTAAATTTTTTTCAAAGGGTCTGATTAAAAATGTGTGTGTTAGGTGAACATGCAAATACATTTATTGTACCTTTTCTTTAGAACTCTCAACATTCATATAATAACAAATTTAAATTGTAAATTGAAAAAATGAAGAAAAATCAAAATGTACACCTGTCTGTTCCTAATGTTTTCAAGTTTGTAATAACTACAAAAGACATGGCATCCTGTTAGTGATGTGCAGAAGTGTGATTTCATCTTATACTAATGCATGATTTTTTGTCACACTATAGGTTAGTACTCCCTTACTGTTTTCCAAGTGATTACAGTGGTCCTAGTGGACTGACTGCAACAGTTGCACCCAATGGATACAAACCAAAGAACTCACCATGTCACAGCAAAAGCTGATCTCAGTCACCATTTCTCTGTAAAAACTGTATCCAATGAACGCAACATGGCACTGTAATAATTGCGATCCATGGTCATTCTGTTTTCAGATGTAAACCAATGACAACATTGGAAGCCATCTATTTAGTTATTATTTATTTTGTATCAAAGGCATTGCATAAATTAGTATAAAACTGATTAAAAATTGAAGGAGCGCAGGCGGCTAAATATATTTTGACCAAAAACGGGCAACAGCAATGGCATTGTCTGCAGCCTCCATCAATTCTTCCTATTCTATTTAGTTAACTGAAGTATATTCTTGATTCCACCTGAACTAAACCACACAAAACAATCAAAAGAGTGAATTTTAGCTATCTATCAGAAGTGTTTTGGATAACACGTGTTCATGCTATGTGCTTATAGTAGGACACAGGCATCTCCATGAAGATTTTAGCACTGAAACTTGCATGAACAGATTCTTCTCTGCAGATGAGGCATAAAACAAACATGATTCAGGACGTTCCAGTTTGCCTTTAAATTCTAGGTAGGAACATCAAATTATACTAAATTTATAGGCCTTACTTATAGTCCTGATGAGTATATTGTATGTCAAGACACAGTGATGTATTTTTGTGTCATGTTTTGGTGTAACATGCTGTGCTGATCCAAAGCACTGTGGCATGTGCATGAAGCAAATGGAATGATTGTGGTTTACATCCAGGATTTGTTGGAGACAGTATTAAGAGTCTTCTACTGATTTTTTTGCCCTTATCGTACCCTAACAACCAGGTCAGGCAGTTACCCATAATGAATAACATTACGTGTTTTTTTTTAAAAAAAAACTAACACAGAGAGTTCAAAACAAGGGCATTTCATACATTTATTGAACAACCCCTAACTAGTATGCTTTTAAATTCAACAAAATCAAAACGAGGAAGTCCTCTTCTCTTGTTTTCATTTTCCACAGCTTTTGTCAGTGCTTTCAGAATACATCAGCTCTAGAAGACAACACCCTGTCCTCGTTTCTACACATTGTTTGTGTACCAGGCTCCAAACTGCCATTTCACATCACAGTACATTGATTTTTAATGTTCCTCTAATTTAGGCTAAAGATGCAGAAATCTTAGCTCCGTTAGGCTGCATACTGACCTGCATTTGAACTTCCTCCAGCTGCTCTTAGGTTTCTACCAACAATCTGTGTTTTGTGAGATATATATATATATATATATATATATATATATATATATCCATATGAATGAGAAGGGAGGGATAAATAGGGTATGATAAGAAAAACAATCCAGAAAATTATATGATCAACTGGTTTTAATTATGTTTTAATATTGTTGTGTTGTCAGTAGCAAATGTGTACATCAGACATGGTTGCCTGGGCTGTGAGATTTAGACAGATGTAATAATCTCAATTACTTCTGTCTCATTCCCTCTTTAGATCTATTGCTGTTATCTGATTTACTTGGACACAGCAGCTGGTATGCCCTTTTTGGGCGAGCTTTGCAAGATTAAATCCTGCCACCTTGACCTAGCATACTGAGTAACTACACTGCACAGGTTCACCCTGGGATCTGGTGCATGAAATTAGTGCCAGAAAGTAGGATAATATAGTGCCAGTGACAAGGGAGCGTCAATCAGGATAATTTGGGAATTCAGGAAAGGGGGAAAAGTTCAGTGCAACTGCCATGCCCTATTTAGTTCTATGAGGGGGTTGGGGAAAGGATCTCAATTGTAAACCGTTCCCAGCAAAGAAGAAGAACAGCATTAAGGCAATGTGATTTATACATGAGGTTCTTTTTTTCTCTAAGAAAAGAGTGAAAAACATTATTTTAAAAAGAGCACTGTCCTTGTAAATGTACTACACTCATCTTTGCCTTTGCCTCATTATGGCTCTGGGTTTGTTCAATTAGCAAAGGAGTTGCTGAATTAAAATACTCCCTACTGAGCTGCAGTGGTGAAATGGAGAACCAAACTGGCAGCCTTTGCTGAGCCAAGCTGTCATGGATGTTGGTGGGAATTTTTTCAGTGCACAAAATGCAGGATCAGAACCCTCCTTTCTTTTTGTTCAGAGTGTTCAACCTAGATTTGCAAACCTGTGTATCTTTCATACACATAAAAAATATTTTTAATATTGCAGCATGACTGTTAAAGGAACATTAAAAACCTGCTTTTGGAAATATTTTAAAATAATGCTTAAACATGCATTAAATACTTTCTAAAGGTTCATCTTCTCCAACTATTAGATAAAAGTAATCAATGTATTATTGATGGCTTTCATGGCCAGAATCACTGGGTTGTTGTAGGTTTTTTTGGGCTGTATGGCCGTGTTCTAGGAGCATTCTCTTCTGACATTTCACCTGCATCTATCGCAGGCATCCTCAGAGGTTGTGAGGTCTGGCTAAAGTAGTCACTTTAGTTTCTATGGATATGGACTTTCTTTTCCTAATCCAACAATAATTATCTTATTGATCTAAAAGCTGCCATGTTGCTTTGATTGTTTTCTAGCCTGGGGTCATCACAGAGAATGTATATAATTCTGAGTCTGCATCTGCATTGTAGAATGAATGCAGTTTGACATTACTTTAACTGCCATGACTCAATGCCATGGTATCATGAGCATTGTCATTTTACAAGGTTTTCAACCTTCTCTGTCAAAGAGTGCTGGTTTTCACCAAACTACAAATTCCATAACATTGACCTATGACAATCAAAGACACAAATTTCATGGATCTTACAGTGTAGATTTACTCTGAATCTATATTGATATTCTGTATTTTCAAAATGAAGAACAAAACTTGTCTGCTTATCCTGCTCATAGGAAGTTTAGGGCTTTTCCAGGTGAAACCTAAATGACCTGATTTTTTTTTCATGTCAGGAGCAACTTGAGAAAAGTCAAGTCACTTCTGGTGTGAGAGAATTGGCCGTTTGCAACAACGTTGCCCAAGGGACGCCCAGATGTTTTACCATCCTGTGGCAGGCTTCTCTTATGTCCCCGAATGAGAAGCTGGAGCTGACAGACAGGAGCTCATCCCACTCCATGGATTCAAACCACTGACCTTTCGATCAGCAGTCTTTATTGGCACAAGGGTTTAACCCATTACCCCACCTATGAAGCATCATTTTCACATGTCAAGAGAACATCCTATATAACATTAAGATAAAGTATTTCTATGTAACTTCAAGATCAATAATATCTCTCCTTTTCAATTCTACACTTTTTCTTCTTTGATGAAGGTCACAGAATAATAGAATAATAACAGAGTTGGAAGAGACCACATGGGCCATCACCAACTCCCTGCCATGCAGGAAACGCACAATCAAAGCACTCCTGACAGATGTCCATCCAGGCTCTGTTTAAATGCCTCCAAGGAAGAAGCTTCCACCTACACTCCAAGGCAGAGAGTTCCACTGCTGAACAGCTCTTACAGTCAGGAAATTCATGGGGTATTTGCTGTAATTTGAACACATTGCTCTAAGTTCTTGTCTCCAAGGCAGTAGAAAACAAGCCTGCTCCATTTTCCTTATGACATCCTTTCAAATATTTAAACATGGCTCTCGTGTGTCTCTCCTACAGTGCTGGACCTCATAAGCACTGATGCAGATATCATAGAATCATAGAATAATAGAGTTATTAAAACATGCAATGCCAATTATACAATGACAAGATAGACAACAGATAGAAGTATTATATAGGTTTTCCCCATCTTTCGGCATCTTTGGAGGCTATGCTTGCTTCCAGCCACAGGGAAGTGCTGTCATTTCATCTCCCTGCCGAAGAGATTTCTTTGTTCGCAAACTTTCCTCCTTTTTCTGATCGAACTAACTTGCCTAAAATACCTCCCCACTTAATGAGGTTCCAAAACTCTTCTGTTTTGGAAAGCAAAAATCTGGAAAGCCTAGGGCTGAGAGCGGCGGTTAACAAATGCAGCAAAATAAATAAATAAATTAACCACATATATATGGATCTGGAATCAGAGATGCTAATCATGTTGAAGATTCTGCATGTAGATAGTGCTTTCCTTTTCACATTACTAATTCCTGCATGGATAATGATGAGCAAGACTGTTGACCCTCCATTCAAATCACTTCTGAATGGCTGATTAGGACTCAGGTTTGACTCTTTACCCATCACATCCAGGGCCTGGAGAAGTTAATTTTTCAGTTTCAACTTCCAGAGTTTTTGAGGTAGCATGGCTGTGAGAACCTCCTTGTTTAATCCTTAGTGTTATTTTTCAAAATTGTAGTTAGAGGTTTATCTACATGTTGGAAGCCTTTCTAACTGGGCAAAATTGTTTGCAAAGCATTGATATATCTATATATTCATTTATTAAGTCCCATCCAATGGTATTTTAGGACTTCTAGTTTGGGGAGGTATCAGAACCTTCTGACAGAAAATGCTAAATATTTCATGAAACTACAAACCTCAGGATTCTACACGATGGAATCAAGTCATTGAAAATGGGATTCAAGTACTATAATTACATAGTGTGAATCTATGCTATATTCATATTATATGAAAAAATGGCAGCAATACAAAAACTTTTGGAGCTAGTAGTAACATGGACTAGAGGGAGAAGGCATAGAAGTGTTCAGAAGAATGTATTATGTAATTCCACTTTAATATACATGGATAAATATTGGATTTTCCCAGTTTCCCCTTCAAGGATAATTAAAATGAAATTTGAGATTTTCCTTTCGGTAAAATATTGACAACTTTCAACAGAAAAGCAAACTTTCTGAAGGAACTTGTACATCTATCTCTAGTTAGTTAGGCTTTAGAGGTTGCCAAATATTCTCATACATGATTTTTTTCTTCATGACTGTATGTGTGCTTCTTGATCCACTAAATCTTCAGTGAATTATTAATTTCAAGATAATTGAAGGATTATTCATTATTCATTTTCATAGATGTAGCACTTTTACTGTTTAGTTCCCTCATCTAAATCTCAAAAACAACATTTTCCATCCAGTCATGAGCAAGACCAAATTTTGCTAAATTTTTCACAAGACAGTTTTGAATTTGATCAATCCTTATACCCATTAATCAATATATTAGACTTCCAATTGTGAAGGCATTAGTATGTATTTACTTTGTACTTGGTATTGCAGCAGCTACCAGTGGAGGGAGATGCTGCTCTCCTGTACCAGGAAACCTAGTACAGATGAATATCATTCTGTTTGAAATGTGGAAGACCCTTTAGAAACTGATTGTTGTCTTAAAATTTGTTCTACCTTATGAATGAGAGAGCTTCTTAAAAGATTATAACAACTTCTTATGTCTTGCCTATAGAATTATATGCTAAAGGTAGTGATTAAATGAGGTTATTGAAGGATTTTCGTTCCTCTGACGGATATCTTCTAATGGTTGGAGAAAATTCTCTTTGAAAAATGATTGGGGCATGTGGAAGTAAGGTGTGGTGGGGATGAGAGAGAGGGCCTTCCTCTGCAGTTGCCCTCACCCCCCTCCCCACCTCCACCTGTGGAGCTTCCTCCTGAAGGAGATCAGAATGGTCCCATTGCTGTCCCCCTTTAGGAAGCAAATAAAAACTTTCCTATGTACCCAGTCATGTGGAGATGTGAATGTTTAAAAATATGGTACTATGAAATAAGGAATAGAATTTAGACCTGGCTTTTAGCTTTGCTTTATTAACATTGCATTTATTATTGTTGTTTTCATGTGATCTGCTTTATTGTTGAATGCTCTGTTTTGTTTATTTTTAATTGTTTTCATCTATTGTTGTATTTTACGCCATTGAATGTTTGCTTTTTAGGTTGTGAACCACCCTGTGTCCCTCTGGGGAGATAGAGTAGGATAGAAATAAAGTTTTACTTACTTTTACTTACATTGAAGAATTGGGATTATTATTGATGCCAGTTCGCAGCACAGGGATCTCCATGGGTTCATTTATTGAATCAGAGCTCATCAGCTATCATAGTAAGGAAACAACACTATGGTGCTGCTGCTTTTTTAGAAGACACAGAATCACTGCTGGGGAAACCGTGTCTGTTTGAATCAACTTGCAAATCAGTATAAAGACACACTGCTGTTTTGTGAAATATGTTGGCAAAGGAAATGATCAAGATTTCCCACCCACAGTTCTCTCTCAGCAATTTGTGAATTTCTGGAGTTGCGCCTCCTCCTCCTCCCTGAAAGTTTTGGTGGGGGAAAATCCGTGTCTTTATCTAAAGGGATTTCGAGATAAAATGAGATTGTTGGAAATGAGCAAAGCCAAAAGGCAGTAATTCCAAAGGAGGTTGAACTTCCAGTGAAATATTACTGCTAAGTTTATGTTGGTTAAAATTCCCTAAAAATCCATGGGTGTGCAAATTTTTCTGAAACTTGGGCGGAATGATGATGATGATGATGATGATAATCTTTATTTATGCCCCACCACCATCTCCCCGATGCGGACTCAGGACAGCTTACATGAGGCCAAGCCCAAACAACAAATTACAGCAGAATAAAATGGAAAACGCAAACTGAAAACGCAGAGAATAAACAACAACATCATAATTACATAAAACATGTCAATGCATAATGATATAAAATTATAATAAACACAGTCACAGTGGCAATGGGCAGGCTACATGTAATGATTAAAAGAAAAACTAATTAAAAACTAATTAAAAACTAATTAAAAACTTGGGTGAGATAAAGGAAAAGCAGGTTATTTGTGGAGGAGGGCTCATTATAGCTGGGGTTGTGGAATCAAGCTTTCCCACAAAAGGGGGGGACACGTGTACTCCAATGACAAAACATTGAGACTAAGCAGTATTGTGAGGTTGCATACCTACTCATCAAAGGCACCACGGAAGAGCCAGGTTTTAAGGTTCTTTTTAAAGGTTTCTAGGGTAAGGGCTTTCCTAATCTCTCTAGGTAATGAGTTCCAGAGTTGGGGGGTCACAGAGGAAAAAGCTCTCTCCTTTGTGCTTACAAGGCGAGCTTGTGAAACTGGCAGGGGCAAAAGAAGGGCCACCCCAGAAGATCGGAAGGCCCGAGTTGGTTAATGGAGGGAGATATGGTCATGAAGGTAGGTGGTTAAGTAGCATAATTGAAAAGAGACATTCAAGGAGATACCTCTTGTAGGTTTTTTTTAAATGTTGTCCATAAAAAACTTTTAAATTCCCAAAAATCAGTGGATGTGTGAAACAGTATGAAACTTGGGGGTTGGGTGGGGCAGTAGTAAATGTGTTCTATGATTGCAGCAACTTTCATCTTGATAGCTCTACAAATGAGGGAGAAAGGAGCTCCAGAAGCTTCCCCACTTATGCAATTACAAAATGGAAAAGTAATGAAAATTTCATTGCATCATTATAGTTACGATATGAACCCCTTATGATATTTTAGAAACACTTTAGAAACAATTCACTATGCCCCCCTAATTCAGTAATGAGTATGGAAACTTTTTTCCCGTTGATTGCACAGGCCTAATCAGCACTTCTTGGCAAAGAAGGCTAATAACCATGTAAAACTTCAACTCCCATGGTTCCATAGCATGGAACCATGGCAGTTAAAATGATGCCGCATATTGGAACTAGAAATTGCAAATAAAAATTACTTGTCAGCTGCTTGGTGTATCTTCTAATATACTTGATAATTCTATCAATGGGAAATATCTAAACCCTCATTGATTTTAGAGAGAGAATTAATTGTGTGCTTCATTCTCTTCTAATGAAAACCAGTAGCTTAACATTTGGCTACATTGTGCCCCTGTGAATTTTAAATAACATAACTCAACATACAGATAAGTTTTTTTAACTATTGTTTTTATTAGCAACATAATTTTGTTAACAGTTAGTGGTTGACTAGTAGTATGAACAGAGTGGTGACCTAGGACCCCTCTACACTGGCCACTTAGGTCGGTTCAAAACCAGTTTGGCAGAAAATGTTTTCCCTGTGTGTATTATTAGATTGCCAATTCTGGGACAGGGTCAAGACCAGGATGGTGATTGCATTAACCATGGAATATGGTTTCAAATGGGTTCCAGAATCTGCAGTATTTGTGACTTGACAGCCAGGGAGAATGCAAGTCCTTGCCGCCCTCATTTGTAGATGAGATGTGCAACAGTTTTCCAGAGACGTATGAGTTAGAAACAAGAAAGGAAGTAATCCGTTACCTGTCCCTGTGGGGCAGTTGGACACCTTATGCCTAGCTGATTTTACCATGTTATGTGATTTACACTGTGCTAATGCTGCAGATCACTCAGGGCTTATTTTGGATCTTTCTGCAACTTTGATTGATGTGCTTTAATCCCCTTAATGCATATTTCAGCACACTTTGGCAGTTTTAAGCTACCTTCAAACTCCATTAAATGGTCAATGTAGATGAAACCTTAGACAGTTCCATTGTTGTGATTCAGTATGACTTTTATATTCTGAAGCATTAAATGTACTATATATAATAACCTCAAAGATTCAAAGGCAGGGGAACAAATTCAAGGGTGTACCTGGAACCTAACATGTGGTATATGAGGATGACCTTGTCAACAGTTAATAATGTGTAAAGATTTTGTTTTGTTTTATTTTCAAAAGGATCTACTAACCTGGCATTTTTTTCATACTTGAATGTCAGGTTCATATATCTGGCCTTATGACTTGGAAAGCTCAAATCTTAAAAGTCTGGGTTTCAATCCCTAACTTGAGGATGGGAGTGTGGTCCTCCAGATAGCCCTGGTGAGCACAGTCAATGCTGAGGAATGCTGTTATTCAGCATCTGGAGAACTTCCTGATTGCCACTAGTTTCCTACGTATTCCGCCATGTTTGTTCACAATTTCAATTGTTATAATCTCTACTTTTTTCCCTTAGAGTTTCTTCATCTTCAACACTGATATGGTGGAGATTTATTTTTATTTATCGTGTCATCAGCAACCAGACCATTGTATTACATTTCTAACATGACAAAACAAACAAACAGATAAAAAAACCCACAAATTTTGCAAACTTGGTAGTTGATTAAATGTCCTTTGACCAGTATCTGGCCACTTGGAGTGCCTCTGGTGTTGCCGCAAGAAGGTGCTCCATTGTGCAAGTAGCAGGGCTCAGGTTGCATTGCAGCAGGTGATCTGTGGTTTGCTCTTCTCCGCACTCACATGTCGTGGATTCCACTTTGTAGCCCCATTTCTTAAGATTGGCTCTGCATCCCGTGGTGCCAGAGTGCAGTCTGTTCAGCACCTTCCAAGTCGCCCAGTCTTCTGTGTGCCCAGGAGGGAGTCTCTCATCTGGTAACACCCACGGATTGAGGTGCTGGGTTTTAGCCTGCCACTTTTGAACTCTCGCTTGCTGAGGTGTTTCAGCAAGTGTCTCTGTAGATCTAAGAAAACTATTTCTTGATTTCAGTCATTGACGTGCTGGCTGATACCCAAACAAGGGATGAGCTGGAGATGTCTCTGCCTTGGTTCTTTCACTATTGGCTGCTACTTCCCGGCAGATGTCAGGTGGCGCAATACCGGCTAAGCAGTGTAATTTCTCCAGTGGTGTAGGGCGCAGACACCCTGTGATAATGCGGCATGTCTCATTAAGAGCCACATCCACTGTTTTAGTGTGGTAAGATGTGTTCCACACCGGGCATGCATACTCAGCAGCAGAGTAGCATAGCGCAAGGGCAGATGTCTTCACTGTGTCTGGTTGTGATCCCCAGGTTGTGCCAGTCAGCTTTCATATGATATTGTTTCTAGCACCCACTTTTTGCTTGATGTTCAGGCAGTGCTTCTTGTAGGTTAGAGCATAGTCCAGAGTGACTCCCAGGTATTTGGGTGTGCTGCAATGCTCCAGTGGGATTCCTTCCCAGGTAATCCTCAGAGCTCGGGATGCTTGTCTGTTCTTAAGGTGAAAGGCACATGTCTGTGTTTTAGATGGATTAGGGATCAGCTGGTTTTCCCTGTAATAGGCAGTAAGAGCACCTAGAGCTTCAGAGAGCTTCTGTTCAACCATCTCAAAGCTCCCTGCTTGAGTGGTAATGGCACAATCATCAGCATAGATGAAACTCTCTGTCCCTTCTGGCAGTGGCTGGTCATTTGTGTAAATGTTGAACATTGATGGAGCGAGCACGCTCCCCTGAGGCTGGCCGTTCTTCTGTTTCCGCCATCTGCTTCTCTGGCCCTGGAACTCAACAAAGAAGCTCCTGTTTTGTAGCAGGTTTCCTATGAGACGGGTGAGGTGGTAGTCCTTTGTAATATTATACATTTTTCTCAGGAGGAGGCTGTGGTTCACAGTATCATAAGCCATTGACAGGTCTATGAAGACAGCTCCTGTGATCTGCTGCCTTTCAAAGCCATCTTCTATGTGCTGAGTCAGGTTCAGCACTTACGATGTGCAGCTTTTGCTTTTCCTGAAGCCAGTTTGCTGTGGAATCAGACAGGGGTCTATTTTTTTCCATAATTCTATGCAAAATAAGTCTCTCCAGAACTTTGTAGAGGTGGCACAACAGGGAGATTGGTCTGTAGCTTTTTGGATCATTACAGTCTTTGCCTGGCTTCAAGATGGCAAAGCTCCAGCAGCCAGCGCCTTGCTTTTGGACCAAAGTTCTTGATTTGTTCCATCCGTAGATCATCCAAGACAGCTGCTTTACCATTCTTACATTTATTGACAGCCATTTCCAATTTAGTAGATGTAAAGGGTTCATGAAGGTTGTTGTTCTCAATCTCTTGTTGTCTGGCTATTGGTTTCTTTCCTACTTTGGTGGCAAGGTTGGATTTCCCATTCTTCAAGAGTTGGTGTGCTATCTGGTCTGCCTTTATGTTGGCATGGGTATTAGTTTGTGAAGGGTCATTGCTCAACCGTCTTAGCAGCCTCCACGCCTTCTGGCTGCTCCTGCCCATGTCGACCTCTGTGATCAGCTTGATCCATTGTTCTTTCTTGGCTTCAGAGATGGAGGACACAATGCTTTGTCCTGCCTGAAGGGTCTGCTCACTAAATGGGTCTTCGTTGTGGAGCCTGTAGTAGTTTTCCAACAAGGCAGCTAAGCAGGTTTTCACTATTTCAATAAAGTGCTCGTATTTCTCAGGGGTTGGCATGACCGATGTGATCATGTCATCTAACATGTCTGAGAATTTAGTCCAATCTGTCTTTCTGAAGTTGAATCTTCGTTTAAATCGAACTTCCTGGGGCCTTATAGTTGGGAACAGTTGGCACACTATAGGTCGGTGCTGTGTGTTTGGTATTGGTGGTCCCACTGATTTAGTGCATTGCTGTACAATGCTGTTGCTCACAAATAAGAGGTTTGGGTTATAACCTCAGTGCCATCTCCCACTGTTGTAGGATGGTGGGAGATTACTATCATGAATGAGTGATAGTTTGTGCAGTTCAGACCAGGAGAGGACAGCCTCTCCATTTTTATCCTCTTGAGCATAGCCCCATACATGGCTATGGCTGTTGAAGTCACCCTTTGGTGCCTATCAAAGTTCTCGGGGGAGGAGAAGCAGAACTCTTCATTTGGGGGCTTGTACACAGAGGTGATGGTGATGTTATTAAGCTCTACTGTTAGAACCTCTATATTGTTTTCTTCCGTGTTGTGGGCACTGCTGACTTGGAGGCCTGGTTTGACAAAGACAGCGCTTCCATACTGCGCATGTGGTCTTTCCGCTACTAAGACCATTCCTGGAACTTTGGGTTGTTTCTCTTGTTCATCCCTGGGTGTTTCTTGGACATACAGCACATCACATTTCTTATCTCGGCACAGTTCATAGAGCAGTTGTTCTTTGGCAGCTGACATGCCTTCAATGTTGATTGAGATTATTGTCATGGTTGGTCCTGAAAAGATCTGTTGGTTGTTTTGCTTGCTTGCTTGCATGCTGCAAGTTTCTGGTTGCTTCTGAGGTGAGAGAATCAGCCATCTATGAAGACGTTGCCCAGGGGACACCCGGATGTCTTGCAATCCTGCGAGGAGGCTTCTCTCATGGTGGAGATGAAAAATAGCTTTACACTATACTTCAATAAACTACTTTTTGAAGATGGCTGGTCAAAATACAAAAGAATTGTACATCAGATAAAGTTTTAACCAAACTTTCTTCACAATCAGGGTGGGAAAGAAAGTTTATTTGGGAAAGAAACCAAAGTAATCCTGACAGATGTTCTTGTCCTTACCATGCTCCCAGCCCTGTTTCCAACTGTGCTGCACCCTTGCTAACCAATTCTATTTCATTTATGTCAAAAAGTCAACCATGTCTGTTTTCAGAAAGATAGGTTAGCAAGTGCAACATATTTTGCATCCT
This sequence comes from Anolis sagrei, assembly GCF_037176765.1. Classification (NCBI taxonomy): domain Eukaryota; kingdom Metazoa; phylum Chordata; class Lepidosauria; order Squamata; family Anolidae; genus Anolis; species Anolis sagrei. The sequence continues at coordinate 112,771,187 of NC_090023.1, read as the reverse complement.
TCGGTGGTTACAAAAATGGTCAGATACACTGAATGACTGCAACCACGGGTAGGCGAACACCCCAGGGACAAGGACTAAAAAATAACCAAGGCTGAGTCAGGGTGTTTTCAGAAGGACAGAATACTGAATAAAGCTGAAGCTGAAGTTGAGAGCCATGCAGCAGACATATGCTCTCTTTCACGATGTGCATGTCTTGAGTTGAAAAGTTCATAACAGGGCCTTGAGCACTGATTCATTCCTGGGGTCAAGAAGAGAACAATTTTATGCACACTGAATAGGTACTCACCTCTAAAATCTACTGCCATTCAGAGATTGCATTGTGGGAAAGTCTCTCATCTTTTATTTCCCACTCCCACCCATTCTAGATTCAGAGAAAATAATCAGTTTCTGATCGAAGAAACTCTCTCTCTCTCTCTCTCTCTCTCTCTCTCTCTATATATATATATATATATATATCAGTCAAAAGTTACAGTTTGAGGAAAACACAAAAGGACTTGATGATATTGCAGAGGTTATTTCTGTCAGCTGACAATAGATTTATTTACAAAGACTGTAGATAAGACGTACAGTTATACTTACAAGACATAACATACAATTCACATAGCTTGACATGATAAACATGTTTACTAAAATTGAAATTAACAATTCAGTTTAATTGAATCAAATGCAATAATTCAACTGAAGATATGTACATGCTAGGATATAAGTTTTCATTTGTTTTTTCTTCCTGTGTACAAGCACAAAACATTTTTTCTCCTTTTCTATGAGACATTTGAGATATTTTTTGGTCTCAAGAGAATTTTCTAATGCGAATAATTTTGTGCATATCTTGCAGATTAATTAGCTAAACTCTGAAAATATATCTATCTATATGTAGGCACTTTTGTGTCACTTAGCTGTTCTGTGCTGTTCTCTGTGTGTTTTACATGGGAAAACAGTAACTTTGCACTGAGATGTTTTCTTTTGTAAGTAACAAAGAATTGACAGAAAGAGGTCCTTGTTTTCTTTTGAAGTAGGTGTGAATTAGGGAAGTAGGTGTGAAATGGGGAATAAAGTTTATTGTCACTGCCAAGAAAGAATAAAGTTACATTTTTTCCCTCAAGATGAAAATGAACAGTTTTCAAAGACTATTCATAGTACATAATGTCTTCTTGAAACAAAACACTTTTGATTTTTTAGTGCTGCAAAGAAAATTGTATTTTCTGGAAAGGGACACCTTTTTCTGAGCATAAATGTGAAGTTTTTACTGTGAAGGTGATTTATGGGAATGGTATCTCTATGCATCAGTACCACAATAATTGACAATGCTATTTGGAGATAGAGTTGTGCAATATGTAACCTTTCCAGATTCTGTTTATTTTTTTGTTACCTTTCATTGTTGACTGGAATTCTGGTACTTTGAAAAATCATTTAAGCAGGCATTTTCTTGCTGGATGTAACTCTGTAAGTACTTCAAGAATAACTTTTTTATAATACAAACTAAGACAATTATTTGCTTAAGGTAGCAAACAAATGGAGGATAAGGGAGAAAATAATGCAGGGGAGAAGAAGGATGAGAGAGGTGACAAAATGTAATGATTTTGCTTTAAACTGTTAAAAAAAGAATGATTAAATTAAATTACTGTTCAAGTAGCAGAAATCTGATTAAGGAATGGTTGCACATAGTTGTTAGCACTTTGGACAAATTTAGTATCAATGTCCTTCAAATGCCCATGCTGTTTTATTGGGTTTGACTGGATTTACCTTGTGTGTGTTGTGTATCTTCAAGTCTTTTCCAATTGATGAAAACTCTTAGGTAAAGCTACATGGGGTTTCATAGCAAGATTTGTCCAGAAGGAATCACTTTGATTTGATTTGTCCAGTGTTATCATCCAGGCTTCCATTGAAGAGAAGGGATTCAAACATTGGAATTATTGGAGTTTGATGCCTCTTTAACTGTCATGGCTTAATGCTATGGAATCAAGAGAGATGTAATTTTGCGAAGTCTTTAGCCTTCTCTGCCAATGAGTTCTGGTGCCTCACCAAACTACAACTGACAGAAATGCATAATATAGAGCCATGTAGGTTAAAGTGGTATCAAACTTTGTAAAACACTCAAGGCACTACACCACATCGACTCTGGATGCGCCTTTTATCATCTGAAAAGTTTTTCAGATCCATGTTGGGGAGAACAAAACTTTTAATCTTCAATAAGACATTAGATCCCAAAGAAGATGAACTACACCCCATAGGAAATATAACTTGAAATCTAAAATACATTTAATGGCATTTAAGACGTAAAAATTGATCAGGCTGTAGCTAAAGCTGTCACTGGCATTAAGAATTGATTATTCACCAGGAGTATTTTTCATTTTAAAAGCAACAGATAATATAAATGAAGGAGAGACAGGAGTGTTTGAAATTTTGGAGAATTAAACTGGGGAACAAGCAGCATGGCATCACATCATCACATAATTGGTTTCAGTTGGCTTTTGATGGTAAATGATTGACGGAGAAGACTTTTTTTACTGGATAGTTGAAGTTTAAAAGAATACTTATTTTAGAAATGAAAATATACAGCAAAGTGCCATTGGTTACTTGTCAAGGTGCCTATATAGGATTATTAATTCAGGATCATCCCAGACCGTGAAGTTTCTTGACAAAACGCTGAAACCTGGGAACCATCTCTGATGTCATTCAACTGCACATCATGTCCCTGAAATACAAAAATACACATTGGAAGAGAGAACAGAGTTTCCTGATCGAAAATTTAAGACAGAAATTTTATCTAAAGAGGCTGTTCTCAGGTCATATTGAAATGAAATGATTAGTTTTTCTTGTGTATTTGGGGTGAAGGAATATTTAATCTAGTCTATATGCTTCTAGCCAGAAGGTGGAGATACAAGAGAGGGTGAGCTATGGCATCATAAGAACCTACCATATATACCATATATACACATATGTACCATATATATATACCATATATACCATATTATATATATATATATATATATATATATATATATATATATATATCTTCATGTATAAGTTGAGGGAGGTTTTGATGGGGAAACTATAGATTTTGACATGCACATGTGTCGGAACCCAGAAGCCTTTAAAGAGCCAGTAATATGTCCAAAAGAAACAGTTTATTAAATCAAACAAAGGACTCAGAGACACTTAGTTCAGTGCCTCTGGTCAAAACTGAAAAGCAGCAGCAAGTTTTAGCTCAAAAAACCAACTTAGAAAATAATCCGGATTAAACAGAGATATAATTTGGATTAAACTGGGTAGCGTCCAAAATCACCCAAAATAATGCAGTAGATAAGGAGCAAGCAAACAAAGGTCCGTGAAGCAAAAGCCGTCGTCAAAAGTAGTCCAAAGTCGAATAAAGCCAAGTCCAAAGTTGCGAGGTTCCAAAGTCCATGTAGGCAGTGTTGTCGACGTCAAAAACAATCCAAAGTCAAGGAAGGGGAAATCTGCACTTATGAGAATCCAAGCTGGTTGGTAACATGAAGCAAAACAGCAACCTGCAGATCCAGGACCCAAGCCCAACATGTAAGTGGCAGCGACAAAACCCAAGGCACAATACCAACACTTTGCTTTCTGCAAAGTTCTCACACTTTGATGCTTACTTTTATCTACAATTCCTCACTCGATGATGAGCTGCCCTCCACCCCATCATCATCACTTTCAGCTCGTTTAGCTTCTACAGCTGAACGCCAACGCCCATCCCTCCAAATCTTCCATCACTTGTCAAGACTTAGGTTTCCCCATGAGTCCACAGTATCCCCAGGTTGCCAGTCCTCACCACCAGAAAACCCCGCAAGCATGTCACTAGATGTTGGTTGAGTACAGATATCTTGAACCTCTTGAACCTTGGTCCAGTCCAATGACCCATCCTCCTCATCATCACTCCCAGACCCATTCCTCCCAATGAAACCCATGAAATCCTCCTTCTCTGTAGGAGCATTAAGTATATTCCGGATCTTTTTCTTTTGACACTCCTCATCAGATCCCGACTCTCGAGTAGACCTCTTAACTCCCCTGCTTAAATCCGCTGAAACTCCTTTCTTCTTCTCACTCATTTCACTTTCAGAAAACCCCTCGAAGGAATCTTCATTAGTGGGTGACATAAGTATTTCCTGAATCCTCTTCCTTTGCTGTTCCTCACTTAACTCCTGGGCACACCTTTTCCCTCTTCTACCATTCATACTATCAGTAGTAACAGTACCAGGAGACTCTACTACAACACCATGGTTAAGTTGGTTAAGTGCAAGCACCACATCAGAGACCAGCCACTTGAGACCATTGCCGCTGGCATTTTGTTGTCCTGGTATTCAAAAAGAACAGAAGCAGCACCATATTACATAAAGTAGGGGAAACCAGCGCTTCTTTTAGGTTTTTCCAAGACAGACTGAGCTCTCATATTTCATTGCTCTACTCTGTGGGTAATAAGACTGGTTCTACACACTGCCCTATATCCCAAGATCGGATCCCAGATTATTTGCTTATCCCTTATCTGGCAGTATAGACTCATATATTCCAGTTCAAAGAAGATATTCCAGGATTAGATTCTGGGATATAGGGCAATGTAGATCCATCCTAAGAGTTAATTGACCAAAGGATGAATTGACACAGGATTTTTTGGTCATTTTTTAACAACATCTCTACATTTGTACATGAACGTATACAGTAGCTATCTAAGTAAAAGCTTACATGCTCAGACAGTTTTTGGAAGTTTCAGCAACATAGTGTTCAAGCCATCAACATTGTAGCAAGCAGATACTCTGTTATATTTGCTATGGAGAAATCAGTTGTGAACTACCTTATCATCTGACTGACAGATTCTAAAATGCTACAACAAACTGGTTTTAGACTTACATTGTTTTGCTTCAGCACATGTATAAGTCATGGGTTGCATCTCTCTTGTCAAGAGTTAGCAGTAATTCAACACATATTAAGATTCAAGATGAATATGCATAATGTATTCTGCTTCCTTTTGCAGGAATTTATCAGATTCTATGGGACAGGGGGAAAACAACAACAACACTTGATTGTGCCTAAATCAAAAGAAATGTAGTTGCCAAGGAAATGAAGGAGAATGATCTGGATGTACATACTTTATAGGAAAGAAGTATTGACATTAAAGGTCTGTTTCATTATTCTTCCTCAGCAAAAACCCTACTGGTCCAAGTAAACAAGAAAGGGTGCTGAATATGACTAAAGTAATATATTTATTGATATTAATGTTAATCACTCAACATCCAGACAACAAAACCAAAGGGAATGCTAAGTTTTTAATTCAGGTATCCTTCAATACTTTACATCAGACTGTAATTCAGTGTTCCTGCTTTCATATTAACAACCTAAGGTAGCTTTTCACTTCCTATGTATTGTGTTATCTAAAGAAACCCTTTCTGCACAACTGAAAGAGGCCTTGGGGAAAATGAAGCTAAAACTTAAAAAAATCAGATACCTATTACCTTAACAGTATTTTACTGTTAAGTCACAGTTCAATATATCCAAATTCAGTTATTGCTACTACTTATAAGAAAACTTAGGTACTCTTTTTCTTGACGAAATTCACATGGTAATTTCTTCTGATAGCCCATGGGGTTACTGAATAAAATTTTAATTTGCTTGGTTGTCGAAGCTTGCAGAACATAAAACACATCCCAGGATCATCCAGGAAACTTGCAAAGAGGTATAAATCAGAAGGATGTTTCCAGGGTGATTTTCCCTCCTCCAATACTGACAATGTATTATTCCTTGAACTATTCATACATGAAAGCAGACTCTAGTGGTTTCACTGGTTTTAGGCTGTGACCTTCTTCCCAGTGGAACTACACTGGCAAATTTGGCAATGGCTCTGTAAGAGTGGTGTGATGGTAGGGGGTAAAATGGCTGTAAGAACTGCAAAAGCAAAGGAAACAGTTGTTGCATCCATTTCTGTCAGGAAAAAAGGTTGCTGTTTCAGCTTGAGAACTGGATGGGAAAATGTATCTGGCCATGACCATGGCTTTCTCCATTTCCACCTTCCTTCTGCTGCTAACATTGGTTAATAAATGTGCCTCATGCTGACATAGTGGACTACAACACCAGCATGAAGTATAACTACACATGTTAATATTTATGACTCACCTTAACTTACTTTGATATCATGATTTTAAAATGTAGTTCTGCAAAAAGGAAAATTATATAAAAATGCGACTATAAATTCAAAGTGTGCACAGAAAGTGTGCACTGTTAGTGAACACAATACACAAAAAGTCTTAAACTATTTGACAAAATGTGTATGTTATAGGAAATGGTGCATATTGTGTAAAGGTGGGATATATGCATGTTTAAAAATATGTACGTATTTTAAAAGTATTAACAAACTGATGAAGAAAGAGACAAAGCATATCTTCTTACCTTGAACATGACTAGATCAAATCTTTCTGCTGTTTCACACCTTGGGGGAAAATTGTGTGAAAGGATGGCTGGAATCTACATAAACTAAATTGAACCAAAAAGAACCAAAACCGAACAACACATCACAATAATATAATCATGATTTTTAAACTTCACATCACACTAGAAAAGTAATAATTGGATTAGACATTCTATAAACTGTCACTCTCTTTTATTCTCTTGGAAAATAGGGGGAGAAATGAGAAATTACAGACAAAGCCAATGTTGTATAAAATATCCCAATCAAGACGTTAAAATGCAAATGATTGTGTTTGTAACATGGTGGGGGCAAACATTTAGCCTTAAAAGCAAGTAATGTCATAGAAAGGTCTATCTTTTTTTGTTTAAAAACATGTGTTTTTTAGATTGGCTTCTTTTTAAAGTGTTGTTTTTCCAGTGCCCTCTCAAAGCAGTGCTGGAAGCAGATGTTAATATTTTATACACAATTTTCCTTAACCCATAATTGGCAATAAAGACAAAATAATTTAATGTTTCAGGATTACTTAGTGTTAACTAATTAAAGCAGCAGCAGGCCTGGAGCATGGGACAATGGCAAACTTTCAGATGAATTAATTTTATGGAAGACCAGCTGAGTAATTGGACTCCAATTACAGGCTGTTTAGCTCCTTCATCACCTTCATATATAATTAAATTCAATTGGTTGATACAGCTTCTATTTTTATGAGGGCACTTACAAGCTTTTTGAACCCCACTGTGACTTTGGAGCTAAGCCAATCAATTATTACTCATTTCTCTTTCAAATGGAAATTCTCTAGATTAGTCATATCTTCCATAATGCATTGCTCACGTTTAAAAGAACTGTCAGTGCTTCACTGTACAGCTAAGGCATAGATAAAAAAAGGAACATTTGCCAATTGTTGTTATTGGTACTCATTCTCCATTCAGGATGTGAAACAGAATTTGTGTGTGCCCTGGATATTAACAAAGTGAATGAAGCCATTGGGCTGTTAAAGCAGTCAGCAGAAAGATATGATACTTTAATATTATAGCTTTGATGGACTGCATTGCTCTATTTGCTATTTTACTGCCACAATAATGTGTGGAAATCACTGATTAAAAAATATGTCCCTCGTTATAAACACTGTGATATAGAAAACATCATCTGACTACATAGTACATGCATCAATTTACTGCCTGATCTTCCTAGTGGAGAAAAAATTAGATGAGAATTTATTGGCACAATTGCTAGCTTTTAGCGCCTCATTCATCTCCTCGTTTAAAGGGGGTTCAGAAATGTGAGCTGCCTTCTAGGGAAAGGGTTCCTGGGTTGAAATGGATGGTTTAAAAGATCACCCTCTGTTTTCCAGCTGTGAATGGACTGAACAGCTTTATTTGGCAAATGCAGCCATGTTTTCACGTGCAAATAGAAAATAAATTATTAATAGCGGCCAATGACCTCTTCCCCATTGGTGGTCCATGAAGAACCTTAGGAACAAATAACCCAGCTGATGCCATTAAATATTTGTGTTTCTTTTTTTTTCAAAATGTAGCAATCAGTCAAAAGAAGAAAAGCACACTGTGACTGTGCAAGAAGGTATTTTACTCAACATTATGAAATAATCAAGACAAAGATTGCAGTGCCATTTGTGTAGACTTCCTTCTCTTTTACATATCTGTAATGACAGAATAAGACATACAAGTGTATTATCTGTGTTGTTCTCATGGAGATGGGTGGATTGAGTTCAAGGATCAAGCATCAAACTACACTTTTTACTGGCTAGAATAACTTCTTCATTTTTTTTAAATTTAGAGGAAATTATTGTACCACTTCATATGGTTTAACAACACTCCATTTTTGGTGGTCTTTGCAATTATTGCAAAAAAATAAATAAATTATAGTGCAAACTCACATTCTATGATAATGGAGTGAATTTTGCATACATAATTTTCTATTTAATATCCAAAATACAAGGTGCATATGTGAATATCTAAGGATAGGTTTCTTACATAAGCAATTTGCTATGAAAAGAAAGTGATTATAGTGTGAGCCTACAATGTATATTGCCACTGGGCAGGGAGATGATGAAGAAGCACATGGAGATTTTCAATATGTTCCTGTGTCTACTTGTAGATTAAGAGTATTGTTTCACATGAAAGACACAGAGATTGGAAATGTTATTTTCGAAAGTGATGTGTTAATTTTGTTGTTTGTTTTTTTCAGAGAGAGAGAGAAAATAGTATTGCTCTCTAATTTTACTTACTTCTAGACTTACTTACTTCTATTTTGTCTGCTACATAAAATGGAAGAAAATCCAATATTTTTCTCTATCGTAGATGAGATTGCAAGATGTTTTTCACATTTTCTAATTAATTTATACATTGCAGAGTTTTGACTGGGTGGGCCTGCCAGGACAGATGGATCTTAATTTGAGACTTGAAATCCAGCAGGTGTTTCCACAGTCATGACACAGCCAATGAAAAAGTCTTCTGGCTGATGGTCACCAGTTTGGTTCTGGCTGGTTGGATTAAGTGCCCCCCCCCCCCTGAGGACCGCAGTATTCTAAGGGGTGTGTGCAGGAGAAGGAGATCCTGCAGTTCACCTGGACTCAAACCATATATGACTTTAAAGGTCAAAACCAACACTTTGTACTTTTCCCAAAAACTAAGTGGCAACCAGTAAAGTGACTGTAATAAAGGATGTTTCTGTAACTAGACTGGCCACTATGGTTTGAACTAATTTGAGTTTCCAAATTTGGTACAGACATAGCCCAATGTAATGTGCATTGTAGAAGTTAGCAACATGTGCATTATCATCTTTAGGGCTTCCAGTTCTAGAAAGAAGTGTAGCTGGTGTACTAGTCGAAACTGGTAATAAGCACTTCTGATTATCATATCTACCTGGGCTGACATTTGGAGAGACAGATCCAAGAGAACTCCCAAGCTGAGAACAGAGTCTTTCAAGGTATAACCCCTCTCAGAACTGGTTGACACACCTCCATCCCCTAGTTCGGACTCTTGATAGCAGTCTTATCTGGATTCACTTCCAATTTGATTTTCTTTATCCAGCCCATTTCCTCTGCTAGGCATTCATTCAGAGGATACAGATTATCCTTAGCTGAGCCTATTTTTAAATGATATGCTTTCCCTTTCAGGGAAGTAATTTTTTTACCTCATGGCCAGCTTTGTCTCAGATTGTTTAAAAAGTGCATCAGCACTTGGAATCCTAATTAAACACCTAAATCACTACACCATGCTGGCTCATTTTGTATTTGTAATCTAGAAGGATGCATTGTTTACTGATTTTGAGATATTCCCTAGTTTAAGAAATACATAGGAACCATGAAAGCCCCCAATCCCCATTTACCAGGCATCAGTTGCTGTGATCAATGGAGGTCTTGTTCCCTTGACTCTCAGGAAGACCCTGACTAATGTCCACAACCCTGCTTGTGCGATCTCCAGTGTGAGGGTGAAATGTTACACGGATTCTGCTTCTCACTATTGCACTGGAGGTCACTTATAGGTGGAGGAGAAAATCATAGCTATGGAACTATGGCCTTGAATACATTGGCAGTTTAAATATGAGACCAGTCCTAACACTTAACTTTGGACTAGCCTCAGAACAACCATGGTGGTGGCAGCATGCATTGTACCAACAGTAGCACACTGGCAACCAGATGGCCTGAGACTGCATCAGCACTGCTATTCCATCTGTGTTATCCCTGCCATTCCTTTCTGGCTACAGCACTCCCTGTAAGCATCTGGCTATTGCCCGCAACATATGCTGAGGTCATAATAAGCACCCATTCAACCATCAAGGATGAGGTATCAGTACAATAGCACTCCACTCTGATCCTAACAAATGTGACCATGACAGGAGATGTGACTATGACCTATCCCTTCCCCTGTTCCTATTAGCAGAAAAATAGAATGATGGCACTAGTAGTGGGGGTGTCTATGTCGGCAATGGATTGGGCTGAAATTGACCTAATCCTATTGTCCAAATGGAGACTCTAGAATTTGCACTGACTCTGGAATTTTTTGCAAACCCCCAAGTATCTGCTGACTTTGCTTAAAGCATAACAAAGTAAGGTTAAAGGGGATAAAAGCCAAGAAACCTACTAGAAGTCCCCATTCATCATATAGACTTCTAGCATTGGATTCAAGCTGAATAAAGGTTTTTCATTTTTAATAATAATAATAATAATAATAATAATAATAATAATAGGGTAGACAAGCCCTAAATTGGGTACACATTTGTAACTACCTTAGTAACAGCATCATTTCCCCCCTTCCTAATAAAAATGGACAGAAAATGGCAATCCCTGAGAGTTAGCAAAAGTAACATTAATGTAACATTAATGAAAAAATATGACATTAGAAATGCCTGACTTTGTGAGAATGTCTCTGTAATGATTTTGACATCTGTACTTGATGGTCAAGACTTATATATCCCAGTCAGCCAAACTGGAAGAACTGCATAAATCATATTTCTATGTAAATTAGGATTCCATGCAAATACACAGAATGGTCTGTTTTGTGACTCTGTAGTAATGGAGAAACCTGCTGCTATCCACTCTATTGTACACAATAGATCTTTGGCTAAATACAAGAGCACAGTGCTTCTAACTCTATGTGTATTGTGAACACCTTTGTAAGTTTACACTACCAATTTCTCAAACTCTACAGAGTCTCCCTTACATTCAATGGTTTTGGAAAATTAATCCAAACTGAGAAAATTCCTTATGGATAGTTTTATTTTTTGGTTGATGGGGAAGAATTTTTTTTCTTACAGAACAGTACAAAAGCATAATTTTTGAAGTCCTATGAATAAGAAATATATTTTTAAAATGTCAGATGACAAATATGACAAATATGTGTTTCCTGTGTTTGAAACCCGAATGACGCTTAAAAGAAATTTCAGTGTAGTGAAGAAATATGGAAATACATAGCAGATGCAGAAAGTTCAATTCCAAATTCATAAGAAGCTGAATATGCATATCCCCTAAGAATAATGTTCGCAAGAATAGTGAGGTATGTGTGTGTCATTACACAGTAGCCTTCTCCCTTGAACAAGCCCAAAGATGTAGAAAGCCCTAAATCACTTTAGATTTTTATTAAAGATTTTCATCTGTATATAAAAGTCACTGTATGAATATATGTATGTAGGTTTGTGCCACAAAGTCTCCCATATGGCCTAGTGGATCTGGACCAAATTTGGCACACATGCCCTTCATTATCCAGCTTAATATAAATGTGGGGGGCAGAGGAGGGTTGAACTATCAGAGCACTCTTTTTGGGCTAGACTAGAGGGGAAGAAAAAGAACAAAACATAATGGCTTTGACTAGGTGAAGTGGCCCTCTGTCACTTGACTGAGAAATTTAGGGAGTGAAATAAACTGTCTGTTGCTCACTGACATGTGTATGAGGAAGGGGAGGAAGGAAGGAAAGAAAGAATGAAAATTAAAGGACTGAAAAGAAGAGAGAAAGAAGGAATTGGGAGGGGAAAGAAAAAGGGGAAGAAAGAAAAGGAAGGGAAGGGGAAAATGTAAGAGGGAGAGAGAAAAAAAGGGATGACTAGGACATCTAGAAAAGGCAGTCTTCCTTCATTTTCTTTTTCCATGGTGAATTGGATGTTTGGGTGGATGCTGTTAAGATGATCCAGGAACCTGTTTAGTTCTTCTTCTCCATGGCTCCATGGAGAAGAAGAACTAAATTCCAATTCAAGATCCAATTCACCATGGAAAAAAAATGAAGGAAGACTGCCTTTTCTAGATGTCCTAGTCATCCGTAAACCAGATCAACAATTGGGTCACACCGTTTACAGAAAACCCACACACACAGATAGATATCTACATAAAAACTCCAACCATCACCCAAGTAAAAAAAGAAGCACCATTTAAACCTTGGCAGACAGTGCAAAAAGAATCTGCGAACCACACCTCCTCCAATATGAACTGAACCACCTAAACTGGGCTCTACAGGTCAAAGGATACTCCAACTCAGACATCAGAAGAGCAAGCCATGAGAGTCAAGACAAAGACCCACCCAGAGGAACAGTGTTCTTGCCATCCATCAAGGGAACCACTGACCGCATAGGGAAGCTGATGACGAAACACAACATTCAAACTATCTACAGACCCACCAAGAAAATCCAACAAATGCTACGTTCAGCAAAGGACAGGAGGGATCCTCTCACTTCTGCAGGAGTCTACCGTATACCATGCAGCTGTGGACAAGTCTACATAGGGACCACCAAAGGCAGCATTGCCCAAACACGAATCAAGGAACATGAAAGGCACTGCAGACTACTTCAACCAGAGAAGTCAGCTATAGCAGAGCACCTGATGAACCAACCTGGACACAGCATATTATTTGAGAACACAGAAATGCTGGGCCACTCTCACAACCACCATGTCAGACTACACAGAGAAGCCATTGAAATTCACAAGCATGTGGACAATTTCAACAGAAAGGAGGAAACCATGAAAATGAACAAAATCTGGCTACCAGTATTAAAAAAAACTCTAAAATTAAAACAGCAAAACAGCAGAGGGAAAAGAATCAGGGACATCTAATCACCTCTCAACAACAGATTGCTTCAGGCACTTCCAGGCTATCAAATGCTAATCAAGGTGGTCAGTTGAGACATTCACACCTAGCTCAAGCAGACAAGAGTCCTTTGTCCCACCCTGGTCTTCCCACAGATATATAAACCCATTTTCCTAGTTCCAACAGACTACCTCTGAGGATGCTTGCCATAGGTGCAGGCGAAACATCAGGAGAGAATGCCTCTAGAACATGGCCATATAGCCTGAAAAAACCTACAACAACCCAGTGATTCCGGCCATGAAAGCCTCCGACAATACGATAATATTATTGAAATAACCCTCTGCATTTCTTTTGGTAATTATATGAATGCATGTGTGTTTTTAACATAATCAAGTAAATTGAACAATTTGTAGTGAGCAGCATTTATTTGGATTTCTCATTACATTATGCATACAACATCAACCAGCAGTGTTTTTCTTAGAATCTGAAACCAGCTTCAGTACTTTCTTCCTGTGCATTAATAATGCTAGTTCTTTCTGTCAGTAAGATCTGGTGTATGTCCCAATAGCTCAGCTGTCAGTATTTCATAAACAATTGGTCCTCTTGATGTCGCTACATCTTCATGAACATTTTCCTCCTTTTTTTGAGAAGCATAACTAATAGCCCAAAGTTGTTGCAGACTGATCATGCTGCTAGGGAAGAGAGGAAAATGAGAACTGAGTTGTCACAAGCTTAATGATTAGTCACCTATACAGCCGGAGGAGAGAAGTAGGGAGGGATTCAGGTTGGCTGGCATTAATGGACAGGCATTTTAAGTCACAGAGACTGGATTAAAGAAGGGAACTTCAGGCTCAAACATGACATATTGAAACTGCTTTGATGTCTGCTTCCCCCACCCACATCCCACTTCTCTTGTCAAATAAGTGAAACAGGTTTTCAGAATGTTTTGTATGTCAGCAAATCTATTTTTCTACAGTTAGAGTAAATACAAAGGGTCTGACTCTTACAGTTCAGTCTTGCACATGTCTTCTTGGTTGTTAATTTTCACTAAGTTCAATGGAACCTACAATCTAGTAAACAGGGCAAATACTGTATAACACAAATGACAATGAGGCTCATGGCTTAAAAGTTAGATGGTGTGTGAGAGAGAGCAGACCCATGTGCTGCCCTGCAGGGTCCTTTGGATTATTTTCCACCACCCAGCTGCTTTTTCCTACTATTGCTATACTCTACTGGACTGCAGTAGAGCATTGGTACTCCTCTTTGTGTCTTTTAACTGTAAATATTAATCTTTGTCAATCAAGGAAAGCAGTTGGTGGAGCTGCTGTAGATATCCCCTTAATGCCCTTCCTATAATTGTGAATGCATGAGTCTCTCATAGGGGCAGGGACTGGTGGCCCCTTGTGGTCTCTTGCAGAGTTGTACAAAGGTTTGGCATTTCCATGGGTTTGGATTGACCAACCTGCCTATTCATCAATAAGTCTGATCATCCAGCCTGACCATCCAGCCTGATACTGGAAACCTTGGGATAGAAAGAAGAATCCACATGGGAGATGCCTCTTGCATGATCACCCTGCCACCAGAGGATTTAGCAAATGTGATCGCCTCCAAGCTGTACAAAATCAATTCTACACCACACAACCCAAATCCCACAAAGGAATCCCCCCTCCACATTACCAGTGCCAAAGAAGCACTGGTAATAGATGCCTCAAATCTGAAACATCATGACCACCCCAAAAGCTATGAAAAAAGAAAAGAAATCAAATATTGCATGAGAGCAGGCAGGGTAAAAATAATGCATACACAGCACTTCCATCCTATCAGAGTGAACCTCCCTTCTAGGTCACTCCAGCTTGGTGCTGCTAAGGAAAAGGTTAAAACCTAAATTCCTGGAGGAATGAGTCCAGTTCTGGGCATCACCACGTGTATTTTAATATCTGGCATGGCTTCAAACAGGCTAAATGGCAGTTTCTTGGTGATTTTTTAAGAAATGAATTCTTGTTCTACAATGTTCTATACATTTTGAACGTTTTTTAGGAAACCAGAAGTCTTTTTGCCCTTCTGAAGCTAGTCTCACCATTTTTCTTCCGACTCAGGAAGTCAGTCAGAAATTATTTAGCTTTTCCCCCACTTCTGGTCCCTGGCCTCGGCTCAAGCCAGAGAAGCCAGTTTTAAACCAGAGAAGGATGAATGTTCTCAGTTTGAGTTTCCCGCTTCTGGCTCAAGCCAGAGAAGCCAGTTATAAACCAGGGAAGGGTGAATTTCCTCCGTTTGCTTTTCCCGCTTCTGGCTCAAGCCAGAGAAGCCAGTTTTAAAGCTAGAGAAGCCAGTTATAAGCTTTTCCTGCTTCTGGCTCAAGCCAGACAAGCCAGTTTTAAAGCCAGAGAAGCCAGTTATAAACCAGAGAAGGGTGAATTTCCTCCGTTTGCATTTCCCACTTCTGGCTCAAGCCAGAGAAGCCAGTTTTAAACCAGAGAAGGAAGGAATTTCCTCTATTTGCCTTTTCCCCGCTCCTGGAGTAAAACAACTACTTTCAAAGTTAAGGCCACCCAATTAAACAGGAAATAACACTTTCAAACCATTAACGAAAGATTTGGGAGTCTTGGAAGTTTCAAAAAGTTTTGAACATTTTTTTCTGTGAAAATCAGAATTGACTTTAGAATTGAACCACCTGCACCCTGTATATCCATAATGAGTTTTGAACCATTTTTTTTGGATCAAACAAGCTTACTATCTATTTATCTATCTATCTGCATACATTTCTTCAGCAGTTTTTCAACTGCTGTGCAGATGTTGCTGAATGAAATAAGAAAATTTTAATCTATTACTTCACTCAAATGTTCACCAACAAAGGGAACTGTTTGTATGTAAACAAACCTAAAGCAATATTTCTAGATATTTGAAAGGTGTTTTTTTGAAGGAATGCTGGAACAATAAAATTCTGGCATATTGTCAGATGTTGACAAATGTAACTATTCATCCTATGATATCACAGAACTCAGGGGTGGAAGAAAAAATAATTCAAACAGTCATTTTGAATTTGAAATCATTCCAGTTCATAAAAGCAAGAAACTACATGTTTAGACATTCTTGCATCAAAAGCAGGAATAAATAGAAGTGAAGTGTGACTCAGGTGCCACAATATGCAGCAGATATTTTGTGAAACAAATATGTGAAGAGAACAAGTTGAGTCTTCATTGGGGTGGCCTTGGAGCAGCATGTGACTCACCAGACTGTTATTGGGGCCCTTGGCTCTTCCAGACTCCCTCAGCTACCCTTTCCACTTTCAAAGAGACAAAAATACATCTCCTGGAAACCTCTGGAAGTACAATTCACCAGTTAAAATCGTTTTTTGCACTCCTTTCCACACTCTTCACACATTGTTTTCCTCTAAATAGTTTTGTTATTATTGTATTTCATTTTTGTCACTCTGTGCAGTTCTGACAGCAGGGCTGGGCAGCTCCACTAGGGGTGGGGTCGATTTGCATGCCTAGCAGACCACACTAAAATACTGCAGTTAACATGAAAATGAAGTCATGAAATTTCTAATTTTTTTCTGGGTACTTTTCATCCATTTATGAAGGACTTGGGGACTTAGTGTTCCATGTGGCAAAAGAAGGCAAACCTTTGGATATTTTTAAGATATTTTAGGTTGTTTTGAAATAAAAAATAGAACTTCTTAAAAATCAAAGTTTGGAGATTTTGAAGATGTCCTGGTAGGATTGTTGGGACTACCAGAAAGGTTGGGGGCAACTGGTGGATCAAGAACTGCACTTCTATCATCCAAGCCCAAAACAGTCTCAGGAGCAGAAAACTGTTCTCTGGAACCAGCACAGTTGCCCACCCCTAATTTCTTTGTTATGAGGGAAGGAAGCCTGAGTCATCTGATAACTATGCTAATTGGTTAGATTTTTTTTTTTAAAAAAAAGTCTTTCCCCTGTGTTCAAGCTGCTCATCTGTGAACAATTTAAATATAATTCTATCTCTGTAGTAGGAACAAGTGTCAATTTTAATGTAACTATTGGCCCAACCATAAATTATCAAAGCATTGAGCACCAACCTATCCACCAAAATATAGAAATGGATGCTCTACTTAACTTCACTATATTCAGTAAACCAGTGAAATAGTTCCCAGAATGAGTGTGTGTGCACTCTATGCATACTGTACTTATACAGAACCGCTTCACATTTTGCATGGTGCCCCTGCATTATACATTCATTTAATTCAAATCCTCTAGTGAAAGGATTCTCAAATTGCGTCTTTGGGGCACGACAGCTGATAGTGAGGGGCTCTGCAGAGCCATGCTGCTTTCCACCTCTTCCTCTTTCCTCCTTGTGAGAAATGCAGGGAAATTAAAGTTTTGAGCTGCCAGAAACAACAGCAACAGCAGAAGTATCCCCTCTCTGCCCAGACCCTTTTTCTCATTGTCCAGAACCCCTACCCCCCCCCCCCCCACTTTCTTTGCTTTCACCACTCAAGGGGTGCTTTGTGTTTTTCCTGTAGGACAGAAGAGGATTGGACTGGATGGCCTCTGAGGTTTCTGCTATTATTATTATTATTATTATTATTATTATTATTATTATTTGATACAATGACAATATTAGCATTGTTATTACAAAGGCTGGGTGGCCAACTGTTGTGCTTTTCCTGCTTGGCAGAAAGAGTTGGACTGGATGACCCTGTGGGGTCTTTCACTAAAATACTGTTAAGTTTATGTTGGTTAATTTTTTCTTCATTTTAAATATTGTATTGTTCTTTCTCCCTCTCCCCCCCCCCTTTTTTTTTGCACTGTGTGTATTAGTTCACACAAACACTCTTCATCTATTTGTCAATGGTCCGGCCCATGCCTGATACACACAGACATTTATACACACACAGAGAGGCACACACATTATATCTAATATATAATATAATATATAAACATTTCTTAAGGCTCCACGAGAAACTTCTGCTTCAAAAAGGGCTGCACAGTTGAAAAAGTTTGAGAACCCCTGCTCTAGTGTATAGGGAATGGAGGTGGATAGAAACAATATATAGAAATGACTTCTGGCCTCCTTGTGGGCAAGGTTGAATGCGGCAGCAAGGCCAGATTATCCTGTGCAACTTCATAACTCATCTACAATTCATTAACATTGAAAACAATTTCAGATCATAATCCTCTTGGTCCACCGGTGGTGTTTCCTTCAACAATACAGCTGCAGCAAATCTAGGCTGTAAGTTGACTTGGTACTCCCTTATCCACTAGGAAGAAGGTCAGCCAACCTGGAAAATATGTGCGATAGGCTAAAGTCACAATCTGGATATTGAGTATGATACACAGTCAGGATTTCAGTTTGCTCTTCTGTAACAAAGAAACTGTTCCAAGCAAGCTGTCCTGCCCCCATGAACAGATTGTCAGCTCACTGAGTCTTCCCTGAAGAGCAATCCACTCATCAGCATAATGATTCTTCTTGATTTCTAACTGTAGTTAGAAACTCCCAGCCTCTTGCTGTACATTCCAGAAATATTCCCTGTTGTTTCCTTCACGGGGTTATTTTAATTATGAAGAGAGCTTGGGAAGTTACCTTGAAAAATTGGAAAAGTTACTTTTTAAAATTCCTTCCAGCTCCCACATTAAAAACAAGCATATTAACATTTCTCAAAGTAACTTAATTAAATTTTAGATATTTTTAAATGAATGTAACAGGTTGCTGCCTTATGATCCAAAACACTGCTTCCATTCATCTCATTGTAATCTGAAAAGTCAATGCAGAGCATGAAACAGCATTTGAATCAGCATCCAGTAGACCTCTTCAGGCTACAATCCTAGAAATATACAACTATGATGTTACACTGCCAAAGAAATGCAATTATCCTTTATTAAGCATGCTATAGGTGCATTTATATTTATCCTAGGCATGTTAAATTAACTTGAAAAAATATCAATGAGTTTAAAATAACGAGTAACTTTCAAGTCCTGGTTACTTAGGTTTACTGGCTTCTCCAGCCTTGCAGTCAGGGATTTTCTCAAATGGTGCAACACAATTGTAGCTGTAAATTTGTGACTTTGGCTGTTCCTTATCACATGACACCATAACTGTCCTCTTGCTGTAGTCCATCCTACCAATATTCATTGACATGAAAAATCATCCATAGCTCCCAGTATTGCTGTGTTTTCGTAACTCCCAGGTGTGATAAGTCTCTCTGGCTGTAGTTTCAATACTGTGACTCCTCCTTCTTCCTCCTCTTCCTCCTCTTTATCTTTGCTTTGTAGTTTGGTTTTATGGGGATTATTTATTGCACATGTTTTTCTGTCCATTTGCTCCATGCTGAAACTATGCCCATGGTTACAAATCAGCTACCAACTTTGTTATTATGCTAGCAACCTTAAAGCTTGGTAAGTAAGCAAACAATCTGTTTCCCATCATAAGCAGATTTGTCAAATATTCCATCTTCTATATAAAATCTGTATTTGGAAATCATTTGAGAATGGGTGAAGAGCAAGATAAAAATAAAATCTGATATATTTTCTCTTGAATAGAATAGAAGTGGGTGGCGTTGTCCATCTCCTGAATTCCCCCTCTCCCAGATATCCCTCATTTGAGCAGTGGTGAGAGACTGCTACCTCTCAAAATATCAATAGGGCCTGAGAATATGCATACAATTGCTAGGGTTCTTTTTAACCTGTAACATCCAAAAAACTCTGTTGGAGCAAAATAAATTCTGATAAATCTGACAGTTTTTCTAGATGTGGTTGAATGTCTTCACACTTTTCACACTCCTCTCTCTCTCTCTCTCTCTCTCTATATATATATATATATATATATAGAGAGAGAGAGAGAGAGAGAGAGAAGGCAATGGAAACTGTTGATGTATATGCAAATCAGGAAAACATGGACAAAAAGTAGCTGGCATTTTCCTCTAGGATGCAGCCAAAAATACTTATGAGTAAAGAAGAAACCAGGTCTTTTTGTTCTGCTTTGTGCATAATCAACATCACTTTAACCACATGGCATTTATTCATCATGAAGAATAACACACAGTGTAAAAATTGACCATATGTGCCCTTTAAAAAAAAACTAGCATTTTGGGCAGAGTAGCAGCACATCAGTAACTCAGTGGGGAATGTCCCCAACAGAAGGTAAATACACACAGGTCAGTCAGGCAAAGCTAAGTAGGAGGTGGAGTACAAATCTTGCCATACAATAAAAGCTGTGGCATCTAAAAGATCCATCTCATTCTCTCCCCTTGTGTTCAAATTGTTTGTTATTAAGTAAAGACATAGCACAGTACAGAAACAACAAAGCTTGCAAATCAGCCACTTTCCAACTGCCTCCAAGATGGCACCATCCTGGCAGCAACAGTGCTCTCAGAGGAATGGCTGAGGCAATTGGTTTGCAAGAACTATTCAGCTGAAGGAAAGTGAGAGAATGGGGGTTGGGGACAGGCCCGTAGCCAGGATTTTGATTTGGGGGGGGGCTGAGTTTGATTCGCGGGGGTCTGTGTCTGAGTGAAAGAGGGTCTACCTTGACAAACCTTTTGTATCGTTACCTCAATACCCCCATGCATATAAGATATATTGAGCATGGTGATCAGATCATGATATTAATAAACATAACTGTCTAAATAATGTACCAATAATGCCTTTTCGCAGACCACCATGAAATTTCGGGGGGGGGGGATGAATCCCCCAAAGCCCCCTCCTCCCCCCCCCCCCCCGGCTACATGCCTGGTTGGGGAGAAAAATGGTCATGCTTCAGTGTTCTTGCAAAGTAAATATTATTCAGACATGGAAAGCTCCAGGCTTTCTTAATTCCCTGTCAATGTTTATTAGGCACATGTGACTGATATAGTTTTGAGTTCCCAAAGAAACTTTTTTTCCCCAAAAAACAATGGCAGAAGTAACATTACTGATCCAATTAATTGTTATAATAAGTTGTATTATGGGCTCATCCCACCTCCTCAAATATTGTGAAATATTTTTTTGTTTGACTTGAGATAGGTGGGTGAGATATCTTGCAAAGAGGAGAGTTTGAGACAGAAAGAGGGAGGGAGGAAAAGAAAGAGAGAAAGCCCAATCTTGCCTCAATTCTGGATCACATACAGTCCAGTTGTCTTAATTTGGCAAGATAACTCTCAATTAATCTTCTACATTTTCAGCTTCTTTCAAGAACAGTTTTTGTCAACCTTATGGCAGCCTATGGCATGATGCAACACAGGAAAATGTTGCTTAACATCTATCATATTACCCGGGACTATGAGTTTACAAAAACTGTTCAGACCCTCCTAGAATACCATAGCTTCTCTGTGGAATTTCAAGGCAGGAAATGTAGATGGCGGAGGCAAAATAAGCCTAACCCTGCCAAGGCACAAGTGTGTGCTTTCCACCTACAGAACCATGAAGCCAACATGAAATTGAAAGTTACCTGGAAGGTCAAGAGCTTGAACATTGTTTCCATCCTAAATATCTGGGTGTCACCTTAGAGCAAACACTAACATATAGGAAACACTGCATGAACAGCAAGCACAAAGTAGCTGAACATTTTTTTTGTGTGTGTGTCAGGAGTGACTTGAGAAACTGCAGGTCACATCTGTCATGAGAAAATTGCCCATCTGCAAAGATGTTACCCAGGGGTCGCCCAGATTTTTTGATGTTTCACCATCCTTTTGGGTGGTTTCTCTCATGTCCCCGCAAGGGGAGCCAGAGTTGACAGAGGGAGCTCATCTATGCTCTCCCCAGATTCAAACCTTTGACCTGCCAGTCTTCAGTCCTGTTGGCACAAGGGTTTCACCACCAGGGGCTCCACACAACAACATCCTGCAGAAACTTATTGGCAGCACATGAGGTGCAGACCCAAAATTAATAAGAACATCAGCCCTGGCCTTGTCTTACTCAACTGCTGAGTATATGTGCCCTGTTTGGAACAAGTCTGCCCACGTAAAGCAGGTGAACATAGCATTGAATGAAACATGCAGAATAATCACAGGATGTCTTAAACGTACACCTGATGATAAACTCTAAAAGCTAGTTGGCATTGCCCCTCTAATGCACAATGGGAAGTTGCTGCTAGCTGTGAGCTGTGTAAGGATGAACACTGTGAAAGCCATCCACTGCATGGTTATCAGCCTCCTCCCAGTAGACTCAAATCAAAGGAAAGCTTCATGAGAAACACCACTCCTCTTAACATTCCCCCAGCAACAGCAAGAGTATCCCTCTGGGCAGCTAAACCAGGAAATCCCAATTGGATGCCCCCTCTACGAGGGTCTGCCTCTAGGGGAAAACCAAGAATGGGCAACTAGAAAGTCCCTGAACAGACAGAAATGGAGTGGGCGGATCAAAAGACAACTTGGCAAAATGGCACTACCTAAAAGAATCCTCCAGCTTGAGCAGAACAGACAACTCCACATCTGTATGCTTGTCCGCAATGTTCTGCCTCATGTACAAAGCAAGAATTGTTGGAGGCTACAGGCAATGTTGTTACTGTTGCCCGTTGTTGGTAAAAAGATATTTAGCCACTTCTGCTCCTTCTATTTTTATCAGTCTTATGCTAATTTTATACAATGCTTTTGATACAAAATAAATAAAAGGTGCTTTCCAAATATATCAATTAACTTCTCTCCTATCCACTTTGTCCTCAGCTTATTTCTATTTCAACAAACTACATTTCAGTTCCAAATTACTTAATGTTCAATTAACTCAGGCTGTTTCCACACAGGCATTTAATCCAGATCAGAATGTGGATTTAAAAGAGCTGGTGTGTGTGTGTAAATTGTCTACACAGGAACTACAAAATAATGGGGAAACATAAAATGCAGTTTACATACCCACCAGATCACTTAAATTCACATGTTGATACAGATTAAATGCCTCTCTATACCCACAGATGTTTACTCCCCCCTCCACTTCCTGGTAAAGAGCTGCAGCAACAATTGCTTTAGCAGCTCCTGAAGACAAGGCATGAATTTCAGTAAGCTCTGCAAACAAGAGAAGGCTACCTTCCTTGGATGGGCTGTGTAGTAGCCTGATCCTTCCCTTATTGCTGTTTATACTTGTGTTCCTGCCTTCCAGAATTGTTCCTTCCTGTGCCTCATTCAGACACCGGGGGGGGGGGGGGGGGAATAGAACTTTTGACTAGAATTGGGATATTTGGTGAGTCCTTCTAACATGGAATTTCAATCCGGATGTGAGTTAAAGCTTGTGGGGGGGCGGGGGAGGATGTTAATACACCCCCCCCCCTTAATCTCAATGAAGAGGTCAAGTGTTTGGGAGAGTAAGTTTACCATTCATCTTAGGCATACTTAATGGATGATTTTCCTACCTTCATCACACACTTTTTAATCTATCTGTATTACTCAGGAGTCCTCCATTGATTTGCCATCACACAGTAAGATTTGTCCCCAGTCACTGTCCCTAACCATTTTCTTTGTGGAAAAAAAATCTGAGAATTGCTAACAGTAAAAGATAGCTGCTGTTATGGAAAGTTATGTACCATTACAAATATTTAAAATCCATCAGTCCATAGCATCAATCCATAGCTGTTGAAGTGGGGTCAAACTGCTGTAATTTGACAGTGTAGATGCACTCATATACTTACTCATATACTTGGTGAGTAGGTGCACAGCATGATATTTTGCACCCCTCAAAGTTTTCTGCCAATGAAGTTCATGCCCTCCAAATAGGATGTTCATCCCCACAACTATGTGTTTTTTATAAGTTCCATATAAACTTCCTGCTCCTATTTTATCTCATTATAGTTTGTTAACTGTTTTTATCCTGAATATGTGGCCCACCCATTGTCTTCATTACCGTGATTATGTTTACTTTAATGTTTATTTTATGATTTTTCCCTTTTTAATTGTTACTTTGATGATGTTGTTGCTGTTTGTTGTTTATGTTCTGATTTTATTGCTGTATTATGTTTTGATTTTATTGCTGTATTATGTTGTCCAGGCTTGGCCCCATGTAGGCCGCTCCGAGTCCCCATCGGGGAGATGGTGGCAGGGTAGAAATAAAGTTTATTATTCTTATTCTTATTACCTGCCCTGGTTCCCCAAACAAAATTAACAGCCAAGAGCTATGCCTTGCAGTGGAAATTGGTTGTACTAGTGATTCTGTTTGTTAGTTAATCATTTCAAAGAAAGGACTAGAACCCATATAAACCAGAACCAAAATCACCAAGAAAACAAATCTCTTTTACCCAGTGCAGTTCCTAGCTGTTAAAGTGGATATGAAGAAGGAAATGATGGACCTAAAGCTTTGAAACATTTTCAAGAGTTTAATCAAAGTTCAGTGTACTCCCCAGAATGCCCTTCTTGAGAAAGAGGGGTCTGCCTAAGAAAGGAACCTGCCCCTGATCCCTAATCACTTCCAGTCTACTAGAAGCTTTTCTGAGGAACTCTGTCCGTACTCAGTGAGGTGGGACCCCCTCCGCAGTCCTCGAGAAGACTCTGTTCGACCTCCTCTTTCCTTCCCTCCTTAGAGCTTGAAACTCCTTTCAAACCTCAGCTCTTTCTCTGTATAGCAACCAAAGCTCACAGATGCAACACAATGACAATGGAAAGGCTCAAATGAAGCAATGTATATTTTTAAAAGAAAGCACAACAGAATGTCTGGAATGGCACTGTTGTGGGATCCAGCCAGGTAGAAGGACATGAGGAGAGATACAAGGACAAAAGAAGGGATGGAAGAGGGAAAGAAGGGGTAGAAGGAAGAAGGGATGGTATCAAAGAAAGAAGGCAGGGGAGGGGGAAAGGGGAGAAGAAAAGGGAAAAGAGGGAAGGAAAGGAGGAAGAAGAAAAGAAAGGGGAAAGAAGGGAAAGAAATGAGGAGACAATTTCTCTCTCCGGTTATTTGGGGCAGAACAATTTTATGCCATGGAAAAAAGTGGTTTTAAACTGGTGTCTCCATTAATGTAAGGGGCTTCGGGCAGGGCAAGGGATCTCTTGGTTTTTGGATATGGTTGTTTCTCCTGATTTTTTAAAAAAGTAATACTGACCTTGTGATAAATGTAAGATGAATGTATTGGCAGCTTTTAATTTTCCACATGTGAGTGTAATGGGGAGCCAGAACTCAAAAGGGGACTGCTGACATGATTATCTCCCTTAAAGGGATAGTCACCCATGTTTTCCCTTCTCAGTGTGATGAGGTTGTTACACAACAGTCCAGAAATTCTCTTGCTTGGCATAGTCACAAACTCATCAAAGCAAAAATCTTGTATACTGTTGCCTATCATATCGTTCTGATGCATTTTGTGGTATGTGTTTTCATGTTGACACCAACTATGCTCCCTTACAGCATTTTCTGTGCAAGATTTATGCAAAGGAGATTTGCCATTGCTTTCCTTTTGATCTAAAAGAGTATGACTTGCCCAGGATTACCCAGTGAGTTTCCATGGCTTTGGACCACTCTGGAGGATCCAAACTGGTGCCCAAGACAGGGACAGAGAGAGGTGTACATTTGGGTAAGTTTTATAATACTGGACTCTTTCCCTGATAATCATTAGATAATTTCTTTGATTGACTGGATGAATATACTAGGATATTCAGTGGAATTTTCTGCAAATATAATGGATATTGTCAAGAAACCACTTGCACACAGGTATAAAAGTAGGCACTTCAAGTATGATGAAAGAAGAGAGCATTCTTGTTCCTTTCTAGTGAATTGCTATTCAGGAAATGTAGTGGTTTTAGCAGTCCTATTCTGATAAAGTATTTGTTTGGGGACACTGAACAAACAGAGAGCAAACAAATTTATGTGCGATGATGTGCGATGTCCTTAATTAGATGTACATACCTTATACATACTACTAGTTCCTGATTTGGATGAAAGGTGGATATTATCAATATATTACATCATATACCTTGTGCAAATATGAGTTGTGTGCCACTTGTAGTGTAGTTTGACATTAAAAATAGTCCTTAAAAACAGTGTTAAGTATTTCAGGTAATATAGGCCCCTAGTGTTCTCTCTCATTTTTTGGGAAAGGGGCTCACCATAAGCAGCACTCCTCCCAATGATAAAAACTGCTTCCTTCAAAACTAGTGGAAAATATCTGGTATTCTGGAGAATGGGTTTCCTTTTCTATGGAATGGGTTGATTTTAAAAAGAACAGATTTTTTCTTTAAAAAATATTCTCAGAAATTTGATTGTGTTCTAGATTTAATGTAATAGTTGGTGCATCATTTCTTTATTTCTTTAGTTTGCTTGTCTTAGGCATGCTAATGCCAAGGATGGAGAGAGAGAGATACATAAATCCTCATCAACAGCTTACTTCAGTCTTTGTGAGGAGGCAAGTCAATTGTCTTTTATAAAATTATTCATCATTGTCCCTTTGCCCAAGAAAGAGCCCCTCGGGGAGTTCAGATTTGTGCCAATGTAGGACACACCAGTGATGATTAGAATAAATGGGATAGCTTCCAAGTCAATAAAAAGTAGCATAGCTCAGACTAAATACCTTCCTTGCAGAGCTAGCATTCAAAGGGTGGTCTTTATTTGCTTCCCACAGATGCTTGGTCTTGAGATAGGGTTGCCATGGCTTTAAGATGGCAGATTTATTTTCCTGCTCTTCTTCTTTCATAACTGGCTGCTGATGGCTCTCATCATCTTGGGCTTTTGAAAAATGACCCAAGAGACTGCTCAACACTGCCAAAGGGAACACATTTCTCCACATGAGACACAACAGGGAAACCAAGTTACTTTTAAAAGAGCCAAAGGGAACAGGGCAACAGAGAAACAAAATCCGTCCCATTTTAGAAATCCATTAAAAAAAAATCTGGGCAGTCCAGCATTATGATCATTTGCTTATTTAATAGTTAGCAATTTTGCAATTTACACTTCTGCATCCTAGCATAACAGATGTTAGTCAAACAGTATGACCAAGCATGACAGTTTGAACAAAATTTTCACCAAGATATTGCTACACATGGCTTAATAGAAATGTGATTCACATGAGCTAAAACCTATACACTGAGCTCTTCAAGCCTAGACAGAGAGATGGCATATTGTAGCTAATACTGGCATTCCACTCCACTTCACCCGTTCTTTCAAAATACATATTACAGGGGTTCTAAGAGTTGATATATTGTGATTGCCTGTATGCAAATTTAGGCATAAGTCTAAGTGAGAACCCTGAGACAACCAATGTAAGTATAGAGTCTATAATGTGAACTGGGTAATCTGTGGTTTAGTGTTCAGCCAAGATGAATATACTAGTTTCTTCTTTCATTTTCACCTTTCTTCTCTCACTTTCACTCACAATAGCTAGGATGGATATAATTTAGGGAGAAGTGAGGATTTTGTTCAGATTGTGTGTAAACTTCTCTCTGCATTGATTTCAAATTTATGAAACCAGCATTTTTTTAAAAAAATCATATAAAAATGAATATATGAGAAAATGAAATGGATAGATCTGCTCATCTTTGTGTGCTTAGCTCTTTAAAGTCTAGCTCTGAATGCTTGTTTATTCAATCCTTTTTGTAGCAGTTGACACCTCTTTTTAAAATACAAACACAGTGAAATTTGCAGATGTCTCCATACATAGAATCAAAAGAATTTGAGTTCTTTTGTTGAAAAACAACTGCATATGAAAAAGTGAAACTGACAGTTTCATCCATCTGTATGTAGTATGTCACCATGGCTCATTAATTCATTAAAATTCATTAAAACAAATTGATTCTACCCACAATATTGCTCAGAGAAACTTACAAAAATAATATTCAAATATTAAAAATATATTTTGCTGTGTCCCTTCTAGGCCCTTTCAACTTACGGAGATTCTAAGGTGATCCTATCAGAGGGTTTTCCTGGCCAGTTTAGTTCAGTGGTTGTTTGCCATTGATTTCTATGACATAGAGAGAGCATGATTTGCCCAAGTAGATTCCCACGGCTTAACAAGATTCAAATCCTGGCCTCTTGCAGTCATTATTCAAAATTCAGAAATATTATATCATACAGTCTCCCACAACGGTTTTTTAAAAATTAACTTTCACTATTTAAAAATGCCCCTCCACCCGCAATACAGCTAGGATGCCAAAAGACTGAATTAAAATATCACTGTCAACTGACAGAAAGACAAAAGCAGGTGTCAGCTTAGACTCCCTTGGCAAGAAGCTCTAATACCCTATCCTTTCTCCATATTAACTCTATACTAAGGTTGACATGACTCCAAAGGGAGACAATAACGTGCTCTACGTGGGGCTGCCTTTGAAGACGGTTCGGAAACTTCAGCTAGTTCAACAGTTGGCAGCCAGACTACTAACTGGGGAGACATACAGGAAGCATACCACCGCCCTGTTGCACCAGCTCCACTGGCTGCCGGTCCACCTCTGAGCCCAATTCAAAGTGCTGGTTTTTACCTATACAGTTCTGGCCCAGCTTACTTGTCTGAATGCATCCACCCTTATGTCCCACCTCGAAACCTAAGATCATCTGGGGAGGCCCTGTTCTCGCTCCCATCAATAGCACAAATGCGCCTGGCGGGGACGAGAGACAGGGCCTTCTTGGTGGTGGCCCCCCACCTATGGAACACACTCCCATCTGAGGTAAGATCGGCCACCTCCCTCCTAGTTTTTTGAAAGAAACTAAAGGCATGGTTTTGGGGCCAGGCTTTTGGACAATAGATGCAAGCAGCACTTTAAGGGAATGTGACTGGAATGACAATATGGCTGATGAGACTGTTTTACTGTTTTAACTATGGCTTATGTATTGTTAATTATGCTTTTATGTCTAATTGTGGTTTTAATTTTGTAATTTGTTATGTAATAGCTTCGGAATGGGGCCCATTGTAAGTCGTCCTGAGTCCCCCTTCAGGGGTTGAAAAGGATGGGATAGAAATGCGAGAAAATAAATAAATAATTGGAAACAAAACTTCCATCATAATAGGATTCCGCATATAGAGCAATGTCCTTATCAAAGACAAAACATTCAGTTAACACTGTGTATGCTGAACATGCTAGCATTTTAGTTAGTCCGAATTTGCACACACAGTCCTATATCACGTGGCCCCTTGTCACTAGGCCAATTGCTGGTAATGAACACTACTCCTAGGAGAAAGCAATTATTCCTTTAAGCAGAAAAATATTGAGGAAATATTGAGGAAATATGTGCCACAGGGAATTTTTTTCTTCTCTTTCCCTATTGGAGACCAATATATTAGAAGATGTTGGCTGCTATCCAAATCACTACATGACTATATACATTTGAACACTGGCAGTGGTGGAGTAATCCATTTTGAATCACAGTCCCCATATCCACGCTCCCTAAGCAAAATCTAAAAATGTAGACAACTCGATCCATATCAACAACTCACTACTAGCAATATTAATCTCTACCAGCATTTTGTGAGGTTTATGAGCTTTAATTGGCTTTCATTTAAGAGGATTGCAGTTTGATTGAATTTGAGTTATAGGTGCATGTGATTTATTTTCTTGTATTTTATATTGTGTTCACTTTTATGTTTGTTTTTAGGCACTTTGTGCCATCTGTAAGCCACCCAGAATCCCTTTGGGTAGATGGTAGAGGGATATAAAAATAAAGTAATATTATTGTTATCAATTGTTAATTTAAGTCAAAATGTGTATGCAAGACCATCCACAAATACTCTATTCTTGCTAGCTAGGAATGGCTATGGCTAAGCTTAGAGATAATAAGAAAGATTGAAGGAGTAGACGGCATAGATGAAATAAGCATATCTTTTATTCCCAAGATCTAGGCATTTCAACTTTCAAGTTGATAGAACATGGACAAAGATTGCAGAAGATTTTACCCCTGAGCAGCAGTTTTCAATTCACATGCAAGACAATTTATATTAGGAGGCCAAGGGGGCATCTATAATATAGAATTCCTGCAGTGCGACATCACTTTAACTGCCTTAGCTTAATGGTATGAAATTCTAGGATTTTCAGTTTGGTGATACATCAGCACTCTTTCATAGAGAAGGCTAAAGACATTGTAAAACTACAGCTCCCATGCTGCCATAGCATTGACCCATGGCAGTTAAAATGGTGTCAAACTGCATTAATTTCACAGTGTAGTTACACCCCAGTGAATATTCTAGCGGGGATGTTTGCAAAATATCTAATATTTCTTCTACCTCTAAACATTGTTTGAAAATATTCCCTGAATGTAACTTTAAAAGCATTATAACACTCTTTGTTATATTGAATTTGCAATGTGAATTTGCTATGTGTTCATAATCTCCAAAGCCACAGGTCTGATGTGGACTGGGAGTTCCTATGCCAGAACCATCATAGGAAATTAATTACATGTGAATAATTTCTGCCAGAGACAAGGCACAGATGCAGCACTAAAATGATAATCTTGAAACAGAATGTGGAATGCTTAACTTGAAACAGAATCAGAGTCGGAAGTGTCTCATCACCTCCTCTGGCTACATTTACTTGGATCGATTCCAGTTGACTATCTGAGGTCAGGAACAAAGGTACTTGGAGAGGCCAGCATGGGCCACCTGTGCTCTGGATCCTTGCCTGTCCTGGCTTATAAAAGACATGTGTCAGAGATTTATGACACCATATATTGTATCATCTATCTAAAAGATAGAGGTAAAACTTCTTTTGCTATCTATATTTCCTTAAGAAAAGGGATGTCTGGCGATGCTTAATTTAAACTTGGGTCATGACGTGATCATGAGAAAGAACAGTCCTTGCATTTCTTTCCTCCCTCTCTTGGACTTGGGCCTTTTGATATACACTCCCGCCTGTCCACTCCAGTGAGCTACACTGTACAGCCCTGTTTGATTTGGCAGCCAGCTTGAAGGAAAGAGATTAAACCGTTTGGGTTCAAGAAGAACCACCCTACTTGGAAAAATTGCATAAGCAGGAAAAAGCTGTTACTAACATGCCTAAAAGGTGCTTTCTGATTGAGAAGAGTTGGCACAAATGAAGAAATTGCTTGCTAAGTGAATTCTAAATAGAGAGTCAGCCAAGGGAGGCATCTTCTGGAACATTGGTTTGGATCCTTTTCCGCATATAAAATGGTTCAGAGGAAACAAAAATACATAATTGTCAAGATGTGGAAGCTTAAATAAATAAGCCAGATTGGATCTGTCTTTCCTCATAAGGCTTAAGCCAACCTAACCTGACAGCTCTGTACCTTTCCTTTTACTAAACAGTCTGGAGGATAGTATGGCAGGCAGCTGAGAGAAGCATTAGCAGCTGGAAGAGGTACTGAAAAAAGGTTTACAGTTTATTGTGCTGATTCATATTGCACTCTAATAAATGATCATTACCAGAGCATTTTCAAATTAGCCCTTTGGGATCAGGGGCAATATGAGGTTTGGGCAAACCATTTTTTAGCAATAAGATGATGTCTTCATTCCCACTGCATCAAGTTTGTTCTTTTCTCATTGTCATTTTTTGCCACTTCCTATATACTTGAAAATATCAAGATGCATTTTTGTGTGCATTTCTCTGTGCACATGGATAGATGCAGTGGTTGAGCGAAGCACTGTCAGTACATTTGAGAAATGTACACAGGACCTATTGTGAATTTGCCAGGTGTGCAAATGTTGTCAAGCACAGTTTTCTTTTTTCCACTGTGTGAGTTGTAAAGTCAGAAAAATATAGAATCTGGTATATAGTTTCAACAGAGCAAACCTATTTCGGAACAGTATGTTTTTCTGATATTGTCACTGCACTAGGGAAAATTACATTTGCTCTCTCCTTTGTGTTTACCAACTCCTTTATTTTTGCAACAATACCACCTTCATTTAGGCAGACAGAAAGTAGCAAATAAAAGTTCTTTGCATCATGGGCAAAACAAAAAACGATCACACACTCATTTCTCAATCAGAGTGGAGAATCTTTTCTAGATTGAGGGCTGTATTCCCTTCCACTTTTGATCTTCTGAAAGGTTAGGGGTATCCCATTCTAGAAGCTCGTGTAAAAATGGGTAGGGCCAAAGCTAAAATGAGTAGGATTACATTTCATGAGAAGGCTATTTAGGAAGGTCATCGTGTGCAGGGAAAGAAATGTTATGTAGTGGTGAAAATTGGAGGACATCGTCCATGGGAAAATGTGGTTAAGTCTCCCTTTCCTAACATATATGCATTTAGTCTTGGCAGATTACTGCCTTAGTTGCCTTTTCCATGCCTGATGTACATGTGTTGGGTGTTTCATGTTTGTTCAGGACTGCAACTCAAAACTCTAATAACTCTTCTCTCTCCATCTGTATCTGCTCCCTTCTGTAAAATCCTGCAATTAGACTTGATAAAGGCCTTCTATTGAAGATGATTGAAGCCACGTGAAAGTTTCCTTTGTCCTTTCTTGATAAAATGTTTATTTCTTCAATTTCCGTGGCTAGAGATTTTGACACCCAGGCCATGTCTATTCTAGACCACGTTTCATGTCTGGCTGAATAGTAAGTGTAATCTTTCTTCTTTTCGTTTCTTCTTCTCCAAACATCTTCTAGATTCATTTCTGACATTATATTTGTTATCGTTTTGGGTAACGTTCCTCCTCTTTTCCTTCTTCTGTCTTCTCTTCCCTTGTGTTCGTTGTTGCTTCTATCCTGAGTTGTGTCTATCACGCCGTTGAAATTTCCAATTATGATCAGGTGGTCAAATTCATGGTCGCTGATGTGGGTTTTAAGTTTTTCTGCGAATTTTGTTTTGGAATCGTTGGGGGCATATATGTTACACAGCCTTTTATTGTTATTGTTACCCCTAAGAATCTTCCCTCCTCATCTTTGAATGCTTGGTTTGATGGGATATCTTTATTTACATATGTAACCACCCCTCTCTTTTTTTCTGAGGCTGAGGAGTAATATGTTTTCCCTAGGTATTTGTTGTCTAGGTGTGCGATATGTTTCTGCGCGACATGTGTCTCTTGAAAAGCAATCACATGATACCGGTTCTTTTTTATCCTGTTGAATACTTTATTTCTCTTATTTTTACAGTTAAAACCATTGATATTATTCGAGTATATTTTTATAAAATACAGTGTTGTTTAGTTGCTTTTAGCTTGGTTGCGTTGTTCCTTTAGTTTCTTTCTTCTTCTGTCTTTTCTTCCTGCTCTTCTCCTGTTACTCTCTCCTCTCCTTTTTCTTCTTCTTCTTCTTCTCCATCGACTTCTTCTTCCACTCTGTTTAGATTCGTTGTGTCTATTGCACTTCCTAAATCCATTTTATAATTCTCCTTGTCTGTATCTTCCTTCTCCGGTGAATCTGTTCGGGCTCTTTTCCTTTCTTTCTCTCCCTTTCTTTTTGTAGTCCATTTTTCCTTCTCTTTCTTTAATAATCTTCTTTAGAAAATCCTTTGCCGTTTCTTCGTCTGTAATCCAGTGTTTTTGTTCCTGGTATGTTGCCATTAAACCTTCTTCTCTTTCCCAACAGAAGCGTATTTTCTGCCTTTTGAGTTCTTCCACAAGTGGTTTATATTTTTTCCTTCTGCTTAGTAGAGCTCCTGGTATTTCTTTCAGTATTATCACCTTCTTGCCCTTGTATAGGACAGTCTTTTTACTGCTTGCCTTTAGTACCGCATCTCTTTGAATCTTTTTAACAAAATGGACTAACACGTCTCTCTCAGTTCTGTTTCTTCTTGCAAAATTGGTGTTGATTCTGTGGATTCTGTCTGTCTGATCTTCAATTTCTTGTTCCGTCTTTTCCATGAGTTCTCCCAGGCTCTCCTTTACCAAGAATGGAGTCGGACCACTGTCCAATAGAAATAAAAATTAAACTAGAAGAGAAGGACAGAAGATGGAGATTAGATGACAACCTACTGAGGAAGGAAGAGGACGTGGAAAGGAACAGGAAATTACTAAAAGAATATTTTGACATCAATAACACACAAGAAACACATCCGTTCACACTTTGGGAGGCTAGCAAAGCAGTGATGCGGGGCAACTTTATACAACAAAAAGCAATTAAAAACAAAATTAAGAAATTAAAAGAAAGGGAGATAATGAAAGAAATTACACAAGAGGAGGACAATTTAAAGAAAAACCCCAAGAACAGAGAAACCATCAAGAACCTGAAGAGACTACAAAAACAAAGGGAATTTCTAGAACAAGAAGAAAGGGCGAAACAACTAAAATTTATAAGACAAGACTACTTCGAAAACTCAAATAAACCAGGGAGATGGTTAGCAAACAAATTAAGAAAAAGAAGGGAAACAACATTCATAACAAAACTAAAGGAAGGGGAAAAGATATATACCCAAGGAAATCAGATAAAGAATCAATTTGAAAGATTCTACCAGAAACTATATAAAGAAGAAGAAATAGACAAAAATGCGATTTACCAATACTTAGGTGAAAGGAAGATAACACATATAACAGAGGAACAGAGAGAAGAATTGAATAGGGAAATCACTGAAAAAGAAATCAAAAAGGCAATAAATGAGCTGAAAAAAGACAAGGCGCCAGGCCCAGACGGCTTAACGGCTATCTACTACAGAACATTTCAAGACGAATTAATCCCCGTTCTTAAGAGAGTGATGAATATAATTAGAGAGAAAAAAGAAATACCCCCAACATGGAGACAAGCGCTTATAACTTTGATACACAAAGAAAACACAAACCCAGAAAACGTGAAAAACTATAGGCCCATCTCACTGTTAAATTTAGATTATAAACTATTGGGAAATATTATGGCAGAAAGATTAAAAAAAATACTGAGTAAAAGAATCAAAGAAGAACAAGCGGGGTTTTTACCCAAAAGATCGCAATCAGATTACGTCAGGACTATAATAAATCTTATAGAACATTACGGGAATAACATACAAAAGAAGGTAATGTTCTTAGCATTAGATGCCGAAAAAGCTTTCGACAATGTAAATTGGGATTTTATCAAAATTTTAATAAAAGAGATGGATATGGGGCATTATTTTGAAAACATAATTGGAGCCATATATGACAAACAGGAAGCAAAAATTATAATAAATGGTAAACAAACGGAGACAATCCAAATACAGAAAGGAACAAGACAAGGCTGCCCAATCTCGCCGTTAATCTTTATCTTGACATTAGAAATTGTTTTGGACAGAATAAGGGACGACAAGGAGATCAAAGGAGCATGCATCCAAGGACATGATTACAAGATAAGAGTATTTGCAGACGACCTTATAGGGATAATAGAAGAGCCAAAGAAAAACCTAGGAAAATGGATAAAAACAATTAACGAATATGGTCAAGTCTCGGGATTCAAAATAAACCTAGAAAAAACTAAAGCGATAACAAAAAATATTACAAAGAAAGAACAGGAAACAATAGGGAAAGATTGGAACATCCAAATAACACAAAAAATAAAGTATTTAGGTATCACCCTTACTGCAAAAAGCCTACAACTACTGGAAAACAATTACATAGAAAAATGGAAAAAAATAAAAGTAGACTTAGAAAAATGGGGCAGCATGAAATTATCCCTATTAGGAAGGATAGCAGCTGTAAAAATGTCAATATTGTCAAAATTAATGTTTCTTTTTCAGAACTTACCAATAATTAGGTCCCAAAAAATACTAAACAGTTGGAAGAAAGATATGATGCGTTTCATCTGGCAAAAGAAAAAGCCGAGAATAAACTATAGGAACATGACAGAAAGGAAGAACAAAGGAGGTCTAGCGACTCCAAACATCAAACTATACCATGACTCATGTGCATTAATTTGGATACGCGATTGGGCAAAACACGAAAAGAAGACAATCTTAAACATAGAAGGGGAAGGATTGAGATCAGGCTGGCATGCATATTTAGGTTATGACAAAGCAAAAAAAGTAAAGCATTTTGGAAATCATTTTGTGCGATCATCCTTAATCATAGTTTGGAACAGATACAAAGACATACTATATAAGAGAACCCCATTATGGCTATCACCCCTAGAAGCCTCACAAAGTAGAATACTAGGATGGAACGATTGGCCCAGTTACAAAGATATAATAAAAAAGGAAGGAGGAGAATTTAAGATTAAAACACAACAAGAACTAAAAAATATAAATAGCAGAATCTCGTGGTTCCAATACGAACAAATTAAAGAACACTTCAAGACAGACAAAGAAAAAGGATTTGAAGAAGGTACAAACTTTTGGGACAAGATAATGCAAACTGACAATAAACTAATCTCAAAGATTTACAAAAATCTACTAGAAGAAGAAGGGGACACAGAAAATGGGAAAACCTATATGAGAAAGTGGAAAGAAAATCTAGGAAGAGAGATAAGGAAAGAAGAATGGGAAGAAGTATGGAACAAGAAATTAAAATATTCAAAAGCAATGGAACTCAAGGAAAATTGGTTCAAAATAGCACATAGGTGGTATATAACACCACATCGATTAGGAAAATTCAATAAAAATACAAATACAAAATGCTGGAAGTATAGAAAAGAAGAAGGGACATACTACCACCTGTGGTGGTCTTGCCCGAAAGCGCAATACTACTGGAAAAACATACAAAAATCCTTACAAAAAATATTAAAGATAGATATACCCTGGAAACCAGAAACATTCCTACTAGGGATTCACAGCTTAAGAATGGAAAAAAATAAGGATAAACTTTTATTTTTACTAACGACAGAAGCCAGAATAATTTATGCAAAACATTGGAAGGACAAAGAACCTACAGAAGAAGAGGAATGGCTAACTAAGATCCTTGACATAAGAAATATGGACAAACTAACCTACATACTCGCAAAAAGAAAGGGCACTCCATCAATAGAAATAGATTGGAAACAAGTAACAGTCTACTTGACAGAAGAAAAAAATATGAAAATAATCGCATGAAAAGAGATGAAAGCAAACAAACAGGGGAGAGCAGAAGAGCGACAAATGACAACAGAAAGTAAGAACAAAAGAATAGGAAGCACCTCCTGAAGATACCGGGAAGTCAACATTTGATTCACACCAACCACACACCCCCCTCCTTCCCTCACAGTGATTCCCCTAATTTTCTTTTCTACACCTGTAACAACATCTACTCCCAGTAACACCCAAACAGCACCCCTCTTATTCTAAACTCTCTACTCTATCCCCCCTCTTTTAACCCTATCCCCCGTCCCCTTCCCCCCTATACCTCCCTATTCAGTTTCTGTATGTTTTTAATGAAAACTAATAAAGATTATTTTAAACAAACAAAGTTTCCTTTGTCCCTCATCACTGGAGGGTGGGGTTTTGGAAGTGTCTCAGTTGCTTTGCATACATGTGACCCTCTGTCCATGGTTTACTAGAAACTGCATGGGCAGGAGTCAATGTTTTAGTAATGGGAAAAATAGGCAGAAACTTAGCAACCTAAGTTATATAGCGCTATACTAATGGTGCATCTAATCAAACAAAAATTAATGTAGTCAAGTTGGTATGAGTCGGAGTTACTTTTAAATGCAATTAAAATAGATTATTAACTTTGAATGTGTCTGTGTCTTTGTATACATTTATGAATACATGAATGCAAGTGGAGTCAAACATTTGGTAGCACATAAGACACCTATTGTGTGCTACAGGCTTTAAGCTCTTCAAAAACAGCAAACCTAGCCTTAATCTAAGCAATATTGTTAAAAATTTCAGCTAAAGCATCATTAATTGCATATACTTTTT
The DNA here is from genome assembly GCF_037176765.1 of Anolis sagrei. NCBI lineage: Eukaryota > Metazoa > Chordata > Lepidosauria > Squamata > Anolidae > Anolis > Anolis sagrei. Next base: position 112,733,729 of record NC_090023.1, on the reverse strand, counting down.
TGCATAATAGCTTCTATGCATTGGGAGAAATTAAGACTTTGAACTTACTGATTACTTCATTTCAGCAGGTTTCTTGCTAACCAGCACTTCAGAAGTTCTCCCTCCATGGTATAAGGTGGGGGGGGGGGGGATACTGCAAGTCATTACACATTCTTTTGAGTGGTAAGCTGCCAGAATATTTTAACATGACTGGGAGGGCTCAAAAGATAGCTGATTTCCTATAGCTGCAAATTGTGTGTTACTCTTTGCTCAATAATAACTTCATTCTTGACTGCTGTGTAAATATAATCACTGGCTTGTCTGATTCAGTGTCATATAGTTACAGCTAAGCAGCATGGGTTTGCAAAGTGTTAACTCCCATTCTCAAGACACTGTATTTCTAATCCTACAACTACACCAGTTCAATGTTCATAAGAATAAGTACTTGCATTTGGTTTCTATGTAAGATGTTATTAGAATATGTAAAGCAGCCATAGCATATCTAGTTAATTCCATTAATCTTTCAGACTTTTGGCTGTTAGAGTGGATAGGTTCATTCAAAAGAGCCTGAAAGTCAGAAAAACTTCCGAATTTTGAGTTTTGAAGCAGTTTTGAACCATGCAGGAAACATGGGGGGGGGGGATTTGAATTTGAACCACTTACCTTTTTTCCCCAGAAATATTCCATAATGTTTGGATGTCTAACAAGGTTATTTTAATTTTCACAACCATTAAGTAACTTTGGTAAAGCCTAAAAAGTTTTAAAATCTCAGGCTTTCCCTTCCCCGGCAATGCAAGAAGGGATGAGGTTGGCATGGCTAAGTATAGCCATTGTTATAGTTTGTGAAGGCCAGGTAGAGATTGCAAAAAGCTCTGCTGTTAAACTATATTCCCCACACTGCTCAACTGCTCATTAGCCAAAATGGCTGAAGGACCCAAAAATACTATAGCTGTCTGTAGCAGTATTCATCTAAATATAAAATAAATTGATGGAACCTACAAAGGAGTCTAAAGAAGGCAGCAAAGCAATAAGCAACTTTTGCAAAGTCAAGAGAAGATAAACTGCTTAAAAACCAATCATTTTACTTTTGCCTGATTGCCATGAGCAAGGCAGTGGGGTAGTCAGGCACAGCCAGACAGCCAGCCCTTTACGTCAGTAAGTAATGATAAAATAAAAGTATTGATCACATCTGCAAAAAGGAATAAACAGATGGATGTGTCTTGAGGGTCCCCTCCAACTCAGTAGAGGAAGCAAATGGATGTCAGGAGAGTTTGGATGGTGCCTTTCTGCCCAGAAGAAGGGGGTCAGTCTTGATGTCCCTTGATGGGGTCTGTAGTATTTCTGTTCTCCACCAATTTAACACAGTTTATGCCACACAAATAAAGTTTTGCAACTAGAACAACTACTTTCAAAGCAAAGACAACTAGAACAACTACTTTCAAAGCAAAGACAACCCAATGAAACAGGAAATAACACTTTCAAACCAGGAGCAGATTTTCTTTATTATTAAAAATGTTTTTTTTATTAAAAAATTGAAAATTTGCCAAAAATCCATGGATAAGTCAAAGGTTATGACATTTGGTGAGCTAACAGTGGTCTGTGTGTTCTACCACTGTAGCAAATATCTTCAGGGTTGGTCTAAAATGAGGGAGGAAGAATTCCCTGAATTTTTCCCAGTGCCAGTGCTGTTTTTTTTCCTACTGCTCATGCGTGTCTGCCATTAATGAATCATTTCTGAAGTTTTGGAAAATTTTGAAATTTGTTTTAAAAAAATTCAGGAGTGACTTTAGAATTGAACCACCAGCACCCCCTACATCTGAAATGAGTTTCAAACCATTTTTTTAATCAACCAAGCCTACTGGCTGTAGCTCCTACCTGTAAGCCATCCATGTGAGTTAGATGGTATTTAATGGATTACATTTTCTATGTAATTTAACAGGCAGTTGGTGGGTGACTGTATAAGGCCCATCTCAATTGAATCTTGCTTTCATAGGTAATGTGCAACAGTAATTCAGATGTGTGGGTCCTCAATTGCTTTTCTTTTAGCATGCAATACAAATGTACTAATGTTTATTGGCAAGTGCAATGAAATCTGACAGGGTGTCTGTGGCCATGTAGTGATGTAAAATTGTTTACATTCTTTTGTCTTCAGTACCCACTGAGATTATGGAATAAGATCAAAAAGTATTGTGAAAAGCCCAATATTTCCACGCAATAATTTTTTTGCAGGAAAGTTCTGATTCTATTTTTAAAAATAAAACTAAGAATAAACCCATCAGGAGAAAACTTTTTCAAATTAGTTGTTAGAAAAAAATTACTGAAGTCTTGCATCACTAGATGAGAAATTCATTGGGGTCACATTTTCCTTTAAAACCATTATTTCGAATCCCCTGAGAGGGAAACATGTTCCTTTAGAAATATCTATTCCCACAACCCCCAGAATGTTTTTGTTAATGAATCAGTTTGCATAAAGTCATCTGGAAAAATGCACATGAATATAAATATAGATATATGTGAAATATGCACACAAATGCAGTGTTATAAGTGGTTAAACATTGGATATAAACAAGCATGCTTCAAAATAAATATACTATTCACATATTTTTATGTGGGAATAACAATTTTGCAAACTAATACAATTTTGGTACAGGAATGTGTGTGTGTGTGTGTGTGATTATAAAACATAAAAAAAGATTAAGATTTTCCCACCCTTATTTGTTCACATTTTTTTCTTGAGGGAATGACTTTTTACAAAATAATACAAACCTGGGACAAGAGGACAGTATCCACAAGATTCTGAGAAATGAATTGACAATAAAGAGAACAAAGAGAAGAAAACTTCTACATTCTTACTTGTGGTTTGCCAGACAGTGGACTACCATTTCCATAATCTCTGAACACTTTTCACACTGGCTGAGAATTAGAATTGAGCTTTATTAGGAAGTTTTCTACATTTCTGTATGCATCTTTCCATACAGAGCCAAGCCAGTGAGAGGCACTCCTTATTGCTTCTAAGGTGATAAACCAATGTTGATTTCAGATTGTTTATACATTTATGTTCAGTGAAGTTGCTCATTAAAGTCAAAATGGCCTAGACCTACTTGAAAACTCAAAGGCATGACATGGTGTCAGAAGGAAAGCAGTGCTAAATACAGAAAACAAAAGAACAAAAAGAATAGCTATGGCCTTTGACATCAGGCGTGCACCCCCTGTGGGCTTTGATAATGAGAATATTGGTGAAAATTGAGGTCATCTGAAGAGGCTCATTGAGCTAATATCTGAGGGGCCAGAGGCAGACAAGAGACAAACAAAAGGCTCCACTGCTCCAAATGAGCACAGGGAGGAAGGAGAGGAATCACTACAGAGCCTGTAGGATATGTAAAGGGCAGAAAGAAAGCCGTATAATTGTTTAACATCTTGAGCACATATAGTACGTCCAGATCTGCACAGAATCAACAGATTGTTGAGAAACTTTGGGTGCATCCAGACTGATTGGAAAGTTCCAGATTTTGTGCTTACTCTTACTCCAGATTTTGTGTTTACTCTTATACTGACCTAGTAGCTAGTATAAAAGGTCCGTAATCATACCCAGAGCTGACAGAAACAAAATGTGTATGGGTTCTCCACATTAAATTTGAAACACTAGAAAATAAACTGTGACTTTTTGATTTTTTCCCCAATAAGTTTCAGTGTACTCAGTGACAAATGGACTATTAATATCACCTGCAATTCCAGAATAACTAAATGCACAAAAGGTAGGGAAAAATAGTTAAGTAATAATTGCAGTTTTCTCTCCACTGCAGGAGAAAATGATTTTTAATATAGGCTTTTCCCTATATCCGTGCATTTTAAATTGTTCTAGATGGAAATATATAAATCTATCTCTATTAGGCAGGATATCATCTATCAAAATGACGGTTCTGTCAAAGCTCCTCTTCTTATTTCAAGCCATTCCAATAATTAGGAATAGACAGACCTTTAAAAATTGGAACAGGGAAATCACAAAATTTATATGGGCAAGAAAGAAACCTCGAATAAAATATACGAATTTGATAGACTTTAAGGAAAGAGGCGGCTTAGGACTACCTGATCTTCAAACATACCACGACGCATGTGGATTAATTTGGATAAAAGAATGGGCAAACATTAGCAGAATAAAAGATCTCGCGTTGGAAGGACACGATCTACGAAGCGGCTGGCACGCTTACATATGGTACGCGAAATGAAAAATAGAGAAGAACTTTGGCAATCATTTTGTCCGGTCTTCATTGATTAGAATTTGGGAAAAATACAAATCAAAATTCTACCAAAAAGTACCTCTATGGGTTTCCCCTTTAGAGGCAACACAAAGAAGAGAACTGGGATGGGAGAAGTGGCCTAGGTACAAAGATATCCTGCAAAAAGAAAGAGAGGGTTACAGAATTAAGACCCTGGAAGAAATTAGGACATTGTATGGAGAAATTTTGTGGTTTCAATACAGACAGATAAATGAGGCTTTTAACAAAGATAAAAAAGTTGGTTTCGAATCAGGAGAAAAACAATGGGAAAAGATAATGACATCTAAAAAAAAGGAATCACCAAATTATACAGGATCCTACTAGATTGGTAGATAAAAAAATGAAACAAAGACTTGTATCTCAAAATGAACGGTAAACTTAGGGCATACAATTATTGCAACGGAATGGGAAAAAATCTGGAAGACCAAACTAAAATGGATTAATTCTTACAATCTACGAGAGAATTGGATTAAAATGATGTACCAGTGGTACATGATGCCCAGTAAATTAGCTAAATATTACAAGAATGTTTCTGAAACATGTTGGAAGTGTGAAGGGAAGAAAGGTACTTTCTTCCACCTTTGGTGGATTTGTGAGAGAGTCCAGAAATTCTGGAGAGAGATTCATAGACTTGTAAATAAAATAGTGGACTTAAAGTATGAGATGAAAGCTGAATACTATCTATTGGGAAAACTGGATTTTGATATTGAAAGGAACAAAGACAAACTCCTGTTCCACATGGCAACGGCGGCAAGACTGGTGATAGCAAGAAAGTGGAAAAATAAAGAACCACCCACAAAAGAAGAGTGGAAATTAAAACTAATGGATATAATGAATATGGATGCAATAACACAATGCATGGCAACCAGAGGACTGGTGTAAGCAAGACTGACTGGACTCCAGTGGAGAGATACCTCAAAGATAACCAATAACTGACAATAACTGACAATAACCGACACATAAGAAATAAGTTAAGAAGACAATCCCAATTGAAGATAAAATAATATTAACAAAGCTGTCTGGGACTAATCAGTAACTAAGTGAATTAACACTCCCCGTCACACTTTCTAATTTCTTGCACACTTTGTTCCTACCCCTTTCAGGGTTTATTTCATTATTTATTTATTTTTACTCCCCCCCCCCCCCATCTTCTCTCGTTTCTCTCTTCCTTTTTGCTTTTAGGTAAATAGTTGATATCTGATATGTCGATGATTACCACTCTCTCGATGTACACCTGAACAAAAACTGTCAATAAATATTATTATTTAAAAAATTGTTCTAGATTATTGTTCTATGCAGAAAAGACATAAGGAGCTATTAAGACTGGGGGAAAATGTGGTTGTTTATTAGGGGTGGAGGAGAAGGAAGGGACCAAGCAGCACCTATTCTGGCTGAAGTGGATAAGAGAACTGAGGTTGTTATCCCATATTCTTGGGGTTTCCCAATTGTCCTGGGGTGAGGAGAGCTACAGGGCAATAATTACAGCTTTGAAAAGACAAATTAAAAAGAAGATTTTAAAAAAATATCTAGGTTGCTGCCTTGGCAGTGGGTTAGACTACTTCACTAGTCCTCCAGGTATTTTTTGTTATTAGGAGAAGGAGGACTTCAAATCCTGCTTCCTGTTTCTTGGCAGGGGGTTGGACTGAATGGTCCATGAGGTCTCTTCCAACTCTATGATTCTATGATTCTATAAATCCCAGGAGCCTTAGCTAGCTTGGACAACTCTCAGGAATCCTGGAAGATGATGTTCAAAACACCTGGAGGACCAAAGCTTAGGAAACCTTGAACTTGAGAATCCTTGGACTTGAGTGTAGGGGTCCTTCCACACAGCCCCATATCCCAAAATATCAAAGCAGAAATTCCACAATATCTGCTTTGAACTGGGTTAACTGAGTCCACATTCAGATAATGTGGGATTTTCTGCCTTGATATTCTGGGATATAGGGCTGTGTGGAAGGGTCCTATGAGTGAATGAACAAAATTTACTGAACCTAAAAAAAAATAATCTATTTGTATCCTGATCTTTTTCCAGAAACTCAAGGAAGCTTATCAATTAAATCAGGTGCAATGTCGAATTGAAATGTGTGTGGTGAAAATAAAACTTGCTTTAGAAAACAAAATATATATTATCAGCTTCCTTTTCAAATGAAATGTATAATCTATGCAATGTCATGTATAATGAAATGTTGTAAATCTAGTGTTTAGCCTGATAAGAACATCAATTTATGTCAGGAGCATGTCTTCAATTCATGATGACTTCGAGTTGGATCTGGTTATTTTGTACATTAAACCCTCCTCAGTTCCTTGTTTTCTTTGGTATTATATTTATATGTTGCTTCCGATCCGTAGCATTCAATGTAGTGTACACAATGTTCCCAGTGGTCTCCCATTCCAGACATTAAACAGGTGAAGATGTGCATAGTTACATCAAAGCTCATGTAGCTTGCTCTTTTAAAACACGCAGTAAATCTTTGCCTGTTCCTGCATTGCTCCCTGATTCTGGAAAACATTATCTGGCTTTTCATTCTCTTTCATTCTCCCCCTTGAATCTACTTTCTAGCCTGGGTAGCTCTTAGGAAGATGTTCACAGCATACACCGCTATTTTGTCTAGAACATTTCTAGGGACAGGTAATGCAGGCAAGTACTTTGGGCACTGAACTTTGAAGGTGTTTTTTTTTTTTTTTTTGCAACTGATCTATTTGTCTTATCAGTTCTAATGCCTTGTTGAGTGCCTAGTCGTAGGATTGTTTAACATCCTATAAATAATAATAATAATAATAATAATAATAATTATTATTATTATTATTATTATTATTACCTAGTACAACAAGCTAGGTTTCACCTAGGACCTCTTCACATGGGGCATTTTAGCCACTCCATACCTTGGCCAAATTTAAATGTAACGTGGGCATGAAACCTTACCTCTCTTTTATACTCCCACTATATATTAGAAAACTTTTTACCCGGGCTAGATTTGAGCAGCTCGACATTAAGTCCAAGTTGGGACGACATCAGAATATTCCCTACATGAGGAGAACCTGTGGGTGCCGTGAGGTAGATGCAGAAGTGGAGGACTCAGAACATTTTTTCATAAAATGTCCCTACTACAATAGGATATGGTCTTACTACCTAGAGCCTCTGCTGGAGAATCATACTCATTTAGAGAATAAGGAGAAATTGCACATCCTCCTAAAGGGTTCAGATAAAAACTCTATTTTAAAATTGACCCTTTTTACGCAAAAAGCACTGGCCATCCACGAGAAGATGGAAGCAGAGAGAAGTGACCTTGCTGCCATCAACAAAATTCAAACTTAAAAACTCAATATGGACATGCCACTAATTTTACCTACTCATGCCCCTGCCCAAACCCTACTTTAAAGAATGAATCAATTTTTAATCTTTTAATCTTGTAGTTGCACAATCATTTAGGAGTGGCTGGACAACCCAAGTAGGCCGGGATGCCTTGTATTCATATATGGTTTTACTGTATGTATGGGCAAGTGTGTATGTTTTTGTATGTTTTGCATATTTTGATATGGTCAAAATTGACTAATCAATAAAAAATTGTTAAAAGATGGCCTTATTTTGCTGCTTTTATTTGTGGCTTGGATGAGGCCTGCTGTGCACGATCACATGACACATGGCGAGCCCTGCCCACATTCCTCCCAAAGTGGAGGGGAAATGCCAAAAGGCACTTCCTCAACCAAATTCACCACTCTGTTTTAAAATGCTTGCCCAGACTCCAGATGGTCACCCAGTGTCAATAATAATAATAATAATAATAATAATAATAATAAACCTGAAGAGACACCTTGGGCCATCTAGTTCAACCCCCTTCATTCTGCCTTCATGCAGGGAAAGCACAATCAAAGCACCCCTGACAGATGGTCACCCAGCATCAATAATAAGAAGAAGGAGGAGGAGGAGGAGGAGGAGTTTTCACTTCCTGGCCCAGGAAGTTTAGGCAGGAAGGCAGGCAGGTTGCTGTGAGTGGAGGTCCTCCTCCCCGCTGTGCCCACTGCGTCCTCCATACCCACTGCAGGCCAGCGTGAGGAAGGAGGCCAAAGGCAACCTTCGAGAGTGGTGTGGCATAAGCCAGACACTCCATTGGGTGCCAGTTGGGTCCAGGAAGGATGGAAGAAGCATGAGGAAGGAGGCAGGAAGCAGTGGTGGGCACGTTCACCAACTGCTTCACTCAGCCAGAGGCGGTTTTGCCATAAGTGGGGTCGACTGCCTGAGGAGGCCCAGTGGCTGGGCAGTGGAGCATGGCCCCTGGATGTGCGCTCCCAGGGGCCGATGAAGCACTTAGAGGAGAGAGAGAGGAAATTCACCACTCTGTTTTAAAAGGCTTGCCAGAGGCGAAACCGAGGAGAGAGGAGAGAGAGAGAGAGGAAATTCATCCACTTGAGCCAAGGCCAGGGACCAGAAGTGGGGAAACTGGAATCCCCAGAAGTGGGGAATCATTTCTGACTCACTTACTGCTTCGGAACAGTCCATTCTGTTATCCTCTGTGTCATTTCATGCCATAATAACCAGTTGCTTTGTTCACGTTTATCTTTTATCTCCTCCCAATCTTTTATTGTTTCATTAGATTTTAAGAGATCACCAATCTTTATTATTTCACTGTGTTTCATATTTTTACTAGCTTGGGGACCCGGCACTGCCTGGGTTATTTGAGAAAGGAATTGTGTCTTAAGGTTGGTCCTTATCATTTATATGGCTTGCAGTGGTCTTAGGAAGTTAGTGAAGGTACTGCGAGTCCCATCATCTGTGGTCCATCCTCCTCCAAACTGCACCAGGATGGAGAGTGGGTCGTGGGGGCTCTGTGTGCCAAGTTTGGTCTTGATCAATCATTGGATGAGGGCCACAGTGCTCTCAGAGAGTGAGTTTAGGTACTTTAGGCAAGTCCCATCATCCATAGTTAGTTCTCCCCCAAACCTCACCGGAATGTTGAGTTGGCCAAGGGGGCTCTCTGTGCCAAGTTTGGTCTTTCTTGATATTTGGATAAGTGTCGCTGTGGTTTCAGGAAGTGAGTTAAGGTACTGCAAGTCCCATCATCCATCGCCCGTCATCCTCCAAACAGCATCGGGATGTAAAGTCATGGAGGCTCTGTGTGCCAAGTTTGGTCTTGATCAGACATTAGATGAGGGTTGCAGCAGTCTTGGGAAGGGAGTAGAGGTACTTGAAGTCCCATCATCCATGGTCTGTCCTCCTCGAAAGTGCACCAGGATGTAGAGTGGGTCATGGGAGCTCTGTGTGCCAAGTTTGACTTTGACTTTTATTATATGTATAGATAGATAGATAGATAGATAGATAGATAGATAGATAGATAGATATAGATTACTTTATCATATATCTGGTCGGCTTTGTTATCTAATGATCCTATTGGGAGCATGTCTATTTTGTTTATTGGAAATGTACTTTGCCATTTTTTTCATCACTTGAGTGTTGAATCAGTGTGCCTCTTTTTATTTTCTTTATTACTTTATTGTCCATCCTTTCCTTTAAACACAAGCAGTGATGCCACACATTTATTGATTTCTCGATTCTGGCCCATTGTTTTGTCTCATTAAGATCTAGCTCCAGTACTTTCCCTATTTGGTTGGCTTCAAAATAACACTGGAAGCTAGGTGCTCCCCACCCTCTGTTTTCCTGTGGAGAGTAATAAGCCAAATTGGAAATTCTACTTTTATTAGCACCTACTACCCAAGTTTTAATTGAATTATCCCATTTCTTATTATTTTGCTTGGAAGACTATATGGTAAAGCCTGGAAAAGGAATGAAACTTGGGTAAAATCATCGTCTTTATGGTCTTAATTCCATTTGTTATATCCCAGTTCTACTTTTTTTCTAATTTTGCATTTGTTTGTTAACTTTTTCCATAATTTGTGATAATTTATTTAAATTATATTGTTAAGGTTCTTGAGGAATATAGACTCCCAAATATTTTAGCATTTTTGCCCAATTTTGTGCCAATAATAGTTTGAACTTCTTTTAACTCTTTCTAGGGTAGGTTTTTGTGTAGAATCTCTGATTTTTCAATATTTATGACTAAACCTGAAATCTTTTCAAACTGTTTTTATTATTTTTGTTACTTTCCTGGGTGAAAATACTGAATGCCAATTGCCATATTACAAATCCACAGATTACATAGGATAGAGGCATGTTAGTTAATGTGAACTATAGTATTATAACTCTGCCATGTGAAAGGAGTCCACATAAATGAGAATGTATATAGAATCAGGGCTTGGGAAGCAAAGCTGCTTGTGATGGAAAGAGGGACCCTCTGGAATATGACAATTCTGATTTACAGGTCTCCCATGATAGAATATCCATGGTGTACCAATGCAGAGGTTATTTGGAAGTAATTATAGGTTATATCCACCTTAAAGGTATTCCACTTTCTTTCATTGTTTCATTCATTTAGGCTTAATGCTTAAATATACTTCACATTCTACATTCTGTGACATCTCATAAAAATTATGGGTTCAATCACAAAGATGACCTGAAACAACTGAAATTCCCCCCTTTTCCTTTTCACTCACATACACAAGTTTTGTGTGACAAATGAACTGATCTATGGAGCTGCTGTTGTTGAAAGATCTATTGTATATCAAACATTTCAGAAACAGATGTTTTCAGGATTTTTTAAAACCCTCTAATGTTTTAATGTCTTAGCAGCACTTGTTTTCTCACCATAATTTTCTTTAGACAGTCGGTTTACTTTTCAGTGCTTTGTACAACTTGTTTCAACATTTATATAGCCATACAACAATCCTTAACATTCAGTCCCCATCTGGAGAATATGGTGCATGAGTCATCCAGGGTGCTTTCCATTTCTTCAGAAGTGGGCAAAAATATTTCGTCTGATCAGCACAATGACCAATTCTGATAGTGTAAATTGGATTTAACTGTGACATAATTCACTAACAAACTGCCAGACAATGTTATAAAATGCTTTTGAAGTTTACCTTTAACTATGGCAAACTTGCATGATTGTTCTTATATAGCCTGTCATGCAAAAAATAAAAATAAATCCTTCAGATAAAAAAAAACTGGAATGGCAGGGCTAAGAGTAAGGTGGAACTCCACATTTTCCATGTGCCAGGGTGGTAAGATGATGATGATGATGATAATGATGATGTGCATTAAATTTATTTGAACTTTGGAGGCCACACTTGTAGTCTGAGCAATACAGCTGAAAAACCATTTGTTGTGTGCTTAAAGCCATTTACAACATCTGGTGAATCTCTCACATGATTTTCATTGCAAAGAGAAGATTTCTGAGTCCGAAAGAATGTGACTTCCCCAAGGTCACCCAGTAGATTTTCATGGCTGAATGCAGATGCCAACCCTAGTTTACAGAATCATGGTCAATTGAAATCACTATTACTATTCCTACTGTTGAGTGATTTCAGCTCTGCTAAATTGTGGCTTTGAGGACCCAGAGTGTCTAGAAGGCTGAATGAGATACAGATGGGTAGAAAGCAAACACAGGTTTATTCTCAATGGCCAGAGAGCATGTCAGTGGAGAAAGTACTCCAAAGTACTGATATACCTCAAAGCATACTTGCAGAAATATTACAGCACTTTGACCACAGTTTGAAATGAAGGATTTCTGCTGCCCTTGAGGGTTGATTGGTCCAGGTTGTGGCAGGCTAGGATTTGCAGGCTTGCTCAGTTTAATGTTTTGTGGCCATTACTGGTACCACCTCTAATGGGGTGCCTGAAGGAAAAAATGTTGATGGGTTTGAGGTAATGTATGGCAATAGTGGTCATTTCCCCAGCCTGGGAAGGACAATGGTTTGTACTAGTAAAAACAATGGGTTGCAATGAGTGTTAGCCAGCCTGAATGGATTCCCAGGAGGAGAACAAGAGAAGGCATTGGGCAACTGCTGTGACCTCTGGTTTGGCTTCATTGTTATGTGTGTGGAGGCATAGTTAGGGGACACTGGTAATATTGTGATTATCTCCTGAAGTCTTAGGGCAGCATTCCAATGAAATTCATGAAAGGTTACTAGTGTTGTACCCCAGACCTGGAGCCACCCATGACCGCAGCCCCACACAAGAGTCCAGAGTATAAGCAAAAAGTTTATTGAAAAAACACATAAAATGTATGAAAAAAGCAGGAATAAGGAAAGAAGAGGAATAATAATAATAATAATAATAATAATAATAATAATAATGTATTGTTGAAGGCTTTCATGGCCGGAATTACTGGGTTGTTGTAGGTTTTTCCAGGCTATATGGCCATGTTCTGGAGGCAATTTTTCTCTTGTGGCCATGTTCTGGAGGCAGTTTTTCTCCTCCAGAGAATTGCCTCCAGAACATGGCCATATAGCCCAGAAAAACCTACAACAACCCAATAATAATAATGGTTTAGCAAAAAATGATAACCACACAGGATTCCAAATGTCTCAGGAAAATCCAAAGGTAACACAGTCCAGGAATAGCCCAAATTAATAAGAGAGGTCATCCCTCCTGTTCAAGGAGCTCCACTGGCTGCCATTCATCTACTGGACCCAATTCAAGGTGCAGGTTCTTACCTACAAAGCCCTGAATGGTTTGGGACCCGCCTACCTGCGAGATCGCATCTCTATATACGAACCCACACGATCACTTCGATCATCCAGAGAGGCCCTGCTCTCGATCCCACCAGCTTCACAGGCGCGACTGGTGGGGACGAGAGAGAGGACCTTTTCGGTGGTGGTCCCTTGACTCTGGAACTCACTCCCTAAAGACATCAGACAGGTTCCAACTTTGGCAGTCTTCAGGAGGAACTTGAAGACGTGGCTGTTCCAGTGTGCCTTCCCGGAATAATGACCCATAGCACTTTGTCCTCCAAAGCACTTTACCTTTCTCTAAGTCTGTTCGTATGCCCTTCCACAAACACCAGTATCACCTTCCATTCATGTCCCAGCATTATTTCCAATTTTAACCCTACATTTGGCCTTCCCACTGTTTTAATTATGTGTTGTTTTATTGATAATGTTGTGTATCTTATTGTCTATGTGTTTTAATTGCTTGTACTGTGTTGCTATTGCTTGTATTGTTGTGTTTGGGCTCGGCCTCATGTAAGCCACACCGAGTCCCATGGGGAGATGGTAGCGGGGTACAAATAAAGTATTATTATTATTATTATTATTATTATTATTATTATTATTAAGCACAGCATAAATCCATAAACAAATGATATCCTTAGAAAAACTTGAGCAAGAATAATAAAGCAAGAATCTAGAAACCTTCCAGGATACTTAAATCCAAAAACAGGATTTGACACAAGAACTCAGGCTTAAGTTCTCTCTTGAACCCCAATATTGCCTGAACTAATTTTAAGGTAAACAACTGACTGTTTAAGAGCAGTCATGGCATTTCCCATGAACTTTCTCTGTCTCTTTCCCACATAATCTCACTGTTGTTGTTCGGCCTGTGATATTTTCATTGCCTGACAGTTCTGTAGACTCACAGGAGTCAAGTTTTGTACCTGTTGCTGTACCTGATGAGACTGGTGATTCACTGGAGTTTGGTGCTCTACTTGATGGGGCTGGGGATTTGGGGAAAGTTAGGCCAACAGTGGATTTCCAGTTGGAGGAAGATGCAGAGCCTGACAGGTCTAAGCCAGCTTTCTCAAAGGAACCAAGGTCAGACTCAGATTGGAATGTAATAATTTGAGATGGGGAATCTTCTGACTCCCCTGTTCTTCCTTAGTTAGATAGAAGGAGAGAAATTTATCAACAAAGACAGGCAGCTGGAGGGAGACTCTGCTCACAGTGCCTCTTAATAAGAGGGTCTCCTGAAAATTCTCAAGGGAAGAGACATAGCTTTTTAAGTATAAAGCTGGTCTGATTTGGGCTATCCTTTAGAGGAATCAACGTCTGGGTAAAAGGAACATGCTTTAAGTTCCTCTCTTGTTTGGGGAATTCATGGACTCAAGCCTTGAGTTTTTCTATGGACTCATATTCTAAGTATCAAGTTTTTCCTGGTTTCCTATATTGCTTCAAGAATCAAGTGGTTTCATGGAATCATGTGTTTTTGGATCTTTGTTATAGCTGCCATGTACTTCTGATCTTCTGGATTGCTGTGTTCTGCCAAGATTCCAGTTTAAAGATCTTGCTTGCATTTTGGTCTCTTGGATTAATGTTTTCAAGTCTTTCCGAATGCCTTGTTTTACATGGATTATATTTTGTATTGACTTTTTAGTCTTTTACCATTTTTGCTGAAACTACATTTATACCTTAATAAACTGTTTTGCTTATAACTGAGCTCAGGAGTGTGAGATTGGTTTAAAGGTGCCTTTCCAGTGCTGGTGTCTGACACTCGCTGACCTACAGTGCTGATTCTCGGTTCTGATCTGCAAACAGAGATTCTTGCTTATTTCCATACTACGAGGTGCTTTCCCTTGAGAATTTTGTTTCACTAAATTCTTCTTCACTCGGCCCCTCATCTAATGATGTTGTTTCTGGATCCTGTGACTAACTTTGGAGCTCTGCACTTTCTTGAGGCAATTTCATTCCCTTGGCCTGAATTTTCAACACTTTGAACCTGGCCTGCATCACTTCAAACCCCAGGAAATCCCTCAATCCCTTCTGAATCATCAGTGTATCCATTAGTTGCTGAGCCACAGCAACTTTTTTTCATGTCAAAAGCATTGTATAAATATATATAAAATTGATAAAATAGAGGGAACACAAGTGGTTAAATAATTTTTGACCAAAAATGGGCACCACGACCACATTGTCTGTAACTACAACAACCAGCAGGCAAGGAGAAATCCAATGCATGCTGGCTGTATCTCTCAATGGATTCATAATTGGGAATCCAATTTCTTGATGATGATGATAACAACAACAACAACAACAACAACAACAACAACAACAACAACAAAAACACTTTATTTATATTCCACCCTTCTCACCCCGAAGGGGATTCAGGGCAGATCACAGTACATAGACTTGGCAAACATTCAATGCTGTTTTGTATAGACAATACACAGACAGACAGACAGACAACAGAAGGAGGTGGTTTGCTTCGATTCAGTGTCCAGTTATTTTTGAGGCCATGAAAGGTTGGGCTTGAGTCCAGGGGGTGCTGTTGCACCATCCTCTATGATGAAGAGCCGCCAGGACTTCCTCCTTCCTTTTCATTGCCCAGCATTTTCTGATCTTCTTCTTTATGGCATCGTAAAACAGCTCCTCTGCTTTTTAGCGGTACCTAATTTCTCTAATTACAGCTAAAGCTGTTTTCGAATTGCTTAGGTAAACAATGAGCTAGGGTGTCATTTGGCAGCTCACGCCAAACCCGGGGTTCGAACTTGCAACCTTTTGGTTGATAGATCTTACAACTGCTGATGATTTACCAGCTGTGCTAAACCTCCGGCCCCAGTGATAACACTGTCATTGAGAAAATAACAACAACAACAACAACAAATTTTTGTGGTATTAAGTATCTAAAAATATACATGGATGTAGAGCAAATTATAGAGCATTAAGCTGACCATCACTAAAAATCTATGGAAGTATGAGAAAAGTACAGTAAGTTTTGATAAATCTTGGAATCATTAAGTAATCAACCTCAAAGTGGGAACAATCCTGATCAACAGGCCTGTTTATTATTATCTATTTCACAGGATCAGGGGATATGCTATTTATTCTATTAGTTAAGTAAATACAACCAGAGTTTACCTAGAAAATAAGAACAAGATGAGAAGGCTGTTCCTTTCTTTTAGGAAGAATATCTTCATGTGGATGATATTCTTTTTCATAAACTCCCTTAGAAGCCTCATGATAGAAAAGTAGGATGCAATTTCATTAAGTTAGTACATAGATGATAATAGATGTCTCAGAGTGCTTTGTATGCAGCTTTAGAGAAAGCATGGAAATTTTGTTTTAAGAATAATGAATTGAATGACCTGTTGACACCATCCATAGTTTACCATTTTTGAGAAAGTGATCTGGGTGCAAGACAGCTGGATTTCACTAACACAGGGGTCAGAACTGTGTAGCCATTTAGAGGATGCTGAACTGCAATTCTCAGCAGTCCTAG
Organism: Anolis sagrei; assembly: GCF_037176765.1. Classification (NCBI taxonomy): domain Eukaryota; kingdom Metazoa; phylum Chordata; class Lepidosauria; order Squamata; family Anolidae; genus Anolis; species Anolis sagrei. The sequence continues at coordinate 112,717,430 of NC_090023.1, read as the reverse complement.
CTCAGAGATTCAGGAAGAAATATAATTAGCTTGTTAAATTGTTTATTCATATATGGTCCCTAATGAGGTTGAAGTCCATGGTGTTTCTGATTAAGGCTAAAAACAATCCTTCACAAATTACCTAATTCAGCCCATTTTAATTGTTTAGGGGGTGGGGTGGCTCTCCCATCCCCTTCTGTTTCTGCCTGATTTCAGTAGGACAGGAAGGTTCCATGAATGAAGGACTGTATTGGAGAAAATCTATCACAAGATTCTATGCTGGTTATTTTGTTTAACAAAGCAAGAAAAAGTTATGACTTGTCTGGAATGGAAGAATGGAAAATGTAGGGGAAACAGGTTTTAGATGAAAAGGTGATTTATTGGCTTATCACTAGGCCTTAAGGAAGTCATTGATGCTTCGAAATGTCAAGCCCTCTAGATATGGCCTTTAGGGAAGTTTTTGCTGTCTTTGGAGTCTAATGCATTTTAGGATGTGTGTGGATGTTAATTATTTTAATTATTTCATTATTTTTATTGATTTTATTTTACCCAGCTGAAATAAAGACATTGTTCATAACTTTTAACATCATCCCTTGCTTTAAAAAAACAAATAGCAAACTATACATCTGAAAAGTGACTAACAATGTATGTTGCTGGAAAGGGGTGGAAAGCAGAGATGAAAAAATGCAAATCAGTGACAAAATGTAGGGGGAAGGGGTTTTAAAATGACTGAACCAACAAAAACAACAACCATTTTTGAATGGGCTAGTCACAAAGCACAACAAGTTAATAATGCCATTCTCTGTACATCTTACAGTCTCAATTCCATTTTACTGAATTACTCCTGCTGGCGACGGGTCATTTTCCTTGTTTCTAATATATGAAATGCACAGATTCTTTGCCAAACCTTATATTCCAGTCTCCATCCTGACCCAGATAACAATGGATGAGGAATGGTATATGTGTCGCAATCTAACAATTCATACTATCCAACTCTCCTGACTTGGTGGGAGTTTGCATACACACACACAGACACATAGACACACACACACACAGACCCACTGTATGTCTATAACAGATTGATAAATCGATAGATTGATAGATGAAAGACAGCTAGTTTCTGATGAATTTTAAAAGAAGCCAAAAGATGCTGGATAATAATAATAATAATAATAATAATAATAATAACAACAATAATAATCTTTATTTCTATACCGCCCTATCACCCCGAGGGGACTCAGGGTGGTTTACAACAGAAAATTGGCAAACATTCAATGCCAGCATAACATAGCAAACAAATCAAATCATAAACAATAAAATAAACAACATCAGGTGTACTTATAGAACAACTCAAAAATAACAAACTTGGACATTTAAATATATAAATCAAATATTTAGAACATGTTTACTACTAGATATAATGATAGCAAACACTTAAAACATTAAAAGTAAAAAAGGCATTTACAAGTCAACAGGGCTGAGGTGGTGTCTAAGTCAGAGTGATTAAGGTGCTGGCCGAAGAAAATTATTATAGGCGGTCTAGTTAACACCCCACTCCCACACCAGGCTCCCCATAATATCAACCCCCATTCTTTATGCCCTTCCAGAGATTCCCAGATCCTCACAATTAAGGAGACCTCTGAATACTGTTTAAGGACAGGAATGCAACCCAGCTCTTCATGGGGGGAGGGGGGGGTATAAACTGTTGTATGAGGTCCTTTGGGAGGCAGATGGGGGGTGTTTTTTTCTTGTGATGGTAAGGTGTCTCTATCCATGTTGGTAAAAGTCCTATAGTGCCAAGATCTTATTGATTGGCTTAACATAGTTGGATTGCAAAGCAGGCTATGGGTCCAGTGCTGGCTGCTTTATCTGCTGCTGGCATCAAGTGAGATGGCACGGCTGTGGGGGCCACGCCCAGTATGTTTGGAAAGGCTGGTCCCAGGCAGGAGTTCTAAGGTAGATTTCTCACTACCTTAGATACTATATAACTGCCTCTATATAAGTACAGCATCCCAAGGAAAATGGTAGTAAATTTGCTAGTATTTAAGTGGAACTATAAATATTAGCATTTCTTCACACCAGTTGCTCACAGCTGTCTATTTCCCTCCTAAATAGTCTCAAATACAGTGGGTTATTTTCATAAGACTGGGGCCAAAGATGAAAGCTTGCTAGTTTAGAGTGGATTAGAATAAGGCTATGCATGTAATTTTGTATGCATTGGTCTCTAAGGCATTTATTGACCTTTTGCTCACTTCACCACAGATACCTGGAATAGAATCAGAAAAGGAGAGAACATGGAGATGATCCATTCACATGCTGCTGCCACTGCAACTGCTGTCTGAGAGCAACCAATCTCCGGGAGGAATTTTAATGAGAGTGTTTTGAAAATGACTTTGCGAGAAATGGTGTTTAAGTTGCCTCAACTGTGTAGGCAGATGTCTTGATATCAAGGTTTTATTTATACATCATTCAGTTAAATCAGTGCTCCAAATGAATACTCTAGATGTCAAATGGATTTGTGAGCTCCTAAGAGACAAGTGGGACGGCAACTGCAATGAAATGAATAAAATCATGCATGCATGTAGTTTCTGTTGTCTGTGGCAGGCATTTCCACACACTGAAGTCTACAGTTAATCAACCTATAATTTATTTTAAAAGATTGAATTGTTTTGGTTATTCTTCTCACACCTACAACTTTCTAAATTTCCACATAATCAAGTCAGGGAAGTATGGGTAGGTTATCATTTGATTTACCAAGAAATGATCCTAGAATTAAGGAGACAACAACCAGAATCCTAAATGATCATTGATGTTAAGTATACTTGTCTATGTGGCAGAGAAACTAAGAAACCTATTTACTGAAATGTGAGGATGCATAATAGGACACCATGATTGATATGCATTGGTGCACAGTGATGCATAAATCACATCACTAAATGATGTGCATAACTGTGTAATGTTCAGTGATGCATATTATGAATTGATGGTCATGGTGCACCAATGTGCATAATACACTGGTGTACACCATTAACATCAGTGTGCAGTATGCACCTCTGGACCTCAGGCATTTTACCAGCTCTGATAGAGCAGCCCCTACTAGAATTGGACTTAATTTTATTTATTTATTTATTTATTTATTTATTTATTTATTTATTTAATTAATGCATTTCTACCCTGCCCTTCTCCTCCTGACGGGGGACTAAGGGTGGCCTCACAGCTGTGCTATTGTAATTCCCACTTACAAAATGTAAGGGCACAGCAGGGTACTGGTGAATATTTTGAGTGCCAGACACAGAAAAATTTGGATACAAATGTAAGACATTACTCTTTAATTGAAATTGGCAAGCTGTAGCTGGGGATGTGAAGCATATTTTCAATTATTCATTTCTCAGTGAAAAGTGGGCTTCACTACCTGTCTAGAGTAATAAGAGAGCAGTGGGTGTTTTTTTTTGTTTTTTTTTTTTGTAGAACACTCTTCTGATAGTTAAACATTAAAGACTGTTTTGACAGATTATGCTGCATGCACACACACATTTTGGGGAGGTGCAAAAACAAAATACAGTTTTTCCCTATATATTTTTCTGAGTAAAATGATTCCCCAGAACACTTTGGGATAATAAAAAAACAAGGAGAATATTATAGAAACACTTTTTTCTTCCATAGTGGAAAAAACCAACAATTATTTATCCTATCATGGTTACATTCTTAGTCATGAGTAGGTGAGATATAGAAGCACAGAATCCTAGAGTTGGAAGAAACCACAAGGACCACCCAGCCCAACCTCCTGCCATACAGATACACAACCAAAGCACCCTTGACAGATGGCTGTCCAAGTTTCTGCTTAAAACCCTCAATAGGAGACTCCACCACTCTCCAAGGCAGCATATTCCATTGCCAAACAGCTCTTACCACCAGGAAGTTCTTTCTAATGTTTAGGTGGAATATTTGAGACCATTGATCTGTGTTCTAGTCTTCAGAGCAGCAGAAAACAAGTTTGTTTCGTCCTCATTGTGAGATTCTTTCAACTACTTAAACATGGCTACCATATTCTCATTCAGCTTTCTTTTCTCCAAGCTAAAGATATCCACCTCCCTAAGCCGTTACTCATAGGGGTTGACTTCCAAACCTTTCATCATTTCCATTGTGCTTCTTGACATATTATAGTTTGTCAATATCCTTTTTGAATTTTGGTGCCCAGAACTGAACACAGAATTCCAGGTGAGGTCTAACCAAAGCAGGACAGAATGGGACTATATTGTTGTTTATTCGTTCAGTCGCTTCTGATCATTTGTGGCCTCATGGACCTACCCACACCAGAGCTCCCTGTTGGCCGTGGCCATCCTCAGCTTCTTCAGAGTCAAGCCAGTCACTTCAAGGATACCATCCATACATCTTGCCTTTGGTCGGCCCCACTTTCTTTTTCCTTCCATTTTCCCCAGCATCATTGTCTTCACTAAGCTTTCCTGTCTTCTCATGATGTGGTCAAAGTACTTCATCTTTGCCTCTAATATCCTTTCCTCCAGTGAGCAGTCATGCTTTATTTCCTGAAGTATGGACTAGTTGGATCTTCTCGTGGTCCAAGGCACTTTCAGAATTTTCCTCCAGCACCACAGTTCAATTCAGTCTTGTTGCCATAATCTTGGGTTTTTTTTAATGTTTAACTGCAACCCAGCTTTTGCACTTTCTTCTTTCTCCTTGGTTAGAAGGCTCCTCAGCTCCTCCTCACCTTTGGCTATCAAAGTGGTATCATCTGCATATCTAAGGTTGTTAATGTTTATTCCAGCAATTTTAACTCCAGCCTTGGATTCGTCAAGCCCCACACATTGCATGATGTGTTCTGCATACAAGTTGAATAGGTTGGGTGAGAGTATACCACCCTGCCGTATGCATTTCCCAATCTTGAACCATGTTGTTCCATGATCAGTTCTTACTGTTGTTACTTGGTCATTATACAGATTTCTCAGGAGACAGACAAGGTGATTTAGTATCCCCATAGTACCAAACACTTGCCACAATTTATTATGATCCATACAGTCAAAGGCTTTAGAATAGTAAGTAAAACAGAAATAGATGGGGTTTTTTTCCTGAAACTCCCTGTCTTTCTCCATTATCCAGCAGATATTGGCAATTTGGTCTCTGGTTCCTCTGCTTTTTCTAAACCCAGCTTGTATATCTGGCAACTCTCTCTCCATGTATTGCTGGAGTCTTCCTTGCAGGATCTTGAACATTACCTTACTGGCATGCGAAATAAGTGCCACTGTACTAAAGTTTTAGCATTCTTTAGCATTTCCCTTTTTTGGTATGGGGATATAAGTGGATTTTTCCAGTCTGATGGCCATGACCTTCCTCAATCTGGACACTATATTCCTGTTGATGCAGCCTATGATCATATTGGCTTTTCAAGCTGATGCATCACACCACTCACTCATATTCAACTTGTGGTCTACTAAGACACCAAGATCCCTTTCAATTTTTAAATATATTTTTATTAAGGGTTTTTGGTTAATAGTACATTGAGAATGTGTTAATCATCGACAAGTCAAATATCTAAAAATAAGAGGATAAAAGGAGGGAAAAAGGAGGGAAGAAGTCCGTAAAGAAACGGAAGGGGGGAAAAAAACCCTTGAAGGGGGTATAGACAAGGTGCGTAAAGAGTTGAAAGGTGTGACAGGGAGTGTTAGGGCTCTTAGTTACTGATTTACCCCGAATAGCATTGTTAGTATTAATCTTGTCTTCTATTAGGGTTGTCTTCTTGTCTTGTCTCTCGTGTTAGTTACTGATTGATTTTTAAATATCTCTCAACTGGAGTCCAATCCGTCTTGCTTACTCCGTTTCTCTGTATAGTTGTCATGTACTGTGTTAATGTATCCATATTCATAATGTCCATTAGTTTTAGCTTCCACTCTTCTATCGTTGGTGATTCTTTATTTTTCCACTTTTTGGCTATCACCAGTCTTGCCACGGTTGCCATATGGAAAAGGAGCTCATCTTTATTCCTTTCAATTTCAAAGTCCAATATTCCCAGTAGATAATATTCAGCTTTTATTTCTTTTATTAGGTCTAATATTTTGCTTACAATTTCATTGATCTGTTTCCAAAATTTTTGAACTTTCTCACATGCCCACCAGAGATGGAAGAAGGTGCCTTTCTTTTCTTCACACTTCCAACAGGCTTCGGAGACATTCTTATAACATTTTGCCAGTTTGCTAGGCGTCATGTACCACTGGTACATCATTTTAAACCAATTTTCTCTCAGATCGTAAGAATTAATCCATTTTAATTTAGTCTTCCAGATTTTTTCCCATTCTATTGTTCCAATTGTATGTCCTAAGTTTACCGTCCATTTTGAAATGCATTTCTTTGTTTCGTTTTCTTCTGTCTGCCAGCTAAGCAATAGTCTATATAACTTGGTGATTCCTTTTTTTTCAGAGGACATGATCTTCTCCCAGTGTTTTTCTCCTATTTCGAAACCAACTTTTTTGTCTTTATTGGAACCATGAAATTTCTCCGAACGATGTCTTTATCTCTTCCAGTGTCTTAATTCTGTATCCCTCTCTTTCTTTTTTCAGAATATCTTTATACCTAGGCCAATTTTCCCATTCCAATTCTCTTCTTTGCATTGTCTCTAAAGGGGAGACCCATAGAGGTGTTTTTTTGGTGGAATTTTGTTTTATACTTCTCCCATATTCTAATCAACAAAGACCGGACAAAATTATTACCGATTTTTTTTCTATTTTTCTTTTGCCGTACCATAAGTAAGCATGCCAGCCGCTTCGTAAGTCGTGTCCTTCTAGCGCTAAATCTTTTATTCTGCTGACATTGGCCCACTCTTTTATCCAAATTAGTCCGCATGCATCGTGGTATGTTTGAAGGTCAAGTAGTCCTAGGCCGCTTCTTTCTTTAAAATCTATAAGGTTTGTATATTTTGTTCTAGGTTTCTTTCCTGCCCATATGAATTTTGTTATTTCTCTATTCCAATTTTTGATTATCTGTTTATTCCTAATTATTGAAATGGCTTGAAATAAGAAGAGAAGCTTGGGTAGAACCATCATTTTAATTGCTGAAATCCTGCCTAGTAGTGAGAGGTTTAAGTATTTCCATTTGGTCATTGCTTTATTAATTTCTTTCCATTTAGCTTCATAATTGTTCTTTAGAAGATGCACATTTTTTGCTGTTATAGTTATGCCTAAGTATTTGATTTTCTTCACAACTTGTATCCCGGTCCTTTCTTCTAGTAATTTTTGTCTTTCTTTGGAGATATTTTTGTTACTATTTTTGTTTTCTTCTTGTTTAGATTAAAGCCTGCTAATGATCCAAATTCTTCGATTTTGTTGATCCATTTTCCCAGGTTTTCTATCGGGCCTTCGACCACGCAGATTATGTTGTCTGCGAAGGCCCTTAATTTGTATGAATATTTCCTAATCCTTGTTCCTTTAAGTGCTTCATCTTTCCTAATGTTGTTTAATAATATTTCTAATGTCATTATGAATAACAATGGAGACAGTGGGCAACCTTGCCGTGTTCCTTTGTGTATGTTTATATTTTCTGTTGTTTCTCCGTTAATACATATTGCGGCTTCTTGTGTACTATAAATTGCTCTTATCAAATTTATGAAATAGTATCCCATGTCCATTTCCTCCATTAAGGCTAAAAAGAACTCCCAATTTACTTTGTCAAATGCCTTTTCAGCGTCTAATGATAACAGGGCACACTATTTGTCGTTGTTCTTTTAGTAGTATTCAATTATATTTACAATAGTTCTTACATTATCTTTAATTTGGTGTTGTGGGAGGAATCCCGCTTGTTCTTCTTTAATCCATATTTTAAAAAAACATTATCTTTCTGCTAGGATACTTGCATATATTTTGTAATCAACATTTAATAATGGAATAGGCCGATAGTTCTTGACGTCCATTTTTAATGTTCCTTCCTTGTGAATCATCTTTATTTTTGCTTGTCTCCATGTGTTTGGTATTTCTTGTGTTTCTCGGGCTTGGTTCATCAGCCTCTTCAACTTCGGTGTTAGTTCTTTTTCGAAGACTTTATAAAAAGTGGCTGTGAACCCATCAGGTCCATGTGTTTTGGTTGCATCTAATTTTTTGATGGCTTTCATATCCACTATGTTCAAGTCAAACATTGTAAGATCGCAATGGGACTTTCTCTATCTATCTGTTCCAAATTTCCAAATTTGCCACCACTCTCTTGAACAGATTCTTAGGATGGGCAGAGGAGAGATAAATCAACTTTCAGTCAACTAAGTGATTGGGTTTAGGATGTGACCATTATTGTATAGATTTATTATAATATCTTTTTCTGTTAATACATTTTAGAGTTCTATTGGTTGTTAACAGTCTTCATGACTGAAAGGGTTATAGATGTCACTTCTCAACAGGACCACTGCTTGGTTGGGCAAGACTTTACTCCCAGCTCAAACCGCAAACAATATAAAGGCGATGGTCATTCAACATTGAGCATTATTTAGAAATTGGGAGATATTTTTGAGGCTTCAGAAATGGAAAAATATATTAGTTTAATATATGATATGTTCATAGTACAAGTTAAATAGATAAGGTGATAAAATGCAATCTTGCCTGACCCTCTTGACAATTGGAAACCATTCCACATCTCCATATTCTAACCTAACAGTAATTCCTTGCCCTGAGTACAGGTTATGTATCAGGCGAATAAAATACGGTGGCACACTAATTTCTTTAAGAGTAATCAAAGATTTTGTATGATCTTCACCAGAGTTACCCAAACATTTAAAGCCGGGGGACAGTTCACAGCCCCTCAGTCTATTGGGGGAACAGACTATAGCTTGAAAAAAAGTTGAATGCATTCCTATGCACACTGCATATGTCTTATTTGTAGTGCAAAAAAAATAAACACCCATGAAAGAATACTGCACTATATAAAAGTAAGAATAATTTTTACCAATGACAGACCATACCAGTCTTTCAATGATAAGTGTGGACCTATTTTTGGCTGATGAGAGAGTCAAGTTAATTAGGATTGTTGTTGTTGTGTGCCTTCAAGTCATTTCAGACAGTGGCATATGCTGCCTCAGAATCTGGTGGAGTCCCCTCTGGAAGGTTTTTCAGCAGAGACAGCATGGCCATCTGTTGGGAGGGTTTTCATTGTGGCTGAGGGGCTTATAGTTGCCGCCTAGCTCTTGCCTTTTCTCCCCAAGGGAGGAGCCACAGTGGGAAGACTTTTTGGAAAATGCGGGGGTGGCAAGATGAACCAAAGGTGGGGTAGAGAAGAAAGGGGGGAGGGCGGCCAGACAGGTGCCCGACCTCCAGTGCCTGCTCTTCCTGGTCATGCAGCAGCAGTAGTGGGAGCAGCTGCAGCAACTGAGGAACCTTCCTTTGCAAAGAAATAAAGAAAAAGTTGTGGGTAAAGAGAGAGAGAAAGACAAGGGGCCCCTGGGATGGGATGCCTGAGGCTGTAGCCACCCAAGGAGAAGGCAACACTTAAATGAAGTGAAGGAAAGCAAGAGGCTGCTATCTCTCTTTCTCTCCTCCCAGGGAGCCCAACTTTTTTGCTGCCCTGATCCCCAAGGAGGAAGGAACAAAGAGGAAGGAAGTCAAGGAAGGAAGGGAGGAAGAAAAGAAGCAAGAGAGGGAGGGAGGGAAGCCTGGTGCAAGAGGAAATTTGAACACAGGTCAAAAGTGGTCCCTGGGCTGGAGTTTTGACATGCCTGGTCTGCACAATCAAATAATTTGCTATCATCTACAAAGCACAGGTTAACTGGTTTCTGATTTTTTTTCATACATTCCACTTTCCAATGCATATTTGTGCTATGTTTCCTGGTGTCTCTTCCTTTCCTGATCCCAGCTTGGGCCTCTGACATATCTTGCCCTATATGTGGTCAAGGTCTTTGATGTAAAATTTTGAACACTCCATTTACATGGGAGATTAATGCAATGGTCATGTGGTTACTGAAATCCTCAATGTCTTCTTTCCTTTGCATTTTGAGTATTTTCAATCTATGGGCCATTGTTTTGTTTTTCATATTTGCTGACAAACTTAATGAGGGCAACAGTCATTTCTGTCCATGTAGCTTGAAGCAGCTCTATTGGTATGCTATCTGATCCTGATTATTTATTTCTCCAATGAGCTTTGAGTACAGCTTCCACTTTACTTTCTAAAATTATAGGTTAGTCTTCAAATGCATCTACCTTTAATGTCATCTTTTCATAATTAATTTTGGATTTCATCATTTTAGTTCTATCTGATGATGCAAAATCATAATTTACTCAGGCTGTACATCACTATGTTGTTTGTATAGATCTGCCTAGTATAAGTGTTATGCTATTCTATCTTCTCAACACGTTTGGCAACAGTAGTTTTTGCATGCATTTTTATTTGCAATTTGTTTCTAAACAAAGAAGTAACATAACCACACACTCAGAAGTTCTGAATTCCCCTTTTCTTATGTGCTCTTTGTTTTGAGATTGTGTTTGCCTTCCTACAATCCTGCCATATAGCTTCTGGGTAGTTCTATAAATGTAAAGCATTTTGAGATAATAATGAAGTAGGGCAAGGAATCTGGATGTTCACTTTTCATTCTCATTGTGTGATACTATGACTCATTTTCATTGTAGGCTACAAATGCACTTGTTTTCTGAGTAACTGGAAAAAAGAAGACTTTCAAAAGTACAATTTATTGTTCAGATAAGCAGGTTATTGTATTTGTATGACTTTAGATGCTTGACACTAAGTATGTAAGTACTGAACTTCTTCACTACCCATAGGATCAAGTTAGTCAATGAATTTGTCATTCTACATATCTAGTTATATATGTGTCTGTGTGTGTGTGTGTATATATTCTGCTATACATCTATGCTTAGTAATTCTAAAGGATATATGTAGAAAGAAATATATAGAACTAAGTTTGTATATGTGCTATTAAATGACAACATATCTTTAGAAAGAGAGTTAACATAGTGTAGTGGGTTCAAGCATTGAACTACAATTCTAAAGATTAGGGTTCAAATTCCCCAGATTCAGAGAAGGCAACAAGAAAACCACATGATAGAGTCACCTTAGGACAGTGGTTCTCAATCTGTGGGTCATCAGGTGTTTTGGCCTACAACTCCCAGAAATCCCAGCCAGTTCACCAGCTGTTAGGATTTCTGGGAGTTGAAGGCCAAAACATCTGGGGACCCACAGGTTGAGAACTACTTCTTTAGGGTTATCATGTCAGAAACTATGTGAAAGCACACAACAACAGTATCTTTAGAAAAGACTTCCCTAGTGCTTTTGTCTTTAAGATTTTTTTCAAAATTCAGAAACTAAGACAGATAATTGTATGGCTATAGGATTATCAAAGAAGTGAAACCCCTCTGAAAGTGGTAGGTCTACTGAGGAACCACTGTTTACTCAAAAATAATCTAGGAAGATATTTAAGGAAGGATATTTGACTCATTAGAAACCTTTCATAATCATGTTATTTGTATGCCTTGTTCTGAAAAGAATGTGGCCCAAAAGTTTTATATCCTAAGAGGGATAAGTACAACAATCAATCAATATAATAGGAACCATTACAAATAATTGTGTAGTTAATAAAAGAAAATCAAAAATTGTAAAATCCATATAATTCTGGATAAATTAATACATACATGCCAACTAATCTTGCTCATTCTTGATGTAGGATCATAAAGTTTAGAGTAGAATGGGTGAGATAATGAAAACTCAATATTCACTATGTACCAAACCAAAGACTTTTCTTAACCTTCAAAGACTCATCAATTGCCACGTGTATAATTTGTGGCACATTTTTCATGGAAAAATTACCGTCTTGTTAAGAAGCTTATCCATTCTCTAATATATGAGGGATATTTTTTAAGTAAGGTCCGTTTGAACATAAGTACACAACAAAAGTTTATTTCAAAAAAGTAAATTTAATTTCAGAAAGTACATACTTCACTCTATTTTTCAACATAGTTGCCAAGTTTGTTCAAACACTTATCATACCTCTGAACCAATTTTAAAATACCCTCTTCATAAAAACTTGCCGCCTGCTCCGATAACCAAGAGTTCACTGCCGTTTTCACGTTGTCGTCATCATTGTAACGGTGTCCACTGAGGTGTTGTTTGAGGTGGAGGAACAGATGGTAGTCGCTCGGGGCAAGTTCAGGACTGTAGGGTGGGTGGTCTAAAACTTCCCAGCCAAAACTGTCCAATAAATCGTGGGTCTGACCTGCAGTGTGAGGTCTTGCATTGTCATGGAGAAGGACAATTCCCTTTGTCAGCATGCCGCGTCTTTTGTTTTGAATCGCTCTGCGTAGCTTTCTCAGGATTTGGCAGTATGCTCCTGCATTGATAGTGGTTCCTAGTTGCATGAAGTTGACCAACGAAACACCATGCCTATCCCAAAACACCGATGCCATGATTTTGCGCTGGGACAGAGTCTGTTTGGCCTTCACCTTTACAGGCGAGTGTGTGTGTCTCCATTCCATGCTTTGTTGCTTCGATACGGGCGTGATATGCGAAACACATGTTTCGTCTCCAGTTACGATCTGACTCAAGAAGCCGTCACCTTCTTCGTGATAACGAGTCAAGAACTTCATCGCACATGCAAATCTTTGGTTTTTGTGGTCCTCTGTTAGGAGTTTCGGAACCCAATGGGAGCACAGTTTCCTAAACTTTAGGTGTTCAGAAACAATATTGTAAAGCACTGATCTTGACACGTCAGGAAATTGTTTGAGAGACCTGTTATTGTGAAGCGCCTGTTCTCACGAATCCTCGCTTCAACTGAAGCCACCAAATCATCTGTAATCAAAGAAGGGCGACCGGAGCAGTCCTCATCATGGACGTTGTCATGGCCATCTTTGAATTGTCGTACCCATTTATGCACTTTGCTTTCACTCATAACAGTATCACCATACACTTCACAAATCTGTCGATGAATTTCTGAAGTAGGCAGGTTCCTTGCTGACAAAAACCGTATCACTGGGCGAACCTCACATGCGGCGGGTGAGTTGATAGTCTTAAACATTTTTAAAGCACAGAACAGAACCGTACAGGTTAGCTACAGAGCGGAAACTGAGCACAGTTGTTCCCGAGGCATGCCGGTACACGACGCACGTGCTCGTTGCGGTATGCACGCGAACTACTAGTGTCTACAACAAAACGGACCTTACTTTAAAAATACCCCTCGTATATATGAGAAACATTCAAGGAACTTTGGCTTCTAGACAGAAAACCACTGGTCTAAAGATAAACATTTAAGTGACAGAGGATTCCACAGAGAACAATATAAATGTTACTGTGCTGATCTGTGATAGAAACTAAATAAAAAAGAATATGAGCGTGAACTGATGTGTTCAAACCTTGGGAAGCTTAAGAACATATCTGTGAGGTTTGCATATGAGGTTTGAAGGTATTCCTTTCCAATCTTTAGAAATGATTGCTATCTGCCTCCATCTCTAAAGCTATTTATTACATTTGAGGTTAAGAAGAAAACACTTTAGAGTGGAGGAGAAGGTGTATTTTCATCACTAAAGCTTAATTCTTCCCACTAAAGCAAATGAAGAACAACACAAGGCTCCCATTCAAGGATATTTGAAAAAAAAAACATTACATATTTTGATAGAAGTTCTACTAGGGATGACAATCTCAGTTTTTCTAAGTCTCAACAGATTTCAAAAACAACAAAATATTTTTCATCCTATTTGAGACATGCAGAATACCCACCCCTCCCTGTAATAACAGGAAACTGCAATTTTTCCACAAAAAGTTTACAGCTTCAGTGTAAGACATTGAAGACATTGTAGGTGCAGGTGTTTACCTACAAAGCCCTAAATGGTTTGGGACCCGCCTACCTGTGTGACCGCATCTCTGTGTACGAACCCACACGATCTCTTTGATCATCTGGAGAGGCCCTGCTCACGCTCCCACCACCATTGCAAGCGCGATTGGTGGGGACGAGGGAGAGAGCCTTCTCGGTGGTGGCCCCTTGACTCTGGAATTCACTCCCCAGGGACATTAGGCAAGCCCCAACTCTGGCAGTCTTTAGGAGGAGCCTGAAAACATGGCTGTTTCAGTGTGCCTTCCCAGAATAAGGAAACTCCCAGCAATATGTCCTTAAACACACTTTAATAATGTTTTAAGATTGTCTGTGTTGGGGTTCAGCCTGAGTTTGAACTTGAACCTGATTCTCTGTTTGTTCCTCCTGATGCTAATGAAAGTATATTTACTGATGCTAGTGGAAATGTACCTTTTGATGCCAATGCTCCTGAAATTAGTGAGGAAGAAACTGCTGTAGGTTTGGAAAATGCCAATGTTCCTGAAATTAGTGAGGAAGGAACTTCTGTAGATTTGGAAAATGAAAGTACCAGTGTTCCTGAGAATGTTTCAGAGGGAGACCTTGAACTTTCCCTCCCTTCTGCACCTGTTAACTGTAATGACAACAGAAGGGGCCAAATTTGGGAAGACAGAAGTAAAACACTCAGTTTGCGTCGATCCTCCCGAATTCAAGAATTAAAAACATTGGCTTCAAAACAGAAGGGCGGTTCACGGAACCGATTCTTGAGTTTTAATTGCAATACGCCAGGCTGATTGCCTCAGTTCAGGCATCGTTTCAGAATTGATGAAGACCTTGGCAGTTCTCCCGGTTCCCTGGCCATAGTTTAGGAAGATTTCTAGGATATCAAGTACGGTTAGTGGATTGCTAACAGATTCCAGTATTTTCCCAGTGAGGCTTTTGGTTTTGCTTTGTCCATTTAAATTCATGTTTGCTGATTTTGCTGTGGCTTTTGACTTGCATTTTCCCTTTATTTTGTAACCATTTTTCTTCAATAAAAAGTGATTGTTTTTCACAGCCAAGTGTGGTGGATAGTTATCTGAGGGCCTCGTTCCCTGCTCTGGATTGCAACAGTCTGCACATTTCTTCCCTCTCCAAAACCTCTATCCCAATTACATGTCACCTGTTCCTTCCCCGCATTATTTAAAAAAAAATAATTTATTACATTTGGCCCAGCCATAGGTTTTTAAATGTGTTGTGTTATTGTTAATGTTTTTTGCTTATTTTGCTTATGAGTTTATGTATTGTTTTGTATTATTGCTGTTATTGTTTATTGTTGTATTGTGGGCTCGGCCTCATGTAAGCCGCACCGAGTCCCTTGGGAGATGGTAGTAGGGCACAAATAAAGTATTATTATTATTATTATTATTATTATTATTATTATTTATTATGACATTCAGCTTCCCCTTTCATACTGTGCAACATTTGAGATGTGAAACTTTCAAATCGGCACCGGCTGCAGCCATAATGTTGAATGCTTTACTGCACTGGGAGCAATTTAGGACCTTATCATAAAGGGAAATAACCTGTCTCTGAAATTCTTTGCATATAAGTCCCTATGGGTATGATTTTATGATACACTGCCCCTTTCATCTGCAACCCATAGGGGCTCATATGCAAAAACATGCATCTAGTAGATTTTGAAAGAAGGGTTGGAAAGTGTCTTCACTGGGGATGTGCAATTTTTTCATTAGTCATTGTAAGTCACCTCAAATTTGTTAAACTCATACTTATGATGCAATATCTGATGCATGGGCATGGCCCATGCCAAAAACTTAAGAATTAGAACTTAGCCAATACTTTTTCATTTCAGTTTTGCAAATCTCAGAAGCCTCCCAAAGTCAGTTGCATTTTCAGTGTAAAGAAGCAAAGCAAAGCCAAAAAGGCAGTATTTCATCTTTACATGAATGGCCTCTCACCATGAGGAGAGGGAAGCAGCAGGGAAAAAGTAGAGTGATCAGGGAAAGAAAGCACAGAATTCTGGGAAATGTAATTTGGGAAGGCAAGGAGCCCAATGCCAGAAAATTCAAAAGGCCCTGTCCTAAACTACATTTCCCAGAATTCTGCTCAGCATCAAAAAGCACCAATCAGGATAGGGAAAAGATTTGTCTCTCCATAGCAGCAGCAAGTCAGAGTTCCAATAAATTATGGAATCTGTAAAGAGAACGGCTGACTGATACTGCTAGTAGGTAAAGCTCTGTGCTGGGCTGGGAAGAAATTCCTAAATGGAAGTTCTGTTGGTTAATATGAGAGAGATTAATGGGATAGTTGTTGTGGCTTTGAGATAGTTGTTTGTCAAAACTTAAAAATTCCCTAAAATCAGTAGATATATGAATATGTCTGAAATATTCCCCTATTACCTTGTGTCATTGTATAGAAAATTCAAGGAGATAGCTCCTGTAATTTTCTAAAATGTTGTTTATAACACTTTTTGAAAAATGTCCCCTAATCTGCGAATAAGTAAAACATTCTGAAACTTGATGGGTTGACAGTGGTAAATGTGTTTTACCATTGTAGCAAGTTTCACCCCATAGCTGTAAAAATCAGGCCAAAAGGGATCCCTGAAGTTTTTCTCTCTTGCACGATTACTATAACAAAAAAATAATGAAATTCTGTTACTTTCATTATAGTAACGAAATTTTCACTAATGACACTTTAAAAACACTTCAGAAATGAAATGCCAGTGCTCCCTAATTTTGTAATGACTTTAAAAATATTTTTAATTGATCACACACGCCTAGTCTTCACCCATCCTTTTCCTTTCCAGGCACATCAGAGACATGCTTTTACTGTGTGGTCACACTGGTAGGAAGCTGGATGAGAGGAGATTACATGATGTGGGTGTTGGTGGGAAGCTGGATGACAGTAGAGGAGATTGTATGGTAGGGGAATCTGGATGAGAGGGGAACTGGAACTGTGCAATGTTAGTGCTCATATCTACAGTCTATGTTTGAATTTGGCTCAGAAACTGTGAAGTTCTCTCCCCTCCCCCAAAGTACACATTCTACAGACTGGAAGGAATCATCCATCTGCCATGTGATAAGTCAAGGCATATAATTTAATTTTCTATGGGAAGGAGTGCGATCTGGTTTGTATTTTTTATTTTCTACAAAACTAGCATTTTCTTTCCCCAAATATATAATAAAAAATGTAAGGGGGCACCGGTCCCCCTCCCCCTGGAAACTGTGCATTTTTCTGTCATAGTGAGTGTCAACATTTTGACTGGAAAGGGGCAGTCTCTCAAACTCTCACAGCTTTCAAAAATATTGCAGTTTATATTGTGCTAGGAACAAAAATAATAAATATAGTTTGCAGAAACTTTCTATGTGATTTTTTTCAGTTTGGTTCCTGAAGAGTTTGGGAACTCCAAATTCAATGTCAGACATAAAATTGACAAATGTGTGCTCCATCCCTACTACTTTGTTCTTGTGCTGAAAATCTGTAGAGAACTCAGGTTATGGGATCATTTGAAGGAGGCAAAGTAATGGCTAAAATATGAAAATTGATCAATGCATCCAGGGACATGTATTCCATCAGGAACATGTCAGCTTGCTTTAAGGCAGTGGGTCTCAACCTGTGGGTCCCCAGATGTTTTGGTCTTCAACTCCCAGAAATGCTAACAGCTAGTAAACTGGCTAGGATTTCTGGGAGTTGAGAAAAATAACTTGTACAAGTTTTAGTTGCATTTCTCCTAATACAAATATTTTATATATGTTTTTGTCCAATATATCAATTTCTTCCAAAGAAGCTTATCTAATAGAATTCTTAAGTTTATTTTCCCATGTTGGCAGTGGGGTAGAGGAAGCATCATATTGCCATGGCATTATGTCTCACAGTATTATAAAGGACATCCTTCTGTTTCTGATTCCTCTTTGCACATTATCTTTTGCCCCTTAACCCCTGAAATAACGAGACAGACAACAAGGTATGGATTCAAATTGGGCAACTTTTATTGAATGTTACCTATTTAACTTTTCCTGAACTAAACTAAGTGTCAAGGAACTTGGTGGCTAACCGAGGCAGCGTCCTCGGCTAGTTAGTGTGTAATATTTGTGTGCCCTGGATCCCCAACCGGGCAACCTGAAGGTAAAAGTCTGGAGAAGCCTGTGTCCGATTATTGATATCAGCTTCTCTCTTTACTGTGCCAATCGATGTCCCCTCACCCATTTGGTGACTTCTAGGTGAGTGTTTGTTGTACACTGACCCCCACCCTTAAGTGGTGCCTTGCTTATACCTCCATGTCTGTGTTTTCCTGATCTATTTATGCTGGCCTAATTAAACCGGACCACCCCATCTAGCCCCTAAATAACAGTATAGGGTAGGCGAAAAAACCCCCCAGAACATGAGAGGCAAAAAATTCCTACCCGGCTCCAACGGGCAACCAATTATACTGTCAATGGGCGGGAGTGGTGGGTGAAAAGTCTAACAAGACTGAGGGAAGGAGGCTGGCTCACGTGGTTAGCCAGCCCCCGCCCCTCTTCCAGGAGGTTCTAAAGGAACCTACCAATTCTCTGCATTCAGGGGGGAAGGGCAAATCGCTCTCCCCACCAACTGTGTTGGTGTGGAGAGTCCCTTCTTGCCGGTTTTGCCAAAATTATCAGTTTTCAGATTTATCCCAAGAGCCAGTGTAGTTCCTGCCCAATGCATTTTTAAAAGAAAAATAAAACTTGGGAAAATGTTTATGAGATACTTGACTTTCCTCTCAGATATTACTACTCTAGAGTAGACCCAAGCAGCTGATCTTACACCAGGCACGACCTGAAGAGAAATCTGATTTTTTGCTATGCCAGAATATGAAGTAAGATTTTGGGAGATAAATGTGAATGCTTGGTAGCAGATTGCACATAGGAATGCCCCTTACTCAAATATCACTGAAGTGATTCAACCTGGTGATTTAATTTGACAGCTCCTGAACCACGTGTTTTTGGGTGTTTTCTCCAGTTATATTCCAGTTCCTGAGTCTCTGACTGTCTTCTTCTTCCTCCCTTTTTTTGGTCTGTTTCAGACATTTCCCTAACAAAGCATGATGCAGCTGACCCTAAATGAAATCTAGGTGTTCAGAAATTGAAGGGGATGGGAGGAAATGGGGTGGGATAAAGTCCTATATATATATTTCTGAATACTTTCTTCTAATATACAGGCAGTCTCCAAGTTACAAACTACTCATAGTTAAGAATGGGGGTGAGAAAACAGGAAGTGAGAAAAATCTACCTCTAGAAAAAGGAATGCATTCCTGAAAGAGTGTTTCCACTGAAGCTTTATCACCAATCCTTGTTTCCACAACAAGCCATTTTTTTTCAAAACCTAAATATCACAGGGGCAGAAAGTGAGGTGAAATCATCTGAACTGGGGCACAGACAGCAAAACAGACAGTAAAAAAACCACAGGGATGTAACCCTTCCATATGCTATCTAGAGGTGTGTGTGTATATACACACACACACACAGAGTTACTTTTTAAAATGTACCTGTTCTGATTTACAAACAATTTTAACTTAAGAACAAACCTACAGAATCTATCTTGTTCGTAATCCGGGAACTGCCTGTACATATTTTTGTATACAGTTCTTGACTGGAAAACACAATTGAAAAAAACCAGAGAAGTGTACATTTCTTAAAACAATTGAATTTCTGTTTGCCCACTGATTTTAAAGTACAGAGGTGGACGAGCTGGCCTTAAAATTTAAGTTAATCATTTTCTTCCACATCCCAATTTGTATATGCAAAATAAATACTACAGAGAACAGAGTGCTGAAACAAACAAACCCCCTTTAACACTTACAAAAAATATCTTAGCTACTCTGAAATTCCATTCCATCTTCATGTTTCTCAGACATTCTTTCACCATTCAACAAACACATTGGTACCTAATAGCCTTGGATTTGCCTTTGGGAGAGAAAAACCATTATTCACTATTTCTGTTTTCTTATCAGTCTTCTTCCTAATATAGTTAGCTACAGGCAGTGCAGTATCCACAACCTTTCTGGGTTTTTTGCTGTCAATTTGTGTTACAGGTCATTCATTTGTCCTGAGACTTTTGCCTGCCTTTTATCTGATGTAGGTACATTTGCATTCTCAGTCATTCCATAAATTATTGAATCAAGACATTTAGTGCTCTGTGGAGTTCTGTTCCTCCTGTAGACAACTGGATCATCATAATGACAAAAGATGATCTTGGGATATTATGTTGCAAGTTTCCATAGACCAGTTTGATGTATGGTCATAGGATCATCTACAAAGAGCTAACAAAGGCTTTGTGTATATATCAGGATTTCAGATGGACATGTGTGTCATCTTTTATGAATTAAAGTGTTGTTTTTTTTAATAATGGTTCTCAGTCTGCTTTCCAAATGTCTTATATTAAAAGTTCTTCACGTTACACCATTTCTCTTATAATTATAGGTTTTTTTTAATCCTGTTGTGGTGGGTAGGTAATTATTTAATAGTGTGAAAGTCAGATCAGATTTCTTTAGAATCTTTTTTACTATTTGAATAGCTTTTTTTAAAAAACACCCTCTATCATTAGTTGGTAGGGTTGGTCGGAGGGGTATATGGATTTTCTGTAGTTTAGTTCTTTAATCTATTGAGCAAAAATTAAGAGAACTGATATTTTCAATTTCTCTTGCTATATCATGCCTTGACATTATGGGTTTGTGATGTTTCATTACAGGTCTATTTGTGATGCCCTCAAGCAAACATAGTTCTTTATATAATGAACTGAAAAGAATCAGACAGTTCAAACATCTGGCAGAGTATTTTTTTTTGCAACTTCATAAAACAATAAAGCTTGACGTGACAAGATACACCAGAATTTAACTTAAAGTTTTATAAATTTAACATGAAAATAATATAAAAATAAAGAAAATTTGGGATAATGAAAAAAGAAGTTCCATGTCCTCTATAGCTTAAAATGTAATGTGTTAATTAAGAAAAATTGCTCATCAGGCAATAATTTTGACTCAATGGTACATGTACGTACTATCATTTAGACATAAAATATTATAGGTGAAACATCAGAGTTTAAATCATAGACAAAAACCCCTTAATATTACTGTAATTTAAATTATTTGTGTTCTATACTATAAGGATAACATTCATGCAGAATGATATTATTATGTAGGAAGGAAGAAATGAATGGGAACAAAAAATGTGGCAGTATCTTTAAGATTTACCTGGTTTTTATTTTTAAATGAGATTTTGTTGATATAAATTGGCCTTCAGAAGTAGAGCATGATAATAATTACTCAAGTATGAAGTATTGTTACTTTATACTTGAGCTACATTACATCTTCAGACTTCCTCCCATCCTTTTTCCTTATGATATGTTACCAAGGCAGAGACATCTCCAGCCCATCCCCTGTTTGGGTATCAGCCAGCACGTCAACGACTTAAATCTAGAAATAGTTTTCTAAGATCTACAGAGACACTCACTGGAACACCTCAGCAAGCGAGAGTCCAAAAGTGGCAGGCCCAAACCCAGTACCTCAACCAATGGCTGATACCCAATGAGAGACTCCCCCCTGGGCACACAGAGGACTGGGCGACCTGGAAGGCACTGAACAGACTGCGCTCTGGCACCACGAGATGCAGAGCCAACCTTCAGAAATGGGGCTACAAAGTGGAATCCTCGACATGCGAGTGTGGAGAGGAGCAAACCACTGACCACCTGCTGCAATGCACCCTGAGCCCTGCCACATGCACCAGGGAGGACCTTCTTGCAGCAACACCAGAGGCACTCCAAGTGGCCAGATACTGGTCAAAGGACATTTAATCAACTCTCATACTCACAAATTTTGTAATCTGCTTGTTTGCTTTGCTCTGTTAGAAATGTAATATAATTTGACTGGTTGTTCTGACACGACAAACAAACAAACCTGGCATGCTTACTTTAGTTTCTCTTTTCACAAGTTTAATGGGGTTTTTTTTTAAAAAGGCAAGATATCTACAAGTTCTACATGGCAAACATACCCGGTTAGGACTCTCTTTATGGAACTTCAGAGGTGAATGAAGCAGAATCACACTTAGCTCAGATGAGAGAGACTCATCCTCACCTTCAGCTGGCAGAGGATCTATATGGGAGCTTTTGCCCATGTGCTTTATCACTACTGTTGCTACTTCAGATTCGTCACAGTAAATCAGCAGGTTTTCTGGCCATCCTCAGACATAAACCTCATGACTAAAAACTACATACAGCATTGATCTTCATGGTTTTTGAAATCCCAGTATAAAACCATACAAAGTTGATGGTCATTGCTCTATTTTAGTAACACATTCTGGCAGAGACATCAATATCTTAAACATATGAAGAAGTATTCTCATTTATCTGCAGTAATTTCCTATCATTCAGCTTCATTCTTAAGTGTTTCTTCATACTTCACTTTTGGCACTAAGGCTCCACTGATCATAGAATCATAGGATCATAGAGTTGGAAGTTCTTCCTAATGGTGAGGTGGAATCTCCTTTCCTGTCATTTGAACCCATTGCTCTGGCTCCTAGTCTTCAGGACAACAGCATTTTTTTTCTTATGACATCTTTTCAAATATGTAAGCATGGCTATCACATCTCCTCTCGACCTTCTCTTCTGCAGGCTAAACAGAACCAGGACTTTAAGCCACTCTTCACAGGCATGGTTTCCTTTGATCATTTTAGTCATTTTCCTCTGGACATGTTCCAGCTTGTAGAAAGACATTTCAGATAGGATAGCCTCTTATGATTTACCACAGTAGAAAAAGTACCAATATGATAACCAAGCTGATTAAATGATTAATTTTATTTAACATTGTGCAGCAGTTTTTAGAACTGAAATGGAATGCCTTGTGTTCAAGATTTCAGTTCTTTCCATGTTTCCTGGATTTCTTCTATCCTTGTACATGTTCATTACTGTTTCCCTTAAAAAACTTGGTATCCTTAAAAAAAACTTTTAAAAACCCAATATTTATTAAGAACTGTATAAAATTATAGAATATATATAAGAGAACGCAAAGTTATACGAAATTGAAAAGCAAAGAGACATTAATCATTCCCAATCCCAGAAAATACCATCACACAAAGTTAACGTCTTTAAGAGTTCACTTCGTGATCTAAGGCTACCTTCCATTGTTTAATCCAGAACAAAGTTTCATGGTAAAGGATCAAGACAGAAAATATCTGTTGTGCATTATTAGTGGAGTATACCTGTCACTGTGCATATTACCATATTCAATACAAGGCCATCCAAAAGTCACAAAATACTCATATTTTAATATATGTTTATTTTTCCAAAAGAGCTAAACCTCATAGATTTTTTTATATCAGCCATATATTATCAGAGACCCAGAATCTTTCTAAGGGCTACTAATCTTGCTACTAAGTAATGTGAAAGTCCTTCATTTTCATCAAGACAATTTGCAGAACATCTAGGCTTGGCTGAGATATTACTTTTTCTCTCATTATCTTGGGAAAAGAATAAAAACCAGATCAACAAATGGGTCACACCGTTTACAGAAAACCCACACACAAGGATAGATATCTACATAAAAACTCCAACCATCACCCAAGTAAAAAAAGAAGTACAATTAAAGCCTTGGCAGACCGTGCAAAAAGAATCTGTGAACCCCACCTTCTCCAAGATGAACTGAACCACCTAAACTGGGCTCTACAGGCCAATGGATATTCCACCTCAGACATCAGAAGAGCTGCAAGACCGAGAACAAGCCATGAGAGTAAAGATGAAGATCCACCCAGAGGAAAAGTGTTCTTGCCATACATCAAGGGAACCACTGACCGCATAGGAAAACTGATGAGGAAACACAACATACAAACCACTTACAGACCCACCAAGAAAATCCAACAAATGCTACGTTCAGCAAAGGACAAGAGGGATCCTCTCACCTCTGCAGGAGTCTACCGTGTACCATGCAGCTGTGGGCAAGTCTACATAGGGACTACCAAACGCAGCGCCCAGACACGTATCAAGGAACATGAAAGGCACTGCAAACTACTCCAACCAGAGAAATCAGCCATAGCAGAGCACCTGATGAACCAACTTGGACACAGCATATTATTTGAGAACACAGAAGTGCTGGACCACTCTCACAACCACCATGTCAGACTACACAGAAAAGCCATTGAAATCCACAAGCATGTGGACAATTTCAACAGAAAGGAAGAAACCATGAAAATGAACAAAATCTGGCTACCAGTATTAAAGGACTCAAAAATCACAACAGCAAAACAACAGAGGGGAAACAAACAGGCACATAAAATCACTCTCAACAAGGGATTCCCCCCGGGCACTTCTAAGCCATTGAATGCTAATCAAGGTGATCAGCTGAAACATTCACATCTAGCCCCAGCAAACAAAAAGTCCTTTGTCTCACCCTGGTCATTCCACAGATATATAAACCCATTTTTCCTACTTCCAACAGACCTCACTACCTCTGAGGATGCTTGCCATAGATGCAGGTGAAACGTCAGGAGAAAAATTGCCTCCAGAACATGGCCATATAGCCCGAAAAAAACTACAACAACCCAGTGATTCCGGCCATGAAAGCCTTCGACAATACAATAAAAACTAAGTTTATGATATCAGGGTTTGATGTCAGTAATGAGCCTGAGCCATTTCTTCATGGAAATATGAACTTCCCACTGTTGTACATTTATGCATAGGGGAAGAAGAGATTACTTGGTTTAATCTTACTGGAGAAAGGCACCAGCTGTAGAAGATACTGAACAAAATTGACCCTATGTCCAATGTTTATTCTATTAATTGTCTTTTTTTAAAATAAATTTTATTGATTTTCAATCTAAAATGAGCATTTACCCACATATATACAATCACATTAAACACTATACATTCAGCAATACATACACAAATAGATACACAGACATTAAAGATAGCTGGAATATTAGCCTGCTTAGGTGTATTCCTTCGCTGTATAAGTACTTTTCTTCATAAATCTTAAGGTAAAGGCTAGCAAAGACAGAAGAGGGGAGAAGAAAAAAAAAAGACCCCTCCAAAATGGTCTAGAACCAGGACAGGACACAAAACCATAACAAATATGTGTACTTCCAGATCCCCCCAAGCTGAAGATCTCATTGTTTACTGATGATTTTATCATTTTGTATTCTTCCCTTCTTTATTTATTTATCTTTTTTCCTCTCCTCCTTCTTCTTTTCCTTTTTCCTCACCTCTCCTCTTGGATTTTCATCTCACGTCTCCGTTTTTCTTCTTGAACATTACCTCTGAGAGTTTCTTAGAGTTTACTAATATAGATCTCCTCGTTTTCTTTTTTAATATAATCTAAGAATTTCGTCCAGTCCGTTTTTTGATATGTTTCATCATTCTGTGCCATTCTTTCGGTGAGCCTATCCATGCTTAGTATATCCATGACTTTCACATTCCATTGTTCCTTTGTAGGTACCTCTTTTGTTTTCCATACTCTGGCAAGGATAATCCTTGCCGCTGTTGTCATGTAGAAGAAAAGCTTGTCTGTGTTCCTGTCCATTTTACTGTCTGTTATCCCCAGTAGAAAGGCCTCCGGTTTTAACTTGATTTTTATCTGTAAAATGGCCTCTATTTGTTTCCCTATTTGGTGCCAAAATTCTTTGACTCTTTTACATTTCCACCACATGTGGATAAAGTTCCCAGTTTTCTCCTCACATTTCCAACACTTTCCTCCTCTTCTTCCTTTATTTATTTTTGCTATTATTTCTGGTGTTAGGTACCACATATTGCCATATTTCTTCCCACTCTGCCATGGATATTGATCTATTTACATCTCTGGCCCACTGCACCATATTTTCTTTTATTTGTTCTGTTTCCGTATTCCATATTAGTAGTTGTTTATAGATTCTACTTATTATCTTTTTATCCATCTTTGTCACCTTGTCCCAGAATCTTTCCGTTGTTTCAAAGCCTACTTTTTTGTCTATGTTAAAGTTCTCTCTAATTTGGAAGTAATGAAACCACGAGAGCGTTGGGTCTAGCAGCCTTAGTTCTTCCTGTGACTTGAGCGTTACTTCTTGTGTGTTTATTTTTATCAGTTGTTTATATACTAACCATTTATCTCGAGGTAGTTCTTTTAGGTGGTTAGCTTCATTGGGTGAGAACCGTAATGGCGTTCTTGTGTATAATCTTTCCTTATATCTATTCCATACTTGGATTAATCCAGATCTTATTGAGTGGTTTATAAAATTTCTCTCCTTTTCTGCCTTTCCTCTCCAGAGATACCCATGCCAGCCCTTAACTAAGTCAAACCCTTCCAGGGTTAGTAATTTCTTCTTCTCTAGAGTTGTCCACTCCCTTATCCAATCCAGGGCGGCTGCCTCGTAGTATACTTGGAGATTGGGTAAAGCCAGTCCCCCTCTGTTTCTGTCGTCTGTTAAGTTTACGAAGCTTATCCTGTGTTTTTTTCCCTGCCATATGAACCTTCCTATGTCCCTATGCCACTTTTTTATCATTATTTTGGATTTCAGTATTGGTAGGGTTTGAAATAAGAACAAGACCTCTGGCATTATATTCATCTTTACGACGGATATTCTCCCCAGCATGGATAGATTCAGATGTTCCCACTTCTTCATCTTTTTATTAATCTCTGCCCACTTTTTTCATAATTATTCTTTATCAATTGTGTAATTTTGGCCGTAAATATTATTCCAAGGTATTTTGTCTTGTCAACTACTTTAATTCCTGATATATTCTGTAGTTCTTCCTGCTTTTTCTTGTTCATATTCATTGTAATGATTTGTGTCTTCTCTTTATTTATTTTAAACCCCGCCACCATTCCGAATTTTTCAATTTCCACCAACCATTTATTTATCCTGACTATAGGATTTTCTACAATACAGACTATGTCGTCTGCATATGCATGGATTTTGTATGAGTATTTTTTTTTATTTTTAGACCTTGTAAATCATTGTTTTTCCTTATATTCATTAATAGTATTTCTAGGGCTAGGATAAACAATAACGGGGATAACGGACATCCCTGTCTGGTTCCTTTCTGTATTGGTATGCTTTTAGAAATTTGACCGTTTATTACAACCTTTGCTGTCTGGTTTGAATATATTGATTGTATTGCGTTTGTGTATTGATAACCTATATCCATTTCTTTTATTGTCGCCTTAATGAAGTTCCAGTTTATCCTGTCAAACGCTTTTTCCGCGTCCAGGAACATCATGGCAACCTCTTTATGATTATTCTTCTCATAGTATTCGTTGACATTCATTAGCATTCTTATATTATCTCTTAGTTGGCGTTTCGGGAGAAACCCCACTTGATCTTCCTCTATCCTTGCTATTAATAGATTTTTTATTCTGTTTGCCAATATACTAGAGAATATTTTATAATCTACATTGGTTAATGAAATTGGTCTGTAGTTTTTAAGTTGTGTACCATCTGTATTATCTTTATGTATTATGGTTATTGTAGCTTCTTTCCAAGATTCTGGAATGGTCGCTTCTTCCAGGGCTTTATTCATCATCTTTTGCAATGGTGGGATTAGGATGTTTTATAATATTTTGCCGTGAGGCCATCTGGTCTCGGTGCTTTATTTATCGGCATCTTTTTTAATCTTTCCTTATTTCCTCTTGTGTAATTTTATTGTTTAGCCTTTCCCTTTGTTTTTCTGACAACCTTGTGATACTTAACGTTCCTAAATATTCCATTATCGTTTCCTTTGGTATGTTGTCTTTCTCATAGAGTGTCTTATAGTATTCCTCAAATTGTTTAAGTATGTCCCTAGTTTTATAATAGTGTTTCCCCCCTTTTTCAATTTCCACTATATGTCGGGCTTGTTTTTTGATTGCCACTTTTCTTGCAAGCCACTTTCCCACTTCGTTAGCATTTTCGAAGTGAGCTTGCCTAGCAAATTTGAGTTTCCTTTTCATCTCCTCTACTTGTAACGTATTGTTTTCTTAGTATCTCGAGTTGGTAATATATCTTTTTATCTTGTGGGTTCTTTTTTAATTGTGTTTCCCAATTTATTATCTCTTTCTCTAATCTATGTTGTTCTACATTTCTTGATTTTTTTAGTCTTGCTCCTTGTTCAATTAGATGGCCCCTTATAAAGGCCTTACTTGCATCCCATATTATATCTATTGTTGTGTCATTTTCTGTGTTAAATCTGAAGAATTCTTGTAGTAAGATTTTATTCTTTTCCTGTTTTTTGGGTTTTTTTTAGTATATTGTCATTGAGTCTCCACCTGAATATTCTATGTTCTTCCTGTAGTATTATTAGTAACGGGGCGTGGTCTGAGTTTATCATTGGTAGGATTTTTGATTTGGTGACTTTGTTTAATATCGTTTTTGTTCCCCAGACCATGTCTATGCATGTCCATGTTCTGTGCCTATTTGAGAAGAAGGTAAAGTCCCTCTCATTTCCATGTTGGAGCCTCCATATATCCTGCAGGCCTAGATCTTCTTTTAGGTCTTTAAATTTCGCAGGTAGGCCCCCCGAAAGCCTTTGTTTTACCTTATAGTTCCCTTTGGATTTATCGACTCGGAGGGCCTCAGGGCCGAAGGTTTGTTCTAGGCTATACGCCACCACCCTTGGGGAGAAGATCCCCCCCAGAAGGTCAGTCCATACCCTTCTGGCTCCTGGGTTCTGGATTCTGGTTGATCCCCAGCCGTGCTCTTTTCGTCCTTTCTTTGTTCTCTTTGCTTTCTTCCTTCTTTTCTCTGTGTTTCTCTGTGTTCTCATTGGTAATTTCAGTCAGTTCTTACACTCAATAACGTCGACATTCCTTCTCAGCTTGGGTTTCCCTTTCTTCTTTGCAATATCTCTTATTTTCCATATTTCTCAAAGTTTAAAATAGCAGCTGCCGTCTAGTCCCGCGTTGCAGCTGCACCGGGCGTTCTTACTAATCCCCCGCACAACCGGGCTCCAGACTCCCTGGCCTTGGAAATTAGGGTTTCCTTGCTCTAAGAGGTTTCCAGTTTCCAGGTTATATCAGTCCAGTTAAAAATGCACCAACCTGCTACTAGCTGCCGGGTTGGGGGAGCAAATGCTCAACCAAGGGGTGTTTAGCTGGTCGGTTCTCCGAAGCACTTCAGAGACCCGTGGTGACCGCCATCTTGCCGCTACCGGAAGTCTATTAGTTGTCTTCTGTAGAAAGGTCATGATTGTTTCTTCATATTAATTTTGTATTTCCAATACTATTAGATGAGGTTTTGATTAATATGTTAAATATTATTACTAATGAGTCAGTAGTAGTAACTATCAGTTCTTACTTCTTTCATTTGCATGTAGAAAGAGAAGTGCACTTTTTGGAAAACCTGTAACTAGTTCTTCACCTTTTAATTTGCACTGTAAAAAAATCTCCAAAGATCTCAAAATGTAAATAAACTAAGAATTTTCCAGGATTTTAAAAATAATATATCTACTTTTTGCTCACACACAATGGCCATAATATAGAATGGAGAGGAGAAGGGACTATCTTTGTCAAATCATTTGCATAATTTGTGAAAAGAAATTTTTAGTTATAATTCTGAAATTAGGAAGGGAAGGGAGTCATTTCTTATATTATCTTCTGGTGATTTCTAATGAGGCCTAAGATTTTACTGAGCTTCCAGGGATATTCCAAATCAATTGTCTAATTTTGAAGGCAGCATAGTAATATCCTAATTGAGACTTATGTATAAGTACAAATTCTGCTGATTGCCACAATAATAGTATACTTTGTCCAGATAAAACTGCATCAAGTAAGGAAAAGCTGGATGCAGCTGTTGAAAATATTTATAAATTTTGAGATTTAACATATCTTATTTTAGATGATTTGAGGGTTTTTTTTTAAAAAAAAGTGTATATACAGCAATTTTTCTGGAATTATCTGTTGATTTAAATGAATTTTGTGATTTTTTTCTGGTCAATTTTTGATTTCTGCCTAAAAGCAATTAATTCAACAGAATTCAAAACATGTTTCAAGTCATTTGTTTCAATTGCTTTAATTTGATTTCTCCTCCTTTTTTCTAATAAATTAGATAGTAGTTTTGATTTTTTGTTATTAAATCTATAACATTTCTGGCCCAGGCACTGAAAATCCCATTGTATTTTCCCAGTTTCAAATAATGCCAGTTTTGTATGTTTTCTATTCATTCTAGTAGAGTTTTCTATGAAACTATGACTTTGTTTCCTTTCCAACAACTGAATGTATTCTAACAACTTGTCCCTCTTTTCCTATGAGACATGTTCAATATAATTTCACTCTTATAGAATGGTTTTACACTATCCTGTAGTGTTGAAATCATAATTTTGAGTGGACAGACTGATCATATTGCAGTAATTCACAGGCACAGAAGTATGGAAAATAGTGAGAGATTATAGGAATTGAAGTCCAGCAGAAACACCCAGGGGGTGTTCCTCACCTGTACTACAATACTTGACAATTCTATACAAAATATTGTATCTTTCTTCAAACTGCCAGGGCAAGATGAAGTCAGTTTTGCACTGAATAATCAATGGCACATACCGCAGCACTCTTTCTACCTACTTTGAAAATAATGAACAGTTACATTCTTTCCTTTACAACTTGGTCCTTTCTCTGAATCGCTTTTAGCAAGACATGCCTTTAAAACAGCTTGATTTAAACAGAATAGAGATTGAGGCAAGATATAGATAAAACTCAGAGTAAAGGTTAGAAGGAAAAGACTGCAATTTACTTACTTGACATTTCTCTACACAACAGTCACTTCCATTCTAGAGCAACAGGCTTTCAGTGATACTTTCCACCAATCTACACATATTGAACTATAAATGAGTCTATATTTTGATTTCATAGTAGCTCTGAGAATGTTTTCTGCAAGTCTGTTTAACTGGAGTAATTTTAAATTATTTAATGGGAGCAAATAAGTTTCTTCTAAAAACTTTTTTTAAAATAGAAACTTTGGTTTTAAAGATTTTATTTAGGATATCTTGACTAAAGTGTAATGCTACTAATGTGCAGAGAAAAAATTCAATTGAGTCAAGCAAGGTTCCTTGTTTTGTTAATGGAGGTGGATTGTTGCCCTATTGTTTTATAACATCTACAGTCTGCATGGCTGTATAATGCTTCTATAAAATGTTTCCAGAATTTGATTATTGGACACACAAAAAACCCAGAGGCATTTCCCTAACACTGGGGACATTATCACATGAGACTTCTAAGATGCATTGGAGATTCTCTAGCCATGAATTAAATAAAGTTACAATCAAACAACATCATCTTTAACAAACTGCAAATCAATCTTCATTTTGTAGTTTATGAAAACAGTCAAATCCTATTTTAAGGATACTGAACACAACTGCCAACAGTTTTCCAAAATGATTTCAACCATGCAGTAATCTGAAGCCACTTCTACTGTGACTTTGGGGGCAATGTTGTATATTGTGGCCTTGTTGTGGGTTGTCCTTCTCTCCACTGCAAAACCAAAGGTTAATCCTTACTCTCCAATCACTTCTTTATTTTTTTTAAAAATCAAGGAACTTCACAGCTGTATGGATGCAATAAGCTATTGATATGGATTTCCCCTCTTAATTAAATATGACCTTTTCTTGCAAGGCAAGAACATTTTGGAGAGCTTCCCACTCATGAATGGTTTTGCCTTGGTAAAAAATGTTTCAAAGTCATAACTATACTTCCCACTTTCAAAATAAACCTAATAGGAAAATCTTTTTATTGTGAAATACTCATTTATTTTAATCAATATTTTAAGTGTTCATGTGAACAACATTTAAGTACTTTTAAAGCCCAGAAATACAGAATTGCACAGCTTTGTACCCCTGAACTATCAAAATTCTGCAATCCCTAACTTTAAAAAATGAGGAGGAGGCTTGGGAGGAGTTTCATCTCTGCAGTTGTGATAAGCTTGATGCACTTTGAAGTTTTTCAAAACACTTTCACTAGAGCTTGGTGTGATAAAAAGAGGGGCTAGGCAGGCATTCTCCAGACTCAAGCAAGATGGGTTTTTGACTGCATTACTGTGTAATCATGGCCTAAAAGATTTTGAGCCCGTTGTGCACCATGTTTTTTGTACAGAGTTTGTCTCTGTGTTGCTTAGTATGATCTGTACTTTACAGTGTATAACATCACACTAAAAACAGTTTTCTCCTAGCATTAACAGGACTGCAACAGAGTTGGGTTAAGATATTGGTTTCCTGAGGCAGAGCTACAAGTAACACAATTTTCAAGGGGCATTCGATTTGTTATGAGTAAGAAAAAATTTCACAAGAACCTCTCTTCATCCCTGAAAAGGAAAAGGAAATTATGAAAAATTAAATGGTGACATGCTGCTCTTTCATAACACGGAAAATCTTTTCCTGGAGCCTACCACTTTACTCTGGTTAAATGCAGGGCTGGCCCTGTTGTTTCTTTTTTTAAAAGCACATGATGAAAACTTTGTGGAGAAGAGGAAATCTTACTCATCTCTTTCAAAGATCAAGATGAACAGAATACATAAAGTGCATTAAAATACTTAGGCTAACAAAAAAAATCAATAAGACAAAACACTGTGGTAGTATTTTGTCCATAGTCACTTAAGAAATGTGGGGTGAGATGGGAAGAGTGTCAGGAATCACATAATACTACAAAGTTCGACACCCATCATTCATATTTCTGCAACCTATTGTAGCAACCATCTATTTCTAAAAATGACTACAGTCTCCCTTAGTGAACTGATTACTACTTTTTCTGTCTTTTAATTGGTGTGCCCTGTCCTTTACCACAACTTCCAGAATCTCCCATTCGACATGGTCAGGCCTTGGCATTTAGGAGTTTCAGTCAAAAAGGTTTTTAAAAATCTTTAGATAAATAACTTTTCCAAGCTCTGTTCATTACCACAGGGAAACTCTTGCCGTGCCAGAATCATCTGGCTATTTATTTATCCTACAGTTTTATGTCAGGCTCTTTCACAACCTTAGTCATTTGGAAGAAAGAAAATGAAATTGTTCTAGCATTTAATCTCCCATTTCATGTATACTGCAGTGATGTGAATTAATTGAGAGTCTGATATAATATTTTGGAAAGGAAGACTAATTCCCTGTAGATCCAAGCGATTAACCGGCATTATTGAGATGACTGTTTTTCTTTTGGATTTTCACTTCAGCCCATGTTAATCAGAAAGTGAGAAAAGGGCAAGCCATACTTATTTCTGTTCAAGCATATGTAGCTAATAGACTCTAAAATCTAAAGGTGATGTGATTCATAAAATTATGTCTCATCAGATTATCTAATGTGTCTATGTGTGGCCTAAGCACCCGTTTGTCCTATTTTGATGGATTCTTTTCAGTTTGTGAAACCCGAGGATGTGGACAAGATACTTGGAGGAATGAGGCCTACCACGTCCATCCTAGACCCCTGCCCATCCTGGCTTCTGAAAGAGGCCAGAGGGGGATTGGCCGAGTGGGTAACGGTGGTGGTTAATGCCTCCCTTCGGGAAGGCACGATTCCAGCGAGCCTAAAACAGGCTATTATAAAGCCGCTGTTGAAGAAACCATCACTGGACCCCACTAAATTTGACAACTTTCGGCCTGTTTCCAATCTTCCCTTCTTGGGCAAAGTCATGGAAAGCGTGGTGGCCTCACAACTCCAGGTATTCTTGAGAGACACGGATTATCTGGATCCGGCACAGTCTGGCTTCAGACCGGGGCATGGTACCGAGACGGTCTTGGTCGCCTTAGTGGATGATCTCCGCCGGGAGCTAGACAGGGGGAGTGTGTCCCTGTTGGTGCTCCTGGACCTCTCAGCGGCCTTCGATACCGTCGACCACGGTATTCTTCTGGGACGCCTTGCAGAGATGGGCCTCGGGGGCACCGCTTTGCGGTGGCTCCAGTCATTTCTGGAGGGTCGTACCCAGAAGGTGTCATTGGGGGACTCCTGTTCTACACCCCAGCCTTTGACCTGTGGTGTCCCTCAGGGCTCCATACTGTCTCCCATGCTGTTTAACATCTACATGAAGCCGCTGGGCGAGATCATCCGGAGTTTCGGGGTGCGGTGTCACCTGTACGCAGATGACGTCCAACTCTGTCACTCCTTCCCACCTGCTACTAAGGAGGCTGTCGAAGTCCTGAACCGGTGCCTGGCCGCTGTGACGGTCTGGATGAGGGCGAACAAACTGAAATTAAATCCAGACAAGACGGAGGTACTCCTGGTCAGTCGCAAGGCCGAACAGGGTATAGGGTTACAGCCTGTGCTGGACGGGGTCGCACTCCCCTTGAAGGCGCAGGTTTGCAGCTTGGGTGTGACCCTGGACTCATCGCTGAGCCTGGATCCCCAGGTTTCAGCGGTGACCAGGGGAGCATTTGCACAGCTTCGGCTCGTGCGCCAGCTGCGCCCGTATCTTGGGAAGTCTGACTTGGCCACGGTGGTACACGCTTTGGTCACATCCCGCCTCGACTACTGCAACGCTCTCTACGTGGGGCTGCCCTTGAAGACGGCCCGGAAGCTCCAGCTAGTCCAGCGCGCGGCAGCCATGTTGTTAACCGGAGCGGGACGCAGGGAGCGCACAACGCCCTTGCTGTCCCAGCTCCACTGGCTGCCGATCAGCTACCGGGCCCAATTCAAGGTGCTGGTGCTAACCTACAAAGCCCTAAACGGTTCCGGCCCAAAATACCTTGAGTACCGCATCTCGGCCTACGAGCCCACGAGGACCTTGAGATCATCCGGGGAGACCCTTCTCTCGGTCCCGCCTGCCTCACAGGCACGCTTGGCGGGGACTAGAGAGCGGGCCTTCTCCGTGGTGGCTCCCCGGCTGTGGAACTCCCTCCCTGCTGAAGTTAGACAGGCGCCGTCCCTCATGGCCTTCCGTAGGGGCCTGAAAACCTGGCTCTTTGAAAAGGCCTTTAATTAAGTGCTATGTTTTTTGGTATGACCACCGGAATGGATTATGACGACGAGATGGATTATGACCCAAACAAGACGAAGCGGATTTTTAGTTTAATTAGTTGTGTGTTAGTAAGATGTGTGTTATATTCCTAATTATTGTAACTGTTGTCTTTATGTTCTATGTTCTGTAAACCGCCACGAGTCGCCTCCGGGCTGAGAGTGGCGGTTAACAAATGCAAATAATAAATAAATAAATAAATAATAAGCTGAACATATAAATATTGAAATGCAGCACATACCTTGATGCATAATCAGAAAAGTGGATACTGTTATTCTCTCCCTGGAGAGGAAAGGCAGTGTAAGTGAAGGGGCTTTCAATGTAGAGCAAATAATGCATTTAGTCATGTTGCTTTTAAGAAGCTATATTGATTTTTTCCTTTGTTATCATGGGTATGGTAGTTATGACTTTGCTGTGCAACACACAATGTGCAGTGTGCACTCCCCTTCTTGACATGCAATTCTCCGTGTGGCCTGTAAGTCTCCAGGGATCTGCAATATTGCTGTTGGTGAATAATTAGTCATAGAAAAAGAAGATATAATACCCATAGGTATAATTTTGTGTAATCAACTGCAAAAATGTGTTGAGCTTATGTTTTACTGGAAATATGTAAGAAAACTAGAAGTAAAAGAGTTATGCAGGATCACACCAGGGTCTATTTAGTCTAGCTTTTTGTTCTTCCAGAAGGCAATCTGATGCCAACAGGAGAGCAAAATGGACATGCACACAATTCCACCCCTTGATTTAATTCTGCAGAAAATTGTATTCAAATAGATATGCGGCTTGTGATTCTAGAAAAAAAATAAACAGCCATAATGACCAGAAACCACTAATAATCTTACCTTTCATTAATGTGTCTAATTCTTTTATTACACTATCGAGGTTGATGACCATTATGGTACATTGTGTCACACACCAGGGCTGGAAAGTCACCTCTGAACCAATAAGCAAAGCAGTTTATTAAAGGATAAATGCAGCTTCAGCAAAAAGAATTAAAATATTTTAAAGTCATACAAAATATAGTCCATGTAAAAAGGCAATAATCCAGAATACCATGGTACAGGCAAGTACATGCAAGGTACTGGAGTCTTGGCAAGCATAACAATCCTAGGGATCAAAGGTATATGACAAGCATAACAAAGATCCAAAAAACTATAACGGTCCATGAAACAACTTGGTACAAGGAACAATACAAGAAACCATGTCTTTTTCCTTGAGAAGTCTGAGGAGGCTCTCTTAGATAACAGCCTCTAAGAGTGGTGCCTCCCTTCAACCACCTGTCTCTGCTGACAAATTTCTTTTCTTCTATCTAACTCAGGGGAGTCATCAGATGGATCTACATATCCAATTAACGCATTCTGAGAATTTTCTGACCTTGGTTCTCTTGGGAAAGCTAGCTCAGACCTGTCAGCCTCTGAATCTATTTCTAACTGAACACCCCCTTTTGGCCTGACAATCCCAGAATCCTCAGCTCCATCATAAGCAACACTAGACTCTTGCCCAGAATCCCCATTCTCAAGGCCCTGTGGGTCTGCAGAAGTTTGTTCACAGTTATCTGAAATCTCAAGCAATGAAACAATTACAGGCTGAAGCACTACACATTGTGCCATCAAATTACATAGTGAAGAAATTCCTCCTATTATCTATCCTGACTTTCCTTCTATTCAGATTCATGGGATGATGCCATTATAACATGAAGCACAGCTTGTTCTATATAGATAAAATATTGTATTTTCCTCATGACTACTGCAAGATTGTTCTGAAATAAAAATAACAATACATGTTGGATAAGCATTGTCTTTCATTTCCTGTTATTTTCATAACAAATTCACCCAGACTTTGAGGATAAATTATTCATGATCCTCAGGAAAATTATCATTGCAAGGTCAACTACACATTGTTGTGTGGTAAATTGTGGTGATAGTGTGTACAGGAAGGGATTGTTGTAATAAGTGTTGTTACTTGTGTCCCCATTCTTGTTGCCACAACATAGAAAATGAATTAAATGAAATAGGACATTTGGGAAAGCTGGGATCATGAAATCTGGTTAAGATGGATGGAAGAAATATAGCACTGTTATTAACTGGCTGAAATAAATATTTATCTGAGCTAGTTATGATTTTTATAAAGTCTTTCAAGCTCTTGTGCGCTTTGAGGCATGTCTTTTGCACAAGGGAAATGCTTGGTGCCTAGCTACTCACTTCTACTATCATCTTCTGGCCAACATTCAGTATTCCATTGATTCTAGAAATAAAGTCCATTTTCCTGCCCAAGTTTGCTAGTCCCACCCCCAGTGCTTTTGCTTATGGTGATCAGACCAAAGAAAAGGGATTGAGTTTTAAAGCACTTTATGGTTTTCTTTTGTTTTTTTGTTTTTTGCTTTACCAAAGTTGCTTAATGCTTATACTGAAAATTATACTGACCTTGGGAGACATCCAAATGTTATGGAATCTTAATGAAAATTATTTATGACTGTTTCAATTTCTAAATCCTCCCCTCCCCCTACATACTTTTCCTGCATGTTTCTAATATTGTTTCATATGCATGAATTTAACAAATTTGAACCAAAATATGAATTAAAAATAAAATAATACAGATGTCATATACCAACAATGTCAGTGAAGCAAAATTCAGCCATAATTTCTATGTATTCCCCTGAAAGGACCAGATTCTATTTAATCTAATATTGAAAACTCAGAGGACTCCAGCCTGATTAGCACTTGGATGAAGAAGTGCCAAGAAATAACAGAGGAAGATAATGTCAACTATCTTTGAGGATTCATTGCCTGAAAAAAACGTTGTGAAATACTGGTGTAGTCATAAGTAACTTGAACACATATACACTTGAAGACACTCATCTTTCATATTTGATTTTCTAGCAGTAATCCAGTGCAGTATAGTGGTTTGAACATTGTAGTATATTTTGCGAGTCTGGAGTTTGAATCTACAGTCAACAACAGAAACCCATTAGACAAGTCATAAAATCACAGCCTCAAAGGATGTCAAAGGCAACTTCTGAATAAATTTTGACAAGCACCCTGATAAGGTCACATTAAGGGCATCCTAAAAATGACTTGGGAGCACACAGCAAAAAGCTATGGGTCGCATTTCCTATCAGGTAAGTTTTCAATAACAGCGCCCACTTAATTATTGACTTCCAAATATCAAACTGTTGTCATACAAGGACTGGAAAGTCAGTTTGTTTTTCATTGCATCTTTCAGAGCCTATCCCCAGTTTTGTGCTGTTGTCAGTGTCCCTTCCCCTTGGGAGAAGGAAATGAATGCATATTTTATGTATTTTTGTTTAAACTGTACACAGTTTGTACGTATTTTGGAACATTTTCTAATCAATCAAAATGATTGTCGCTATTTTCTCTCTGTCACTCTGTCTCTGTCTTTCTCTTTCTACACACACAAAGAGAGAGAGAGAAATATGGATTTCTTTTCAAATGTATGTGTGGATTTTTGCATATTTTCTTTCCCCAAAGGACACCAAAATTCCAAAAGCCATATGGTAAGTCAAAGTAGGGGCCCTTCCACACAATATAACCGAGAATATCAAGGCAGGAAATCCCACAATACCTGCTTTGAATTGGGTTATTTCAGTCTACACTGCCATATATTTCAGTTCAAAGCAAATATTATGGGACTTCCTGCCTTGATATTCTGGGTTATATGGCCGTGTGGAAGGGCCCTAGGAAGCACTTTATGGTCATTCTGTGATATTTTGTGGAGTAATGTGAATCTAACAGAGTTATTTCCACTGCTACACTATATGTTTTGACTGTTTTTCTAGCACTTTATAATCCATCACATATATATACATATTTCACACCTGTCCTTCAATTTAATATTTACAGGAATAGCACCTGTGTATTTTTTTTACCCCAAACAAATTCTCCCTTTGATGTCAGTTAAAGGATAAAAAGTGCATTGTAACAAAATTACTGAAATTATGGTTTCAAATAAAACTCATCCACTCATGCATGCACACATTTTGGGACAAAACTTGCCTTCCCTCCACAAACACACAGTGGCACTGAATCGTT
The DNA here is from genome assembly GCF_037176765.1 of Anolis sagrei. NCBI lineage: Eukaryota > Metazoa > Chordata > Lepidosauria > Squamata > Anolidae > Anolis > Anolis sagrei. Next base: position 112,678,758 of record NC_090023.1, on the reverse strand, counting down.
TCTCTCCATCTCTAGCAGTAGAACTAGAATAACAAATTAGATGACCAGAAATGTTCACAACATACAAATTTTGCTGCTTGAAGCAATAATGTCACTCTGTCCATGGCAGGTCCACGACAAACATGTCGTACAACATGTTGTATATGCATGCTTCTTGACATTAGGGAACATTTACACTGTCTACATAAAGCGGAGGGGCATGAATCAGCTCCATGGTGGCTGAACATCATGCAGAGTTGATCCAGTGTAATGCATAGCAAGATTACCTTAATATGACCTTGTCCCATGTCACCCAAAGTCAGGGACAATTTGAAGCTGTTTTCACTGACATCCTGCGATTGCCAGACTCTGGCAGCCTTGGAACAAGGGATAGCACTCATTGCACCCTCCCATTCTCCATGTCATGGTGGTCTTCATCCATAACATGGATCCTACTGCTCAGTGGTCACCTATAGTGAGGCTGGCCGGGGAAGCAGATTAATCAGAGGAGGGAACAAGAAGAGGAGGGAATAATTCCTTCCCCTCCCCCCTCATTATCCCAATCAACATCACTTCAGATGACAGCCAACAACTTTCTCATGTTTTCAATCCATATCTTATATGTTGTGGCTGGAAGCATAGGCTCTACTATGCTGCAACAGGAGACATTAGTCCTACCAATTGACTGTCACTGTTGTTATGTCAGCCAGGGCAATGAGGGAGAGGGGAGGGAGGAGAGAGGTAAGCACCCCTCCTCTCTCCCTCCCTTCCCCAATTACTCCAATGACCTGAACATCACTGTTGATAATAACTGACTGGTAGAACCCATATTGGGACTGGAGCTAGCATAGAAAATTAGACAGTCAGGGGACTCCCTCCCACTTCTGCAGCAACCACCAGAGGTGCCCACTTAACATATCCCAGGACTGATCTGACATACTAAATGTCTGATGGCTCCAGGATAGCAGGTCGGTATAGATGCATTCCTTGTCAGGGCCTGTTACTGCTTGTCCTTTCCTCTTCAAGATTGTTTCAGCACATCTGCTCTCTTAAAAGAGATTCTGCCACTGTGATTCCAAAGAAAGTAGATGTGAGATTGCTATGGGATTTCAAATACTTTCATCCCTGTTCTTTTGATCATCTTTCATTGCTGTACAGACAGATTCTTCCTTTCTCCCATCTTTGGCCCAGACCAAAAGTGTCATTTTACCCATAGGCAAATCACACTTCTTTGAATTTTGTAACATGTTCCTTGATTATAACAGCCACAACAAAATGAAATTGGGAAAACAATAAACTGTACACTAGGGAACATTAGTTGTACAGATAAAACAAAAAGGCACTACAGTTTTTGTTTTTAAAATAACCTATGTGAACCTGCAATGGAAAAATATTCTTGAAAAACACATGAAATCAAACAATATCCCAATTACTATAATTCTATAGTCTTGCAAATTTGGTCACCCCATTACTTTTGCAGAAATGGCAAAATCATTTGTTTTATTCTATTTTTTATTCCTTTCCTGCTACTTTGTAAAATCAGTGTTCAAATATATGCTCAGATATCTTGAGCTGAAGATGGTAGTGTTACATCAGTTTTGTATAAATACTACTGAATTCTATTGATTTTAAGGGAGATGAAAATAGAGATGTAGATATAATGAAAAATTATGTTACAATGATCAGATAATGTAATATAACACAGGATAGTCTACTGAAAGACAGTGGTCATTAAAAAAAATACTGGCAGGTACTGCTACCATCCATTTTCCTTTTCCCCATATGTCTAATACATGTGAGATTACTGTAATAGACAAGTGTTTCCCATTCATCACATGGGGTTTTCATCACATCAATAGCGTCTTTCAAAAGTGAAAGATTTAGAGCATAACAACTGGAGGGATTATGCAGTAGTTAGGCAACCAATGTGCCAAAGATCTTTAAGAAGTCAGCCAGAAGTAGTTTTATATTGCAATCTATTCAGCAAACCTAAGGAAATTGGACACACTTCAGAGATGTGTGAGAGAACATTTTACACAATGATGGGCATCATCATGGTGACACATGCAGATATAAATTGCAGTATGCTTGCTGAGTGAATCTTTTGGTTAAGATGCAATGGCTATATCCAGATGATGATGGTGTATGGCATTGTATATATGGGACTACTGTCCATCTGGTAGTAAATTCACATTGCATCTATACACTGCCTCTGTGCATTGCACTGTGCTATTGTACAATGAGTTGTGAGAACAACACTTGGGGGAGAGAGGGGAGTCACTTTGCTTGTCTGCAATGTGATTAGGACATTTAACTAAGCCCTGATGCTTTGCACTGGGGAAGCACAGAAGTCACAGGGGACTGAAAAATTGGCTGGGGTGGCATTTGAAATAGGATTCATATGATAGGGATTGGAGGAAGAAAGGAAGACTACAATGAGCTTCTATGGCATCCATTCAGCGAAGGTCAAGAATATGGAACTATCACTGTGTGTCATGCAACCAGAGCAATAGGGGAAAGGCACTGTTTTTGGAGTTGTATTTTTTTCTTAATCGAAGCCATGTGGCTTGGAGGGAATGACTCTTGGGTTAACTTTCCTGAAGTGTGGTTTTTTCACCGAGGGCAAACTGGGGAGGAGGTCTGGTAGAGTTCAACTGCCTTAGCTGCTCCTGCTCCAGGTTGCTTCTCTTTTCTTAGTGGACCCCTCAGAGAAATAACTAAATAGGTTTCCCATGTTTTCAATCCACATTTTTGTGCGTGGTCTCTTTATTCATTGGTTGGACAGCAATCAGCCACACACTTTAACCATTAATCGACACATGTTGAGCTATATTTTTATGCAGTACCAGGGTAATGAAAACTTAACATAGTCTTACCAGCAGGAATTTATGCTACCCTGAAATGATGTAGAATCTCAGTCATAGTTCACCAATTCAACTCTCATCAATTGTAACTATTTATTATGGTAGAAATTTTATTATTACTGTTACTATTATTATCTTTATTTATGCCCTACCTGTCTCCCTATGCGAACTCAAGGCAGCTAGTAAGCTATACTAGACAATTTTAAAAAGTGCAATACAAAAGCTAAAAAGCAATTACACAGTAATAATGCAGCAAAAACTGAGTACAGTGTGTACTAAACCAAATGTTAATCCAATCTAAAATAAATCACAGAAATCAATGGGATTTAGTTTCAGTGGGTCTAATTTAGTTAAGTCTAGTGGTAGATTTGTTCACATGTATTAGCAATGTATGTTTTCATACATTTAATCAATGTGACCACATCTACATTGACCATTTAATGCAGTTCAAATTTAACTTCAAGCTGTGGTGGCCAGACAACAAACTTCCATAAAAAACACGTGAAAGAAAGCTCTTAATCTGCACCAATGCTTTGGGTATGTGTAATCACCATCCAAGCCTTAAACTAGTTCCAGGATTTCTTATATAATTATCTACACAGCAAAACCTCTTTCTCCAATACAGCTTTGAAACTGTGTAAATTGTTAGTGTAGATCAAGTTTTATAGCCTGGTGCATGACAACCTATATATATATATATGGTTTTGAGGTTGTCTATGTATGGTATTTTAGTGTTTGTTTGAGACCACATGCCATTTCTTGTTTAGAGACCATTGACATGACATTCTGTATTTTTTTTTACTCCCAAAAGAAAACACAGAAGATGAAGAATAAATTTTGTGCATACTTTTGTGTACCATTGTACAAAGCTCAAATGTTTAATGAACATTCTCATAATTTGCCTTTAAACTGAGTCACATAAATTCCTGGAATCCATAAGTGCTATGTGATGTGGTATGACGGAGGAAGAATCCTCTTTTTAATGGCTCTCTTTATGGCTAATGCACATAAATATAATATAGATTCAATTTGCAACATGCCACTGCAAGCTAATTTGTATTGCATTTATTTATATGTACTCCACATCACAATATCTAAAATATTTGAGAGGGCACATATCCCTAATAATTATATACTGCTCGTCACCACTTATGTGAGCACACAGTTTAGCCAGCATTTGCAAATTATAAAGTGCAATGAAGTGGCAAGCTACTAATTACATAGCAATGGTTGTTATCTATGAAGGAGTGCTTTTGTTTGCAATTGAAATGACCAGGGCACAGAGAGAAGCAAAATGTTGGGAAATAAGCAAAAAGAGGGAAAAGCTGGGCTTGGCTTAATGGGGCCTCAGTGCACTTGAGGCAATTTGCTTTAGAGACACATTTTGGCAAAATTATTACATTGTAAAGGGGGCCTGGACACATGGCAAGAACTCAGACCTAACAGATTACTGAACATTTTATAAATCACTTTCAAATTGCTAAGATGAGATGTTAAAACAGCCAGGTTAATATCCAGTGACAGTCAAACATTGGAGCAATGGAGCATGGTCTTCCCAGAGTCCCCTAATGTCACATAAGCAAGTAATTTGTGAGACTGAATCAGAATTACCAAACATATACTCTTTAGTTTTCAGTTCTGGTAGGTTCCTACCTGGAACAGGCATGTAGGCGGGGGGGGGGGGGGGGCTCGGGGGGCTCGGGGGGCTCGGGGGGCTTCAGCCCCCCCCCAAATTCTCATGGTGGTTCGCGAAAAGGCCTTACTGGTGCATTATTTAAACTGTTATGTTTATTCATATCATGATCTGATCACCATACTCAATATATCCCATATGCATGGGGGTATTGGGGTAATGATACAAAATTTTTGCTAGGCTAGACCCTCTTTCACTCAGACTCATCCCCCCCCGAAACTCAGCCCCCCCCAACCCCCCCTGAAAAAAATTCACCCCCCCCCCCCAAAACAAAATCCTGGCTACGGGCCTGACCTGGAGAGTCATCTCCACTCATGAGCAAGCATGCTTTTCAAGCCAACTTGCATGTGTATTTTTAGTTTATGTAATATTTTAAGATTGCCTCCAGAACATGGCCATATAGCCCAGAAAAACCTACAACAACCCAATATTTTAGGATATTTGCATTCTTTTTTGTTTTTTATTGCTGGAACTGAAAAATTGCTAATTATTTTTTTTTTAATTTACAGAACAACGTAAGTGTTAGAAGGCAGACTTATGAAGGTTTGTAGAAGTACAGTTGTGGGACCACTAAACGGCCAATTGACACAATTGCACAAATGAAGAGAGGTGCAATATCCCAATACATATTAGTGCATGGATTTGGATTGATGGGTTCTCTTCAGCCAATCTAGCTTGTTTGGATTGTTCAGGTGGCTGTAACGGCAAGGGCTCAGCCACCATGTTTTTTTCACCTGAAACACTCCATGTGGCTGCCGGGCATGGCTTCTTCCCTTCTTCCCAAGATGGGTGCTCTCTTAACCCTGTTCCTCAAACCCAGGCTCCCTTGAAGGAAAGAAAGGAAAGGGTCCCAGGAAGGGTGCTACCTTAATCCCATTCTTCAAACCCAGTCTCCCTTGAAGGGAAGAAAAGAAAGGGTTCCAGAAGGGTGCTTCCAAACCCCCCTTCTCCAAACTCAGTCTCCCTTGAAAGGACAAAAGGAAAGGATCTCAGAAACTGAGCCTTGTAAGTTCCCCATTGCCGCCAATTGGCTGGAACTTACAAGGCTGCGGACCAAAAATGGCAATCCAGCAACCTGCCTGTTTTTGGAAGGCAAGCGAGATTTGCAAGTCTCCCAGAATTTGGCCAGCAGAAACAGATCAAAGTTCAGCTGAAATTCACAAGCCTAATATGTATCTATCAATGACTGTGCAACTACTGTGAAACAGTGACTTCATGTAATAAAGTCCTAGATATCTATTTGATTTTACCTCACAATTCCCTCCAAACCAATTATCATTCCAAATTTGTTTTTGTTTTCTCCCCATTTTTTTTAAAAAAGAAATATGCAATGTTTCAAATCATAGGATTTCTCCAAGCTTTCTCTAGTTTGTTCATTTCTGATTTTCCTTGTTGCTCTTTCCTTTTGGCTATATGCTCACTCATCTTTTTAATTTTTCTAAGACAAATTCTCTACTTTCTTACTGAAACATTAAGGAGAAGCCATGTTTGCCATAAAACAAGCAAACAAACCCAACAATATTCAAAATCCAGCCTATGACAAAACCTTATTGGGTGCCAACCGAGACATTATGGTAGCTTCCTTCATCAGGCAGTGATGGTATAATAGCATTGTTTTGTTGTATGTGTTTAAGTCAACTTCACCTCTAACACATAATGAGTCTATCATAGGGTTTTCTTGCTGAGATTTATTTAGAGGAGGCTTTCCAGCATCTTTTTCTAATGTTTGAGGGACTATGTTTTTCCCTGGATTTCCCAGTGGATTCCATTACTGATCAGGCTTTCAAATCCTGGTTTTCCAGAGTCTTAGTTCAGTTCTCAAACCTCTTTACTATGCAGACCTTAAAACAGCATATACGAGAAACAAGGAAAAGTATTGAAGTTCCAGCATTTGCGTTTTGTTTTGGGTTCTATAGGAATTGTATATAAAATTGAATCAACCATCAGGTGGCCATAAATACATCTTTTGGCTGGTATAACCATTTCTGAGTATTCCTTGTCTAAGAAAACCCTATGAAATCAATAAGCATGTACACAATAAAAGCATCACCAGATACTGGACTTGGATTTTATTACTTTTCTTTTCCTGTATTTTTCTTCCCAATTTCTTTTCTTATGTTAGTTTATCTGTTGCTTATGTCTCTCAAAGGCCTGTGGTTGTCTCCCTAGACTGTTGTGGATCAACTCATCTTTTGCTGTAGTGAAAGTGTAGCTTCAATGAACCTCTGTATTCTTTGACCAATATTTCCCCCTTTTTTCCTGAAGCATAACTTTTAGTCTTCAAAATCAAACCATGATGATGTTCTGTGAAGCCCTGTTTGTAAGTGTTGGGAATGTAGTTCAAAATACCAAAGACAGATTTTGCCAACCATACTTTAATGTATTGTGTGTGCACCCCAGGTTTTCTTCTGTCTTTTGGTGTCAGTCATTAATCTTTTCACCCCAAAATACCTTTTATTGCAACACCCTCGCTGAAATCTACCTCTAAGTATTGGCACAGAAGTAGGGGAAAAACCTTTTCTGTTTTTATTTCTCCTAAGGGAAAAAAGTGATACTGACACTGGAGTATGTTTTTCAGAAATGTGTGAACAAAACACAAGTGTTTTGACTTTAAAAATGGGATAAACAAGGCTTGTGCATTTGAAATTGAAAAATTAAGCAATGCTGAATTGGATCAGAAATGTAAAAAACAACACACACACTGCTTTCACATCTGTACTACTCTCCTGAGAATATATTTGGTTAAGGAACAAAAAACTGAGTTTGAATCCTAGTAAGATAGAGATCATGTGGTGGGTAGTTTCTGTATCCACAATTTAGTCTTGTTTCCTGTTCAAGATGATGGTTTAATCACCTTAAATCAGGAAGTCAAGTCATCTCAGGAGATTAACCTGGTATACTTGGTATAGCTTCTCCCAGAAATGGATAGCTTGGCCATGATGGGGCAGGGATTTGCAAATGAAAGACTGAATTGCAGAGATTTCTTTTACATGGGGCTGTCTTAATGCTCTCCTGCAAAGTACTGTTAATAGAAAATGTAGCTGCCAAACCACTGTCAGGCACTAGTTCATTTCACTATGTTACATGTTTCATGAAGCCTCTGAATATATTGTTTCTCCACTATTGGCCAAGCTGAAGTTTCTCTCAGCAGGGGAAAAAAAGTAAATTAAACTTTTGGAATGAGGATATGAATTTCTCTGATCAAATTTTGAATCTATGTAAAGAGTCAAACCTGGTAGCTCCATGCAGATTGAAGCACCGGTTTTATTGTAATACCTTGTAATACCTTCTATTATCAATGTGTTAATGAACTTGTCTCCTTGCAAAGAGAGTTATGTCACTGTATATTTGCAGCAGTTTATATATTTATTTGTCATCCCATTTATATCCTCGTTTCTCCAAAATTGGACCTAAGGTGTTGACACTTGAATCAAGACCTGAATTAAAAATTAGTATTTATTTATTTATTTATTTATTTATTTACCACGCTTTTATTCTGCCCTTTTTATCCTGACGGCTACTCAGGGCAGCATACAGACTGGCAAGAATTAGATGCCAAACACATATAAATACATCGTTTAAAACAGGTTAAATCACATAATAAAATTCATATAAAAAGCAATTTAAAACTATAAAAATCAATTACTTCTGGGTTTAAATCCATATCCATTTGCATCATTAAGCTGTTCCATATTCATTCACAATACTGAGTTTATCTGGTTATCATGAGGTTCCAAAAGCTTGCTTGAAGAGCCAGGTTTTTACTTTTTTCCTAAAGGTCAGGAAGGAAGGGGCTGATCTAATATCCCCAGGAAGGGAGTTCCACAGCCAAGGGGCCACCACTGAGAAGGCCCTGTCCCTCATCCCCGCCAAACGCATCCGTGAGCCAGGCGGGATTGAGAACAGAGCCTCCCCAGATGATCTTAAATTCCTGGAAGGTTCATAAGGGGAGACATGTTCGGATAGGTAAGTTGGGCCAGAACCATTTAAGGCTTTATAGGCTAAAGTCAGCACTTTGAATTGTGCCTAGTAGCAAATTGGAAGCCAGTGGAGCTGGTGCAATAGCGGAGTTATTATTATTATTATTATTATTATTATTATTATTATTATTATTATCTTTATTTGTACCCCGCTAGCATCTCCCAAAGGACTCGATGTGGCTTACAAAGGCCAAGGCCTCAAAACACAACATAACAATACAACACCTAAAGCAGATTAAAAACAATTAAAGCAATATTAAACAACAAGCAATAAACAATACATCAGGGAGTTGTATGCTCCCTGAGCGCTACTCCCATTAATAGCCAGGCTGCCACACACTGGACCATTTGAAGCTTCCAAATAGTTTTCAAAGGCAACCCTTGTAGAACACGTTGCAGTAGTCTATATGAGATGTAACTAGAGCGTGGACTACCATGGCCAAGTCAAACTTCCCAAGGTACAGGCGCAGCTGGTGCACAAGCTTTAACTATGCAAATACTCCCCTGGTCACTGCCAAACCCTGGGGTTCCAGGTTCAGCGATGAGCCCAGGATCACAGCCAAGCTGCGAACATGCATCTTCAGGGGGAGTGTAACCCCATCCAACACAGGCTGTAACCCTATACCCTGTTCGGCCTTACGACTGACCAGGAGTACCTCTGTCTTGTCTGGATTCAAATTCAATTTGTTCGCCCTCATCTAGACCATCACAGTAGCCAAGCACCAGTTCAGGACTTGAACAACCTCCTTGGTAGCAGGTGGGAAGGAGTTATAAAGTTGGACATCATCTGCATACAGGTGACACTGCACCCGAAACTCCAGATGATCTCCCCCAGTGGCTTCATGTAGATGTTAAATAACATGGGGGACAATATTGGACCCTGTGGAACCCCACAAGACAATGGTTGTGGGGCTGAGTAGGTGTCTCCCAACAACACCTTTTGGGAACGGTCCTCTAGGACAGATAGGAGCCACTGCAAAACAGTGCCTCCAAAGCCCATCCCATGAGGCGTCCCAGAAGGATACCATGGTTAATGGTATCAAAGGCCGCTGAGAGGTCCAGCAGAACCAACAGGGACACACTCCTCCTGTCTAGCTCCCAGCATAGATCATCAACTAAGGCAACCAAGGCTTTCTGGGTTCCATGTCCCGGCCTAAAACCAGACTGTGCTGGGTCCAGATAATCCGTGTCTTCCAAGAATATCTGGAATTGTGAGGCCACCATACATTCCAGGACTTTGCCCAAAAATGGGAGATTGGAAACAGGTCGATAGTTGGTGAATTGAGTGGGGTCCTGTTACTGACATTGTAATAACATTTTATGAATTTGGATTTATATCTCATCTTTTGTATGCTCATTTTAAGCATAATAAACTTCAGATATCTCTGTGTATTTCTAATTTATTTATTTATCATGTCAGGAGCAGACCAAACAGTTGCATTGCATTTTTTAACAGACAAACAAACAAACAGAACACAAAGTTTGTAAGCTTGGTAGTTGATTAAATGTCCTTTGACCAGTAGCTGGCCACCTGGAGTGCCTCTCGTGTTGCTGCAAGAACACCATTGTGCATGTGGCAGGGCTCAGGCTGCATTGCAGCAGGTGGTCTGTAGTTTGCTCTTCTCCACACTCGCATGTCGTGGATTCCACTTTATAGCCCCATTTCTCAAGGTTGGCATCTTGTGGTGCCGGAGCACAGTCTGTTCAGCACCTTCCAAGTCGTCCAGTTTTCTGTGTGCCCAGGGGGGAGTCTCTCATTTGGTATCAGCCATTGATTGAGGTTCTGGGTTTGAGCCTGCCACTTTTGGACTCTCGTTTGCTGAAGTGTTCCAGTGATCTTAGAAAACTATTTCTTATGTATTGCTAATATGTGCGTATCATTATATTTTTACTGTTTGCATGATGTGGAGACATCTTACTCATTCTGGCATACACTTCATGTGATACTTGTTCTATGTATCATAGAGATACAACTTTGCTATAACTTGAGCAGTGTATTTTATAAGTATAGGTTCCTATAGAGCAGTCATCGGATAATATTTTCTCCTTGGTCAACCCACATATGTGAGTGGCTCCTCCTCTACCCTTCATGATTTTCCTTCACTTCCCTGCTATTAGTTTTACATACTTCTGAGATCTATGCATATTACTACATATGCTTTATTCTCTCTTTTTACAGAGATACATAAAAAGGACTCCCTCTTGGTAATTCCCATGGTATCTTGCTTTATATGTCCTAAATTTTAGGTTATAACTAATGTGGGGTGGGTTAGCTATTATACTGTTGACCACCACTTTCATTTGGAATCAGAGAAATATAAATGCCCCTATTCTGCATTTTTATACTAGCTATGGCACCACTTTTTATAATATATCAAATGCCGAGGCTCTTTTCTGCAGCTTATAGGAACAGATACTAACAATGTTGATATCCATCACTAAAAATATTAGTGAAAAAGACCTAAGGGGTTCTACAGTTAAAACATAAATGATCTCATATCCATGAAAACCCACACAAGCACAGGTACACACAGAGACATTTGCCATGTTTTAGATTTCCAATTTTTAGTATTCTTCTGAACCCTGCTTCATGATGCTTTGCTATCAATTTGCGCCTCTTCAAAAGATTATTATTTGTTCTATATGAATTGTTTTATCATACTGCACAAAGTTGTGTTATCATTGAAGATAAGTTGTCTTCCAATATGAACAAATACATAAGTAAATTATTTATATGTTACCATGTTTTGAACCCTTTGAAAGAAAGATAGTTATATATGTAGCTTAAAATAAAGGTCAAGGTTTCCCCTTGACATTGTCTAGTCATGTCCAACTCTGGGGGGTGGTGGTCGTGCTCAACTCCATTTTTAAGCCAAAGAACCATTATTGTCCGTAGACACCTCCAAGGTCATGTGGCCGTTACCTTCCCGCAGAAGCGCTACCTATTGATCTACTCACATGTGGATATTTTTGAATGGTTAGGTTGACAGAAACTGGGGCTAACAGAGGGAGCTCACCCGCCCCCTGGATTTGAACCACTGACCTTTTGTTCAGCAAGTTCAGCAGCTCAGCAGTTTAACCCACTGCGCCACAAAGGGGTAGATTATTGATTAGTTAATTAGCTAAAGGAAACTAAACCCTAATAAATGAATTAGTAATTTTTTTAAGTGACATGTCTCTATTTGTAGACCAATTGAAGAAGAGGTTCTATTAATGAAGCTTAAAATATTGTGAATTTTAACATTCCCTCTTCCTCCTCTTTCTCCTCCTCCCCCATCAGTATTAAGTTCTACCCTCTTGCCGTGGTACCCTAATTACTAAATTGCAACTGAGTTACTAAATTTATAACTATATGATTGTATATGGCTGATTGATTGATCTCTGGAGTACAATTTTGCGGAATCTTTATTTCATTGGTAGATGGAAAAATACAATTTTCAACAGAACTGATGAACGACGTTGGAAGCAGGCATTGCTTCGCCGCTAATGCTTTTGGCCTGTTTAAGGATAGTTGCTGTTTAAGGATAGTTGATGGTGTAGCTGTGATAGTCTTGTGCTTGTGCTTCTTGGCATGGCACAGAAGAGCTTCAAGCAGGATTGCAGTGCTTCTAGAGCTAATCAAGGTGGATTGGCTCCTTTAGAATCACTGTGTAGAAGATTTAAACTAGCAACTGTCTACCAAGTGAGCTGTGAACTGCTTGAGACCAACTGATATTTTCTTAATGCAACCAGAACTGAAAATGTTATAGAACACTTCAAAGCTATTTAGAGGTAACACTTAGAAAGCTGAGCCACAACTATAAACAACTAATTCTTATGCGTGCCACAACATGGTACAGAGATGTACATATGTTTTATTTCTATTGATAAAGGAAGAAGAATTTGGATAGACATCGGTGGTGATAAACTGTCAGTGTAAATCTTTAAAGCATGAACAATGAAGTGTATTTTTGTACCTATTAAATGTTAAAAAGATTTAGGACTTCATCACATGGCGGACTACCCTCTGGTGCCATTTTGCCAGCCTCCATGGTAAAATGGCAGGGATGAGTGGCAACTCTATCACCCATGCACCACGCTGTCATGGTGACACTTCCCCCATCATATGGGGGAAGCATTGCCAAAATGGCACAGAATGGGGGAAGCATTGCCTAAACAGCATAGATCCATGCTGGCTCCTTTGTAGCCAGCACAACACGGGCAGGCTCTTGTGTTTGGAGGGAAGTTTACTAGAATGCTTCCACTCTGGTTGTGAGCACAGCCTACATCAGAAGTCCAGCGATGTCATGTGATGGGCAATGTGCCCACTTGTCACTGGACTGTCAGGGAAGTGTCCTAGAATGCTAAAAACACCCAGTCTGATGAAGTGGCAATACTTCATTACTGGAAAGATATTTTTCTCCACTTGTGACCTATTGAATAGAAGGTTTAACAATGCAACATATATATGAGAATTCACAAAAGGACGTATTTTAACATTTGGTCAGCCTTTATAGAAACTAATGACTAATGTGTTTATTAATGACTAATGTGTTTATTTCACCTCCTTTCAGTCCCCCCCCCCCCCAACTTTTGTTATAATGGAACATTACTGCATGTAACTGCACCCATTTATATTAGCCACTTACTGTGGGGCTTGTATTAATGGACCAGTCCCATGGGTGGCTACACTGCCAACCTCTGTTTCACTTAACAGTATGATAGTTTCCATATTCTTAGCAAGGCCAAATCCAATTCAGCTCTGCTGGATGGCCACTCTTACCCATGCCATATTTGAATTGCCATAGTAGTTGTCATGGTTTTCATAGTGGCAGCGATGGAATTCCAATTGCTGGGTACTTTTGCTGATGTCAGCAAAGGCACCTGCATGACTTAGAGATGGAATGGGGAAAGGAGAGGTGCAACAATTCTCACTGTCATCCCATATCTCCCAGGCTTAGGTGTTCTGGGATATGAAATGGCACTTACTACCTTGCTCCATCATCAATTTGATAGTGGTTTCCTGTCATGATATGCACCCTACCAGTCAGCTGTCACAATGATGTTGGCTGGAGCAACTGGGCAATTGGAAAGTGGAGGGAGGAGAGAGGGACTTTCTTCTCTTCTCCCTATCTTCTCTGCACCATTGCCTTAGTTAATATCACTGCAAGCAATTGCCAACAGCAGGACTCATCTGGCTGCTGGGAACAGTCACATCATGGAGGATGGGGGGGATGGTAAGTGTGGCTGGGTTGACAGAACTCCCAATTTTTGCAGGCATTTATGTGTATGTATTAGGGTTGGTTAAGTTCAGTCGGAATCTTCGTTACTCAGAATGAATTCCGATAAAATTCCTTTTTGAGGCGATTTCAAAGCAATCTGGGAAACCCGTAAGTATCCTTGCTATTTTGAAGCTTTTTCCGCCATTTCTCTTAGGAATCAATAAGTGGGTCAGAAGGTTTCCTTTCCCTCCCATTCCTTTCTCTCCCTCCACTTTTAAAAACTGCTTTGGAAGGCTTCCCCACTGTTTCTCTCTCTCTCTCTCTCTCTCCTGCAGTTTTAAAACTGCTTTGGAAGGCTTCCCCTCTGCTTCTCTCTCTCTCTCTCTCTCTCTCTCTCCCCTGCAGCTTTAAAACTGCTTTAAAAGACTTTTCCCTCCCCCGTTTCTCTCCCTCTCTCCCTCTCTCTTTCTCTCTCTCTCTCTCCTGCAGCTTAAAAACTGCTTTGGAAGTCTTCCCCTCCATTTCTCTCTCTCTCTCTCCTGCAGATTTAAAACTGCTTTGGAAGGCTTCCCCTCCGTTCCTCCGTTTCTCTCTCTCTCTCTCTCTCTCTCCTGCCGCTTTAAAACCACTTTGGAGGGCTCCCCCCCCCCCTTTCTGGAATAAAACAACTACTTTCTAAGTAAAGACCATCCATTGAAACAGGAAATAAAACTTTGAAACCATTAACGAAGGATTCAGAAGTCTCGGAAATTTTGAGCAGTTTTGAACTTTTTTTCTGTGAAAATTGGAATTTAGATCCAAACCACCAACTAACACTTTTAAAATCTCTCACCTTTCTTTCTCTTCCCTGGCAAGCTGTCCAAGGGAGAAGTGGACGTGACATTCCTCGGAGGTCGCTGGGGGCGAGGCCTCCGAGGAGCGCTGTGCTTGACCATGCCCACCTCTCCCTTCGACAGCTTGCCAGGGAAGAGAAAGAAAGGTGAGAGGTTTTAAAAGTGTTAGTTGTAAAATCTCCAAGGAGCGCTGTGCTTGGTCGCTGGGGGCGAGGCCTCCAAGGAGGGCTGTGCTTGGCCACGCCCACCTCTCCCTTCTGCATGGAAGCTCGCCGCAAGGGAAGGAAGGGAAACTGCGAGATTTTAATGGTTCTGGAGGGAGGGAAGGGCACCTTCCATTAACGAAACAAAGGAAACAATTCGTATTTCCTGGTATTTCCGATCTTTTTTTAAAGACAATTTTGGAAATAATTTAAAAATCGAAACGCCAGCGCCCCCTACATACGAAACGAGTTTAGAACCATTTTTTTTCTTGATCAACCAAGCCTAATAAATATGTCTTATAATCATAACAAGTTTAATAACAATAGTGCTAACAGTGAGGGAGAAAAGAGCCCCTGAAGTTTCCAGATTGGCACAATTATTTAACGAAAAGTAATGAAAAAGTAGTTAACTCACAATACAGTAGTTACAATACAGACCCTGCCCAATTTAGTAAACACTTTAGAAATGATTTTCCCCACCCAATATTGAAATAATGTTTCATTGATCACACAGGCCTAATATCCACCAAGTCAGCATTATACACATAGTTCCAGCTAGATTCGAAATGTGTGAAGTCTATGCCATACTACCACCTTACAGATAGAAATCCACTTACTCGTGTATAAAACTTGTTGTTCTCAATGTCATATAGAATCATAGAAGAGATCCTGTGGTGGAGGCTCCTTCTTTGGAAGCTTTTAAACAGAGGCTGGATGGCCATCTGTCAGGGGTGATTTGAATGCAATATTCCTGCTTCTTGGCAGGGGGTTGGACTGGATGGCCCATGAGGTCTCTTCCAACTCTTTGATTCTATGATTCTATGATCCTATGATCCTATGATCCAACAGGCCATGGAGTGAAACTCTACCTCACCTCTTCAGCCATACGCAATGCAGGGAATCTACCTCAAGAATCCCCATCAGTTGGCTGTATATCCTCTTTCTGAAGATATCCAGAGAAGGAAACCCTGTCATCTCCACAAACCACTGGTTCTATTGTTGAACCACTTTTCCTGTCAAGATGTTCCCTCTAACCCTCCTATAACTTGAAACCATTATATTTGGCCATATCCTCTGAGACAGCAGAGAAGTCTACATCATGTCTCCCCTCATTCTTTTCTTCACCAAGCTGAACATGCTTTACTCTTTCGACCTATTCTCATATGCTACAATCGCCATACATTATCCTTGTTGCCTTTCTATAAACCCACACAAATTGTTTATAGCCTTCTTAAAATGAAATATCCAGAACTGAAAACAGTTTTCCAGATAAGGCCTGAGTAATTCCAAATATCGAGAGATTGTTACTTCCCTTGAGGGCCTTCACTCTGGCATGTTGCCATGCTCTCCCATCTGCCATATTGGAAGATCAATACCGGAAGACCCCACATGCTGAGAGACTGTGCCCTTGGTACTCAGGACACATAGAGACAACAGAACATGTGCTTCTTCAGTGCCTGTTCTATAGAGATATATGATCCCGTCTCATTACACCATGGCTACTCAAATACCCAGGATGCTCTTGACAATTTTACATCTCCCTACTGCTTTCAGATACAAACTCGGTTATAAGCTATAATGTTGCCAAGTTCGGCACAGCAGCTATTAAAATCTGGTAGTCAATGATGAATAGCGCCAACTAGTAAAAGTCAAGATTTCATACTTGCAGAAAATTGGGATTATAGTCTTTTAATTATAGTTTTTTAATTATAGTAATGGATGTTGCTCCCTCCTCTGTCTGACTCGACTTCCCTTACTTGTGCTACATGAGCACCCCAATCCCCTCGCTTCAGACTCCCTTTTAAATTCATTAATTTTGATATACTCTTGTCTTGATGTTCTGAAAATGATATAGTTGTTTTAAGGTTTTAGAGTTTTAAAGTTTTAATGTATTGAAGTTTTAAAGTTTTAAATCTCTCAACCCTTAGACCTAATGTGTTTGTGCGGGACTGTATCCCTCTTCTCATGAGCTGGTCATTGACCGCAATAAAATGAACTTGATCTTGAACCCTTGTCTTGGAAATTATGGTTTCTATTAATGCACCCTAAAATATATATTACTTTCTTTGCTGCAGCCTCACATTGCAGTAGATGTGCTCATGGTCACACTATCAGTACAAAAAAGTAGTATTTTGTCTGCTCAGCCGATACAGGAATTTAGATTAATAGTCTTGCTTTTGTACCATTCCAGAATTGAGATGGCTTTGGAAGTTATCAAATGTGGTGGGAGGTGGATAATATAGTTTTTGTGCTTCTATGTCATATGATATCTGTAACTTTCACAGCCCCCTTCTAGCCCACGGTCAGTTTTACAAACATGTACATTTCCTCATACAGGTAAAATTCTACACAAACAATTGCTAATAATCTCAAACTAGAATTGGACAGTTTCTTTGAGTCTCTTGCAGCCCTATCACATGGGGTAAAAAAAGCATCCTAGGATGCTTCTGCCCCAGTTCACCCATGGAGCCCTATGCCACCCATCAGACAACGTAGGATGACTTCCAGTAGGGCTTTGCGGGTGAACTGGGTGGCAGTGTGGTGGGACACTGCTGGCGCCAACACAGAAGCTTCCCCATGTTTCATAAAGAACAATGGGGCTTCAGTGGGCTCAAGCCATGCTACAATGTTTTCCCACATGGAATGGGGAAGTGTCAGCTAGCAGCCAAGGAGCTGAGATCGCCCCGCTGCCACCCTGATTTGCCACAGAGGATGGCAAATCACAATGCTGGACCTCATCCATGTGATGAAGTCCTTACTTGTATCTGATTAAGACCTAGATACTGGCATAGTCAAGTGAAAGAAGAATAACTGACATAGTGGGCTGATTGACATATGGTTTGTAGGGACCTGATTTAGTACACAATCTGTGAAAATGCCCTACCATAATCTTATTTGAAGAGAAACTATATTCCTATATTAATTTTACATTGTGACCTTTCTGCTATGCACTTAATATTATGATAGGTACCTGCTAAATGTGCCTAAGAAAAATATGGAGAAACTTGGCAATGAAATTATGAAGCATTTAGTCCCACAACTTTATGACTGATTGAACTTCACTTTTTTGGCAATATAGATAATTTTACTGAAGAAAAATAACCTAACCACCTTTCAACATGTGAGTGAATTTGGCATATACTTTTGATAAAATTTGCTCTGCTACGAGACGCATTAGAATTTGGTCTAGACAAACCTGAATCATCCTCTCCTTAAGTAACACTAAAGATGGAAATCACTACAATTTATGCATCTCACAGCTCTTTCAATCAGTTCATTAATATAGTTTTTAAAAATATATATTTTATTGAGGTTTTATCATATTGAATAAAAAGCATCAGGATAGTAGGAGAAAGGGAAAAATAGGTTATAGATTATACAATGAAAATGGGAGAACATTTATTTATATAGAAAGTAGGAGGTAAAATTATAAAAATAATAAAAAGGAATATTAAAAAAAGAAAAAAGTGTTTGTTGACTTCCTTCTTACTTCTGATGGTCATTTAAAAATATTTGAAATTATATTTTACTTGTTCTGCTTCTCCTCTGTCTACTTCTCTTAGGATAGAGTATCTTCAACATATTAGGTCAATCTTCATCTGTTTTAAGTAGTCTTTTACAAGGTGCCAGTTAGCATGTTTCTTAGGTAGTCCTTGATTAGGTGAAAGCCAATAGGTAAGCCTGTCCATGTTCACAATTTCTAATACTTTATTTAACCAGTCCTCTTTTTTCGGTATATCTTTTAACCTCCAGGTCCTGGCATAGATTATTCTGGCTGCTGTGACCAAAAAATGAAACAGAATTTCTTTGTTTTTATCTTTTTCTAGGTCTGGCATGCCAAGTAAAAAGTATTCAGGCTCTCTTCGAATTTTTATTTTTAGAATCTTTTGTATGGCTTCATTTATTTCTTTCCAAAACTGTTGCACTTTTGGGCAGGTCCACCATGAGTGGAAAAAGGTTCCTGTCTGTTCACATTTCCAACATTTGTTGGATGCATTTTTATAAGATTTGGCAATTTTGTGTGGTGTAATATACCATCTGTATAGCATTTTAAACCAATTTTCTTTTAAATCATAAGAATAGGTATATTTAAGTCTTTGGTTCCGAGCCTTTTCCCAGTGTTTTAGATCAATTTGATGACCAATATTTTGAGCCTATTTCACCATACACTCTTTTATATATTCTTTTTCTATTGACCATTCCAATATTTTTTTATATATCTTAGCAATCAATTTATTTTCTGTCTTCATTATATTGTCCCAGAAGCCATTTTTGTCGGCAAAGCTTAACTCTTTGTCTTTCCTACAGAATTAAGGTATCTGTCTGTACTGAAACCAGGAGCAATTTGGGAATTCTGATTTAATGCCTTTTTTGGTTTTTAACTCATAATTTCCTTTTTGTTTAGTAAGTAAGTCCTCATAGATAGGCCAGGTTTGCCAGCCTAATTCTCTTCTTTGAGAGGCTTCCAACGGAGATAGCCAGAGAGGGGTGTGTCTGTAGAATCTCGATCTGTATCTGTCCCATATTTTTATCAAACCAGCTCTTATAAAATGGTTTGAAAAAAATCCTTTCTATGTTTATTTTGTTGTACCATATGTAGGCATGCCAGCCCCTTTTTAAGTCGGCACCCTCCAATGATAGTTTACCTTGTATGGTGCTCAGTCATCAGGCTTCAGTTAGGGTTGAAGTGTAGTTTAATAATATACATTTCCTGTTCAGAAAATGTGTTTTGGAAAGAAAATATGTATTTCACACAAAAAACCTCTACACAAACATTTGTATGTGTTTAGTGAACATTTCACTTAGTATGCACATTTCGTAGGCCATTTTGCTGTATGCATTAGAAGCAAAGAATTTTTGAAAATTAATACATTTTGCACATTGTTATAGTTAAAATGTGCATTTGTTTTAGCTCTATACTATGACCTATACATTGTGATGGAAAAAGTATATGACAATATTTGGAGAATTTAAAATATTTAACTATTAAATTCAGTTCAGCTTTAGTTTGTACGTCAGTTTGAAAATCCAAATAGGTAAGTTCTCATTAAAATATGAATTAAAACAATTTCTCTCTCATCCTCCTTTCTATTTGAAATTATGACTGAAGTATTCTGAACACTAATCATGTAGTATATATTCACAAGGACCACTTTTATTTCAGGAATGTCATATTTTTAAGAATCCAGACCTAAGCCTTTTCCTTCAGCTATGTCACTTGGAGATAGATAATCTAAGTATTTATATCCAGATGTATTTACTTTCAGGAAGTTTTCTCTCCAGTCCTTTAACCAAGCTCCATTGTTTGGGTATTGATGGTATCGTTTCGCCAATGGCGATCACAAAATAATGATGGTCCTGTTTAACTTTGGAAAATTTGGTCAATGAAATAAAACTATGACACTTGTCCAAACAAAGGAACTGTCAAGCCATATCACAAGCTCCCTTTAAATAAAGGCCTCCAGTACTCCAAATTTGTTTTTCTTTAATGAACCCAAGCTTTTCCACTGTCATTACTCATTCCTTCTCAAAACAGTGAAAAATGCACTACATTACTCAACTGTGACCCAGTATGTCCTAAGGTGCATATTTTACTGATGTAAATAAATGAGATTCAGGCTTCCCCAAATAGCAATGTTTTGATTTTATAGAAATTCTGTGTACTTTACAAGTTGCTATTAGAGCAATGATTATTTCCACTAGAGATTTGCCTCTCCTTTCCTCTCTTTCTAATCTCGAAGAACTGTTATGAGTCTGCTGACTTTCAGCAGGTAGGGGGCACTGGATGAGGTCCTGATGAAGGATATATAGAAGTGGAGAAGGAGAGGGTTAAAGGAGCTACAGCTTTTAATACTTTTCCATTTGATTTTTTAAAAGTTGT
The DNA here is from genome assembly GCF_037176765.1 of Anolis sagrei. Classification (NCBI taxonomy): domain Eukaryota; kingdom Metazoa; phylum Chordata; class Lepidosauria; order Squamata; family Anolidae; genus Anolis; species Anolis sagrei. Next base: position 112,658,124 of record NC_090023.1, on the reverse strand, counting down.
CTGGAATGTTGGATATTTTGAAAGTGTACATGTTTCATGCTTGTGCAACTGGAAAATTCCAGCTGAAGAAAGTGTGGCGTTGAAACTCTATCATAGCTGAATATGAAATTAAATAGAACCCCACACTGGGATTCTACTGTTGTTATAAACTTTCTAAAAGCAAATTAAATTGTACTTTTTACAAGGCTCAGTATCATTAAAAAAAGTTATTGCTGCCTCCTTATGCTCTTGAGGTGAGCTGTCCTTCTCGCATTCTTCATTGGATATCAATCTTGGAAACCCATGCACATGTAAATTCGACTCCCCCTTACTTCTGCCTTGAGGTGGTCGTGGGTTTTATTTTATCAACAGGAATTCATTTCATAAAGGTCACTGACTTAATGAAACAGTTTCCAATGCATAAACCTATTCCCCTCTTTGAGGAAAAAGAGATGTATTTTAACTGGGTATTCATTAGTGCAAATTAGTGGGGAATCATTATATAAGAGAAAAGTGCTTAAAGGGGGAAAGTTAGTGGGTGCTGCACTTAATTAAGGCACAAACACTTTCAATGGGGATGAGTATGTGAGGTAGACTTCAAACCGGGTGTAGGTTTTTTGGACACCTGCCACATCTCAATTGCCAATGGTTAAAGATAATGGGAATTGTAATATAAAACATGTAGGGGCAATAGGTTCAGAAAGGAGAATTTTATTTGCCTTCATTTCAGGTCATAAATAGATAGTCTCTCAGCTGTGAGTTAGGATATTTACCCCTCCTGAATAAGAATGTACCCTCATTTCCTTGGTATAGCCACAAAACCTCCTGTTTTTAGACTCCAATCTAAGTGAAAATCCAAATCAATACAAAAAGGCCATTCCAATCAGTAGTCTGTTAGGATCTGGGTCTTTCACATATTGAAACAGCATCATGGCTTCTACTTGTAAGACCTTAATCTGATCCCATCGAAAAAGCCTTTTTATGGAAGATGCAAAGTCTCTGCAGACAATTCACTTGGGGATATCTAACCCTGCCACCTCTCTTTGCTTTGTTGTAGACCTTGGCAGACAGCAGAGTGGTTAGATGTCGACTTGATATATTTGTACTACAAAAAATTGTCCCCATGCTTTTCAGAATTGTGGTGGCCTTTATTGCACAATAAAACAGTTTCAGCAGGTATACTGTCCATTTTTTCCAACAAAGTAAAAAAGGTGACTCCTTTGTGATGGGATTCATTTGTGTTCCATTGTAAAGGATTTTCTTTAATATAAAAAGCGGCCTGACAGTAGCACAATGGTAAGAATGTCTGGAAGCACTCTTATGCCCCAATGCACAGGAGAAAAATAATGTCACAAGTTAAAAATAAGTTTCCATGTGGCAGCACACTTTAAAATGGCTAGGATGATGGTACAGTGATTAATTACAGTGGAGATTCTATTATCTAAGCTTTGATGCAGTCTTAAAGTTATCTGAACAAAAGGTTTGAGTTATTTTTAATACTCATTCACTGCTGAAATAATGCATTTTTTAAAACCAGATCTATTTTGGAATAAATAAACTTTGCTGTGCAAAGTTGTGGTGCCTCTCTGTTACTATTGTGCTCGCAATGATTAAATAGTAACTTTATAAGCAATTTAGTTTTTAAGACAAAACACAGATATATCTAAAATACCAAGACATTAGGTCTGCCTTGGGGCAGCATATTATGAATTCAACCAGAAATTAAAAAGTGCTTTTGATGTTATTAGATTGCAAACCCCAGGGACACCAATCAATACAATTGGATCTATCCAGTTCTGGGAACTGCCATCCAGCCACCACTGGGGTGATAGCTACAAGATTTCTATATAGGATTAAGAAAACTGGAGACAATTTCTGCATCTTTGATAGTTGTATGGAAAAGGAGATTTCACACAAGCAACATCTGCGGAAAGTCTCTCTTCTGCACAACCATTAACGGTACAAGAGCCCTTTTCAGTTTTCATTCTGGCTACCTTATTCCCACATCGGTCCCAAATGAACTCTTCTATTGTGAATTGCAAGGAAGCATACATACTCAGCCAGAAATGGAAAAAAAGCACAGAATCTTATATTTTGGTAGATTTCCATATAGCCCAAAGAAGTAAATTGATGACAAATTAAATAGGACACATACTCCATTAATGTGGAGCTTGTTTCCAAAAGATACCAAATCCATCTTTTTTATTCCTTTAAAAAAAAAAAACCTGATTTATGGTGCACACAGGAAACAAAACTGACACTGGGGGGGGGGGGGGACCAAAAGCAAAAAGCAAACAAACAAAAAGCAGAAAAAAAGAAAAAAAGATGTACAAAAGAGTATGCAAGTTTACAAAATGGTATACAGTCAACGCTCATTAAACATATGAAAAATCAACTTTGACTGTACAGTTATTATACCTTAACATTTATTGTCCCTCTAATCCCACACCCATGAACCCACCCCCATGACCTCCGACACCACTCAGTATGGATCACGTAACTAACCCACAACTACCCACATGTCTTCTTTCACTAAATCCCCAAATCCATCTGAACAAATTTGTACAGGAATTGGGGAAAACCAACATGAGGATATGCATTCTTTTGCTATAAAGAATTGTTTTGATATATTTTGATAGTTTTAATCTGTACATAATATTCTACTCCTAGCCAACAATGTACTGATACCTATAACACATTTTTAATTTATTTATTTTTTTGGATTTGGTATGTTTTGGAAACAAGCTCCACATATATTCCAACTTCTTTAGAGTTTACATAGTTTCATATGCAAACTGTTCAAACTGTTTATGCTGTCAGATTGAAAAAAATGGGAAGGGCAATGTAGATATTGTATTCCCCATTGTAACTAAGTATGTATTTTATTTTTGCCTAGCTAAAATATTTTCAGGTGGTTAAGCATCACCGGTAAGCTCTATTATAAAGAAAATGGTAGGTAAGTGTCCACTAAATACTTTTTTCCTGTTTATGGCAGAGTACCAAACACCATCCAGTGATCTAACAAGGTGCATGGCACCTGAAACCAACCAAGTTATTTTGGCACAAGTGGTTATTTCCATAACCCCCCCCCCATATATTGTATATTTACTTGACATTAAATATACAATAAAAACAATGGATTGTGTTTTCATGCCATCAAACATCTCATCACTGAAGTAGGTACTAAACCTTGCCTAATGGCAGGGAAGGCCTAGTAAAGCAAACAAGCACCAAAACATCTTTGAGGCTGCTATTTCCATGATGTCCAATTTCTTGCTACTTGTTTTTTGTAGCTCAGAGACCAAGCTGTGCATGCAGGGAGACAAAGTCTTATTAATGCATGGGAAATTCCAGCCTGAAATCCTGGAATGCATCTGTTAGCCTGTTGTGACAATCTAATGCTAAATGGTTCAGCGGTCAGACTCAAGCTGAATCTACACTGTCCTTATATCTCATGATCTGATCCCAGATTATCTGTTTTGAACTGGATTATATCAATCTACACAGCCAGATAATTTGGGATAATAAGATAACTTGGGACCAGATCCTGGGATAGGGCAGTGTGGAAGAGCTCTCAGTGTAAGGTAACATCCTATATTATTATGTTTGCACCTTATAACTTCCATCTGTCGTTATCTTTTATATATTCCAGAGAATTCTAGAGAAGCAAACCTCCCACTTTACCCTAGAGTCTGGGAAGGCTGAAGAGCAAGTTAGCCCATTGAATCAGTATATTTTTGCAGGTTTGTTTATTTATGGATTTGATTAAAATGTTCTCTCTAGATCAGTGGTTCTCAACCTGTGGGTCCCCAGGTGTTTTGGCCTACAACTCCCAAAAATCCCAACCAGTTTACCAGCTGTTAGGATTTTGGGAAATTGAAGAACATAACATCTGGAGACCCACAGGTTGAGAACCACTGCTCTAGAGCCTCTAGTGCGATTCTATGGCCATCTTCCAGTGCACATTGTCCAAAGAGTTGTGCTTGTGGTCTTGTAGACTCTTAGAGAAGTGTTCTCCCAGTTGAAATAGGTTTTTCACTTTTGTGGGGTCCTTTGCCTCTAACCTAACCCTTGCAAATGTGGAGGGCTGACTGCTATCATCTCAAACTTTTCCAGGCTTCCTGTACCAAGTGAAAGCAATAGGGCTTTAGAAAAAAAAGGCTTTTGGGGGATTACAGCTATTAGCATCCCCTAGCTGTAGGCACATAGAGTACTTCACTGGTCTTTGGGCCTCATCAAATGTCCAAGTTTATGCCCCATGGCACCAACACTGACTTTGTATTGTTGTCATAATATATCTTATTTTTACACAGGGAGAAGCATCTGGAAAATTCAAAGAGCAGCTGCAACTTCAAATTAACTATGTACAACTTCCATACCACTGAGACTCCTGCAGCACTCCATTTTGCAATAAACATACCATGGAAGGATTATGAGTCTTATTGTTGATGTTCACAGAGAGGAGCCTTTATTTAATGTACAATTCAAATGAGGAACATATTCCTTATGGGTTATGAGACATATTTGTGGCAGTTTTGGATAATACATTTCAGATCAAATGAAGCTGTTGGTATTCTTGGTGATCATTGTTTGTGAATATTTAACATTTTGCAGTAAGATGGCAGTTGGTTAAAGACAGATGTTTCAAATAAATTGACTGAAAGCAAAAGTTATGTATCTATTAACTTCCACGGGGAACCTTGTTACAAAAAAGGAAACAGCCTACATATAGTTGCATTTAGAAGTAAATTCATTGTCAGATTACATATTTAAAAACAATGTTTTGGTGGAAATTGTCAGCAATGGTTGTGACACATTAAAAACGTTCAGCTTTTATTTTTGGGTATAAATTGCTTTCCTTTTTTGTATATATTCAAATGAGTAAAATAATAGTAATTAGTTGCCATGGAAAATACAGAATCATTTCTAATATGTAACAGGCAGCTGGTGAAACAGGACCGGAAGGTGGTATGACATGTTTTCAACACATTTGCAAAACTACAAAAGTTTATTACAGAAACTGGACATGAAGTCTGTGCATGAGAACTCAGTGGAAATTGATTGAGAAGTTCCGGGAGTATTATAGAGTTTTGTTAGCTTTGGGGTGATAGAGCCCAGCAGAGAGTGAATACATTTTTGTGATTAGCATTTTTTTCAAATATGCATAATGAGGATGGAGGAAACAAATTTAAATAAAAGATGTTAGCATGTAAAATAGTATTAATGTGGAGAAACCTCCTTCCTTTTCTTCCTAGGTTGCTTAGACTCATAGGTCTCTGGGCTTTTTTTATGTTGGTTAATTTGTAACTTCAAAAATGTCTTTCTTTGGCTCAAACTGAAAATTAAGGAAACATGTATTCCTTGCAATTAACATGATTTTTCTAGCATAATGGAATTTCTTTACAGACAATCTTAGTCATGAAACATACTAAGGAATAATTCTGTTGGCCATGCAGCAAAGAATGACAAAATCCAAAATCTATAGAAGAGCAATGCCTTTATCAACCAACCAGTGCAAAAATACATCATGCACACTTCCAATGTTTCATTGCTTCTTCATCAGGCAAAACCCGATGATGCCTCATCTGCCAGATTCCAATGGCTACAAGGATGAGAGTCTGGACAATAGACCACCAGAGAACTCATTGGTTTGTTGAATAATTTATTCATTTATTTTAAGATAAATTATAATAGTTTGGTAAAGCACTGGCGCTATTTGGCCAACAATGCTGAAGACCTCATAAAACTACAGCTCCCATGATTTCATAGCATTCAGTTATGACAGTTAAAACAGTGCCACTAGGGACAACAAAAATGTAATCTGAAACAACAAAATCATAGCAAGAAATGCAACTTTAAATACTGCTGCTTCCCAACGTATTTACCCTGTCTGGATGAGCCATCTATTTGCTTTTGTGTGTCATACTGATTCAATACGGTTACTCTGGAAGACTTGTGGTTTGCTACTACAGTATATGAAGCCAGTATATCAAACATTGGTGCCTTTGGCACAGCCTTGATCTGCACATGAAAGTTTGTCTGATCAGACAATGCTCTTTAATTGAAAGGATAGCCTGAAATGTGGAACAAAGATGTGTGCATACAGCATTCCCCTACATCAAGAAAATATTTGTACTCCCAACTCATTCATATAGGCCACCGTGAATTTTAGAGTCCCTGAACATTGTGATGCAGGTATGCAGGCCTCCTAGCTATCAGTAGCAAAGTAAAAGATGAGTAAAATTATTGATAAAAATAACACCAACTTTAAAATGAGCAAATCTCATTTGAATACTATCGGTGCATTCTACAATTGTAAAAATCAATGGGAGAATTTGGTAGTCTAATACTATAGCAGCTCTACTTTCCCCTTCTTTCTCTTATATGTGAGATTACGAGGCCATGAAGATGCTGGAGGCAGCTGCTATTTTTAACTATGGTGGGCAGAACATACTGCTTCTGTTTTTCAGGAAATGTCATGCTTTGTGATATGCTCTCAGGGCTCGCACCACATCTACAAGGTGACATTTGGAATAATATCCTATTGAGCATGTTTCCCTGCTCCAAAATGTAGAGGAATTCAGGATGGGATTGTTAAAGATTAAAAGAAATATTTCACCAACAAGAGGAAGGGGAATGTTAATCATCCTCATTAACTCAGAAGCTACAAGAACTATCCACATGGCAAGAAGCCACAGATGACTGTAGAAGCTACTTATTCTAACACCTTCTATAACTGGAAATCCCTCTTTCATTCCATTGGGTGACCTACTATCTCACCCTGCAATTCTACCAATCTATTTCTAAGAGCAACAAAGAACAATGCAAATATTTCTAAGTTCTTCTTTGCTCTTGGTCAAGGGAAAAATAAACCAAATCAAATGAAGAAGCTGGAAAAAACTGAGGCCAGGCAGGAAGGGGCTGTCTGTTGTGTCTGCAGTGGCTTTTAGAACTGACAGTTCCTAATGTCACTTAGAGACTTTTCACCACACGGAGACTTTGAGGTTCCTCAGTTGACCAGGTTTTGCCACTGTAAGATCAGACTTCTTTCATAATAAAGATCACTGAACTTGTGGTTACCAGACATATTTGTGCCCAAGCAGGATGAGAAGGGTAATGTGATACAGCAAAAGACAGGAAAAAGCTAAAGCTGAAGGTGGGAGTTTTGATTTAACTCAGGATTCAAACTAAATTGCTTCAATGGTCCATTGTTCAACTTAGATTTTTCATACATTAAACAATTTTGTGCTGCTTTATCTGAGAAAGCTTTGAGATGGTACTATGGTGTATAAACTTGAAAGACAACACTTCAGTCAATTTAAGGTGATGAGAGAAAGACTTCCCTTGTGCAGGACATTTACTTTCTAGCAGTATAAATAAATAAACATGTTCCAGAATAGAATGTCAAATGGTTTGAGTGAATGCCTTTTTGATGCATTTCTTTGGTCATGTGACAATCTTACATCTTATTTGTTGTTTTAAGGACCTCTTCACACGTGCCACCAAATAGCTGAGTATCGCTGCAAATGATGGTGATTCTGGTGGCACCCACTCAGGTGGCATGAGGACCTGTTGCCCCACACTGTCCTGGCTTCACCCCACCTTATCACACAAGGGAAGCCTACTTAAGCTGGCAAAACCCATCTTTCTTTATGGAAAGACAGGAAACCTCCATTCGCCCACCGCCAGCAATTTTTTCAGTGGTACAGGGTTTTATTTTTCACTTTCACCATGAAGCTGCCCCAGAAGTACTTTTCCAGTGTGTGATGGGAGCCAATGGATTCCATGGTGAGAGTGAAAAAAACTGTTACCACCACCATATTTCAGTCCGTGTGAGATGGTCGTAATACGTATTTCAAGATTTCTTGCTAGAACTAAACATGTCCAGATACATGAGTGGCCAGTGGATCTTACAGGGCAGGTGCATGAAGCTTCTTTGGATTACATAACCACTCCTCTTCTTCCTATTACTTGATAAATAAGGATTTTTCTGGTGATTGAAAAATCACTGGCACAGCTCTCTTAACACAATACTAGTGAAGAAAGAACAGCAGTAAAATCCACAATGGATATAGCATAGCATATCTATAGGCTATCCTGAGATTTCCAGGATTGACAGTGTCTGTCTCTGTGTGTGACATTTAGAATATAATTTGGAAAAACAATGACACAATATGTGATTAATGGTGGTGGTTTAGAAAATGTTGATTTAGAAAATTGTCCATGCACATTTTCTGTGCCCCAAATCTAATTTAACATGTTTGAAAGAAAATAAAATTTAAAAGTATGACATGATCATTTTTAAAAAGCTCTGTAAATGTTTGGGGTTTTTTTCCCCTACTGCTAAAAGTAGTTAACTGAAACATTTTAATAAGGGGAAAATCAATAATGCACAATGAATGTGGTTTAAATTTTAGATTAATATAAACCAAAAGTATTTGGAGTCATGACAACTCAACAGCATGCATTTCTTTTACAGTGTTTGCATTTTTAAAAGGAAGGTATTAAAAACTCTTATACTTTTGTGTGCCCATATTTCTTTGTTGGATATATTCTTAGATATTGATGTTAAATACAAAGTGAGTATCCCTTTCTTGATATTCTTGGGACCAGAAGTGTTTGGTATTTCAGTTTTTTGGAAATTTGCATATATGTAATGAGATATCATTAGGACCCAGGTCTAAGGACAAAATACATTTATGTTTCATACACACCTTAAACACATAGTTTGAAGGTAATTTTATACTTTGTATTTCTAATAGTTTTGTGCATGAAACAAAGCTTGTGAATGCTGATCCCTAGGAAAGGAAAAATATTGCTATTTCAGACATCCATGTGTATGATTTCAAATTCTGGAATTCCAAAAAAGGGATACAAAATCTCTAGTATTACAACCATGAAAATACCCAGTTTAGCTGATGTTGCATCATTTCATTATATCATTGTTTCCTTAAATATACAGCAAAGCATCTTAGGCTATTTATTCATTTATTTTAAGAATTTGTACCCCCTCCTCATGACTAACATTTTCAGTGGAAAATTACATTAATAAGTGAAAATGGATTAAAAGGAAAAATATAGTTATGAACCTCTTCACTTAAAAAATCTTTCTGTCAGGAAAGGGCAAATTAGCTTTCCTACTACTGTGTCTTACCAAACCAATGTATAGTACGGGGACTGATCAGTTTTCTCCTTATCTAGAAGGAGAAGGAGTGTAGCTTCTTGGTTGCTCTAATTTAGAGGTGGGAGTCACATGGCTTTAAATATGAGGTTGAATTGTGATGCTCCGTATTTTTACTATTGACCATGCTGGCAAAGGCTGAGTGAACTTTTAATTCAAAATATTATGGAGTACTGCATCATTATTACTTCCATGCTAGCTCTTCTAGCCAATAGCTGAAGCCATCATTGATAGGTTAGATGGCCATCAGACTCATTCTCCCAGATAACTGCCCGCACTATTCTGACCTTACATTGATGCAAATTTAAAAATGGAAATTGTTTCATCTATTAATCTAATTTACAACACAGACTGCATATGTTTAACATTTTTATTTCCCATGTTCAGAATTCCTACTTCTTCCATTTGCTGCCCTAGCAAATGGCAATCAAGCCCTTTAGCTTCAGCAAAGGTTAATTCCTTCCTGTTTACCTAATCCTTTATGTTCCTTTATATCAGTTCTTCTGATTTAGGTGTCCTGCATGACAGCCAAGACAGAAGTGGTCCTGCAAACAATCTATACATCCCACTGAAAATCAGACAAGCTGCATAGGAGCTCTGTATCCCATTTACAACTGCCAAGAATGATTTAGTTTTCCAGAATAGCACAATTCAGTACATAAACTACTGTCCCTCAAAGCATTGATCTTGTATGTCATACATAGCTCCCCATTATTAAGCCCCTTTTACAACTTTTACCTCTTCCCTGTCATCCTTGTCATTTTTCCACTGTCATTTGCTCTCTTAAAGTGTCCAGGTAAAGTGCATCTTTTCAGGAAATACTACCCAAGAGTTGCCATACACTTTCTTACAAAGTGCTGAGAAATGTGGCAACCATTCAGTTATTTCTGAGCATGTTTTACTTCCCCTGAAACTTCATCACATGTAACCAATTTCTGTTAAAATCATAATAGAGGGGTAGCCAGTAGCCACATCAGAATCAGGCAAAGGAGAATTTCAAAACTTGACATTGTCCTTAAAAAGATCAGGACTGTGAAAGTTATTAGCTATAACAGGGTTGGGCAATTTTTCTCCAATTTTTGTCCATAGTGGTATCTGTACACATCAGATTGAGATTGCTGTGTTGCTGTCCAGATGCTAAGCTTGGCCAAATATACATTAGCCTTGCTGGATCATTACATTGGTGTGAATGCCCGACTGTCACATCTGTGGTGTCATAATGAGGCAGCCCTTCAACCAGCAAGGAGGGGTAGATTCAACCCCTCTTTCTTCCTGGTCACACAGGCATCCAGTTCTGACATCATAGATAGTGACCAGGCACTTGGATAGAGTTCTGTTACCAGCAAGAAGTGATGGTGGCAACATGGAGATAATCTTCCTTTTACCCTTAGATTATAGCTGCACTAAAAGGGTGTTAGTACAATATTCACTTAGATGGGATCAGGCCAAATAAGACATGATTAACTTTCAAACTGCTGCAAAATATATGGTTACACTGGAGTTTCCAGCAAACTCCATAGTATAACTCAACTGCCTAAAGCAAGTCAAGAAAAGCAAGGCAATCCTTTATACTCATCAGAAGTAGTCATACATTGAGGAGACAGGTGGTACTAGATTCAAAGTGAGTCAACTTTTTTACTTTGCTCATATAGATTTGCCCTCTGAGTGGAACTCTGTTGGTTCTGTAATAGCTTGTGCTTGAAGAAAATTGAAAGGATCTTCATTGTCACACAAGGCAGAGAAGTTGAGAAACAATGGTACTTTGCTTTAAAGGCCATTCAAAGCCAACATAATGTCAATAATAAAGCTGTTTGCATTTTTAGCGGTTCTTCTTGAATATAATTTACCTGAACTCTTTTCTGCTTTGCAATATTCAATTGAACATATAACTGTTTTTTTTTACTCTAGATGACAACTTTCTTATCTGCTAGACCTCTGTCCCACCTCACAATATTATTAAACACGTTTTTGATGTTAGAAAATCATGTGGCTGCTGTAAAGAACTTGATTTTTTTCAAAAGCACCCACTATTTACTGTTTCTTGGAAGCAGTGGTGGTTGGCTGCAGAAATAATATCCCAATACTGGGTGACCACCTATAGCAGAATTTCAGGCAGCTTAGAAGTCTAAGGACAGGGTGACTAATTGTTACACAAAATAAAACCAAGCTACAATTTAATCACATCTGCAAATATCAAAACTGTTATTCCTATCCAAATGAAAGCAGGAGTATAGTACTTCAAGTACTATAGACAAGTACTTAAAGACGATGAAACCCAAATCCTTAATTTGGCATGCATAATCAGGACTTCCACAGAGTGCACATCTGAGGGATGTTTCATTTTTAAAATTAAGTGACTGTTGCCTTAATTTCCATTAATTTGTAGTCACTAATACTACATTGAGTCACTTGGATGACATTGAGGAAGTAGGAAATTAGAGATAGACATCAGGCCTGTTAAGCATTAGAAGCATATTCAGAAGACTCTTGTAAAGTAGGAAGCCTTGAGGATTGTTCCAAATGCTTGCAACTATTGGCTATGGATAATCAGGCAACAAAACTTTTCATTTTGAACTCTAGTTCTGAAATAGTACAGGTCTAATGCAGTATAATCCAAATGTCAAGAGTAAATGTGGTGTAATAATTTGAGTGTTGGGCTAAGACTCTGAAGAACACTGTTTGAATGACTGCTCAGAAACCCACTGGGTTACCTGGGTTAGTCATACTCACTCAGTCTCAACAGAAGTCAATGGCAACCCCACTCTGAACATATATTTTCAAAAGAGAAGCCTGAGATGGGTTTGCCTTACATTGGCCATATGTTAGAATTGAATTAAAGGTACAAAAACAACAATCCAAATGTCCTATGAACTTTGGATATTCCTGCCTCCAAGTAGAAAATGTATGGAAAGGGAGAATAAGAATTCCTAATGCCTGACCATACCACCTACCTTCTTTTTCTTGGCCACATGTCAGCTTTTTGTATTTTGTTTACATAGGGGTTAATTGTATGTGTGTGTGTTTTGTAGTGGCTAATGATCTGCTTTCAGAATCATTGATTTGCTGGCTGCAATATACTGTAGCTTTATCTACTGTGCTTACCCAGAAAAAGGCCTATCAAATCGAATAGTCCTTACTTCTAAATTAACATGGACAAAATTGTAGTGTTCAAAGAAAGTAGCTTTATTCCAAATTTGGAAGCCTTCCACACATATTTGTTCCTCACAGATTTAACAGTGTTGGATATACAGACCTAAATTTGACTTCTGCTTCTGACTTATAATGTACTGGCAAGCTTTCAGCAGATTCAGATCACTTTATTCAGCAATAAGATTTGATCTCAGCAAATAGTTGTTATCAGAACTGAAAACTTTCAGTTCCACAGAGTGTATAAAGCACAAAGCAGTTTCAACATTTTTGTGGACTTTTCTCCCATTTGCCAACATCCTGCCTTCCTTCCTTCCCAGCCCTAGCACTCCTTCTCTCTTGTACCAGGTTTGCCAACAGAATGATTTTGGCATCTTGTGGCTTCATTTTCCTGTCCTACATATTTATCACAAGCCATGAACATAAAACATTTCTTGCCAGCATCACCAGCTATCTAACATATTCCATCATCCAGTGTTACAAAGTATGACAAGCCAGCATGGCAGCACCTGTGATCCTGACACAATTTAACTTGATCAATCGAACTAAATTAACCAGGAGGCATGTTTTACCATTCAACAATTGATTCACCTTTTAATAGTGCTTCTGAATAAAGAAATCACTTCCCTTGCAGTGGCCCAGGAGAAGAGGAGTCTCACTGATTCCAGCTATAAGGACAGCTGCTGGTTGTGAAGATATTTGTAGACTATTGTTCTTTTGAATTATGTTTTTTTTTCTGATGTTCTGAGGTAAGCTTGTTGCTCCACGGGCCTAGGGAGCTGGGTTTCTTGGTGCGAATTGTTGTCCTGATTTAGTGGTCGGAAAGGGCATTCACTCTAGAAGCCAGTAAATTCTGCATTAGTTGCACTTTAAAATCTTTAGAACTACTCAGCACGAAGTCACTTTAACCTATGCACCTGGTCCTTTTTATCAGAACCACATCATTACAAAACAACTGCACTTTATGTTCTTTAATCCGGGTTCCCACACTATTGGAGTAAGCATATTTATTGTTAACATCAATATATTATTGTTATCCCAAGTCAATGCTTGCCCTGCCTTGCTGCTACTGATATCCCTCCAATCTCTAATACAAGTGCACTTTATAACAATCATAGCACAAGTGCACTTTATATCAGCTTTAGCACGAGTGCACTTTATAACCCTCGATATACTAGAGAGAATGGTCAGCATTAAGGGATGGAATCACCGGGATTCAGAGACAGTTAACAATAATGGTAAAAATGTGCTTATTAATGAGACCACAGCTGCTGGAGACGGAGGGAACATCCCCGGGGGGGATGGGACCGCGGGTGGGGGAGCCGCCATAGAGGTGGTGACTGGTAGAGGGAGATACGGGAAAGGGAGAATAAAACTTCCAATTCGGCCCAAAATTTATAGCAATAAATTGGCTATCCCTAAAGATGCTAGAAATCAAAGACAAAAGCAAATCCGGCCCAAAATCTTTAATAGGACATTGGCAATCCCAAAAATAGACACTACTATTCGGCCCGAAAGTAACAAAAATAGATTGGCAATTTCAAAACCTACTCCCGACAAAATACAGCTGAGGTGCCAAGACGGTGGTCCCTCCAAGCTAAAGGTGGTGCTGTTTAATGCCAGGTCGGTAAATGGTAAAACTGCCATCATTCAAGACCTAATCCAAGAAGAACGAGCCGACCTGGCTTGTATAACGGAAACCTGGCTGGACGAAGGGGGAGGGGTTAATCTCACCCAACTCTGTCCACCAGGCTATTCCGTGCAGCACCAACCAAGGCTTGGAGGGCGGGGAGGCGGAGTCGCAGTGGTCTATAAGGACTTTATCCCACTGATCAGGTGTCCCATCCCACAATCATCTTCCTTTGAATGTGCCGGCTTTAGGATAGGTGACCGGGACAGGATAGGGATTCTAGTAGTGTACCGACCACCCCGCTGCACTACAGTCTCCCTACCTGAGCTAGCGGGAGTGGTCTCGGACATGGTGCTGAACTCCCAACGGCTTTTGGTCCTGGGAGACTTCAACATCCATGCCGAGGCCTCTCTCTCCGGAGCGGCTCAGGACTTTATGGCCTCCATGGCAACCATGGGCCTGTCCCAGTTAATATCTGGTCCCACCCATAGTGCCGGACACACCTTAAATTTGGTCTTTACCCAAGGATGGGATGAGGGTGACGGAATGGAGGAGCCGACCATCGCCCCTTTGCCATGGACCGATCACCACCTGATCAGTTTTAGACTAACTGTGCCTTCTAACCTTCGCAGGGGTGGTGGACCCATTAGAATGGTCCGCCCCAGGAGACTGATGGATCCAAATGGTTTCCCGATGGCTCTTGGGGATTTTTCCACCTCCTTGGCTAGCGATACTGTCGATGCTCTGGTCTCTGGCTGGAATAGGGAGTTGACCAGGGCAATTGACACTATCGCTCCGGAACGCCCCCTCTCGAGTAACCGAGCTAAACCAGCTTCTTGGTTTACTGAGGAGCTGGCAGCAATGAAGCGAAAGAAGAGGAGGCTAGAGTGCGTGTGGCGCCAGAATCCCACCAATCTAGCTCAAACACACCTGAATGCCTTTTTAAGGTCCTACGGTGTGGCAATAGAGGCAGCTCAGAAAACATTCATCACAGCCAATATTGCATCAGCGAAGAATCGTCCAGCTGAGCTTTTCCGAGTTGTCAGGGGCCTGTTAAACCCGCCGAAAAGCGAGGCCCCGGATAACTCGGTGGCTCGCTGTGAAGCATTTGCTCGATCCTTCGCGGATAAAATTGAGCGGATTCGGTCTGGCTTCGACGTCATGTTAACGGCAGTCTCTGGGGATGTAACGAGAGCATCTGCTTGTCCAGTTTTGTTGGATTCATTTCAATTGGTTCAGCTTGAGGATGTGGACAGGATCCTTGGAGAGGTGCGACCCACCACATGCATCCTAGACCCCTGTCCTTCCTGGCTGATCAAGGAAGCCAGAGGGGGTTTGGCAGGGTGGGTGAAGGTGATGGTTAATACCTCCTTACAGAAAGGAGAGTTTCCAGCGAGCTTAAAGCAAGCTATTATAAAACCGCTGTTGAAGAAACCATCACTGGATCCCACTCAATTTGACAACTATCAGCCAGTTTCCAATCTCCCCTACTTGGGCAAAGTCATGGAACGTGTGGTGGCAACACAACTCCAGGGGTTTCTGGTAGACACTGATTATCTTGATCCGGCACAGTCTGGCTTTAGGCCGGGACATGGAACTGAGACAGCTTTGGTCGCCTTGGTAGATGATCTGCGCAGGGAACTAGACAGGGGGAGTGTGTCCCTGTTGGTTCTGCTGGACCTCTCAGCGGCCTTCGATACCGTCGATCACGGTATCCTTCTGGGCCGCCTCATGGACATGGGGCTCGGAGGCACTGCTTTGCGGTGGCTCCGATCCTTCCTTGAGGGACGGACCCAGAAGGTGTTATTGGGTGACACCTGTTCGGCCCCACAACCGTTGTTGTGTGGAGTCCCACAGGGTTCAATCTTGTCCCCGATGTTATTTAACATCTACATGAAGCCGTTGGGAGAGATCATTCGGAGTTTCGGACTAAGATGCTATCTCTATGCAGATGACGTCCAAATCTGTCACTCCTTCTCACCTGTCACCAAGGAGGCTGTCCAGACCTTGAACCGGTGTTTAGCCGCTGTATCGGACTGGATGAGAGCTAACAAATTGAAATTGAATCCAGACAAGACAGAGGTCCTACTGGTCAGTCGGAAGGCCGAACAGGGTATAGGGTTACAGCCTGTGTTAGACGGGGTTACACTCCCCCTGAAGACGCAGGTTCGCAGCTTGGGAGTGATCCTGGATTCACCGCTGAGCCTGGAACCTCAGGTCTCAGCGGTGGCCGGGAGAGCTTTCGCACAATTAAAACTTGTGCGCCAGCTGCGCCCGTACCTTGGGAAGTCGGATCTGGCCACGGTGGTCCACGCTCTCGTCACATCCCGGCTGGATTACTGCAACGCACTCTACGTGGGGTTGCCTTTAAAGACTGCTCGGAAACTACAACTAGTCCAGCGAGAAGCAGCCAGGTTGCTCATCGGAGCGACGTACAGGGAGCACACCACCCCCCTGTTGCGTCAGCTCCACTGGCTGCCAATCCAATTCCGAGCAGAATTTAAAGTGCTGGTTTTGACCTATAAAACCCTATACGGCTCCGGCCCAGTGTATTTGTCCGAACGGATCTCCCTCTACATCCCACCTCGAAGTCTAAGATCCTCTGGGGAGGCCCTGCTCTCGACCCCGCCAGTCTCTCAAGCGAGGCTGGCGGGGACGAGGAGCAGGGCCTTCTCAGTGGCGGCCCCCCGCCTGTGGAACTCACTCCCCGGGGAGATTAGATCGGCGACCTCCCTCCTAGCATTTAGGAAAAGACTAAAGACCTGGATGTGGGACCAAGCTTTTGGTCACTCTGATAATTAACTTAAGGACCTGGAAATAGACAAAGACAAACGGAGTAGAACGGACTTATGGACTCTGATATATGGACCCTGACATGAGATTGTTTTAGGTTTTTAGGATTTTACTATGTACTGATGTTTTAATTTAATGTGTTGAATTGTTATTTTTGTATTACTTGTTGTGTGTTCGGGCATCTAATTGTGCCCTCCCCTGTAAGCCGCCCTGAGTCCCCCCGGGGTGAGAAGGGCGGGGTATAAGTGAATGAAATAAATAAAATAGAAATAAATAAGCCACTTTGTATATGGGTTCAGCATGGAAAGTGGCACACAATTAATCAGGCCAATTGTTTAACTTAGAAGCCTCAAGTAACATTTCAAAATCTGCATCTACATGAGATGCAATTGAGCATTTGCATCTCACATAGGTGTTAAATATCTGCATGAGTTTTCTTAGAAGGAAATGTGATACAGAGAATGTTCACAAAGATCATGGGAGTGCAACAAACATGTGCAACGAGTTCCTTACCTATGTTTTACATTTCAAGAATTTAAGAGATTTTTTTATCCATAAAATATATTCAAATGAGAAAAAGTGCTGTTTGACCCTTTCATAACCCACCACGTGATTTGTACATTGAGTAAATAAGGCACCGGGGTACAGAGAATATGCAGCATAAAATGGGTGGGGGAGGAAAATAGATTATGTGTGTACTTTTGAAAGTAGCAAGTAAATTTCAAGCCAAATGTATAGCTATAACGAGTGATGAATTCTCATGTAGAGAGTTTGGAAATTTTAACTCTGTCCTGAATCCTATTGCTTAATTGCTTGAGTAAGTCCATTGAATCAACTTGTGAATGCATGTAGTTTAATCCCATTTATTCAATGGATCTAACTATGTTGGGACTCACAATAAGATTAAAGCCTGTTTCCAACTCTGCTAAATCAGTGATAGATTGTTGGAAGATCCCATCCCACTCTACTTTCATGCAACCAACAACTGTTTAAAAATGTTTCCTCTTTCCAGTCTCTCTGCTGCCTTAATAAAATACTTGGCCCTTGAGCAATACAAGGTCTGCTACTCTCTTAATAAGCTCTTCAAAAAACTTTATGCTGAGATCTTTCTGAAACAACTCAATTGTGCTCTGTTTATGAAGTTCATTTTGGCAGGAAGAGACTAGAAATGTTTTAAAGTCTCAGTTGTAGGAAGAAAGAAATAGCTGTTAAGAGATTTCCATTTGGCGGGTCAGAGCTGTGCAATATTTCATTGCAGCCGTGGGGCTTGAACAGATGTTATATTTACCAAAAATATATAATAAATATTCTCTCCAAAATAAATCGTCTCCTCTTTCTAAATGGTCTTGCTCTATTTATTGTGATTATTTATCACCAACTTGTGCTACTGCCATTTTATTTTTCCATTTGTGTGTGTGTGTCTATGACATTTTTATAATGATTCTCATATTATTGGGAAAATCTCCCCACCATGTGTTATCTTTACAACATTCCTTATCCATGGACAATGTATATTCTGGCTACGTGTATATGGAATTATTACTTGTATCAAATGTCAACTTGTCATTATTTTACCTTTGTCTCCTGTAGATGAATGACTGAATGAATGAGACTTTATTTCTATCCCACGCTATCTCCCCAGTGGGGACACAGGGCGGCTTACAACACACAGAGAGACAAACATTCAATGCTGTATAAAAATACAAAATAACATAAACCCAAAGATAAACCCCAATTTAATTTACACAAGCAACAGACAATTGAACACAGACAAATTTTCATTACAGCAATTTCATATTTATCAGATTTTTAAATTTTAGAGTTTAAATATTAAATGAAAAGCCACTGTCACTGTCTTACAACTGTCTTCCAATGTTGGACCTCCAAATGTTGCTGTACAACTCTCATCATCGTGAATATATATAGTTATGCTGTCTGGGATGATGGGTGCAGTGGCCCCTCAGTAAAAGTGTATCACTATCTACAGTACAATGAAGCTTGACACCACCTTAACTGCCATTTTTCAATGCTATGGAATCAATCTTGTAGTTTTGCAAGTTTTTTTTAAAAAACCTTCTCTGCCAAAGAATGCTCATGCCTCACCAAACTACAAATCCCAGGATCCAATAGTCTTGAGTCATGGAAGTTAAAGTGGTGTCAAATTGCATTAATTATACAGTGTGGAACATTATTTCCACTGTTGTCTTGCCTTTGTATCATGGAATATAAATTTACCCTGTTTTCTTTTTCTTCTGGAAATCTATCATCCCCACTCCTCATGCTATGTTTGCTGAAGTCTTCTTTTGATTTTTGGAGAACATTCGCTTCAGCAATCTGCAACTTCATGTGTTTACTACCTGAATACATATGTCAGTTTGGAGAGTACATAATCTGCCTTTATAAATTATTCATAATAAACTGCCATTGTTGAGCTTAAACTTGTCAGCAGCATCATGAAGGTTTATCTCAAAATCAGACACAAACAGAATGCTTGTCAAATACTACTTTTTTCATCCAGAAGGAGTTGTTATGGCTTCTCAATGAACACATATCATAAATGGCTTGCAAAACAATCATACCCATGCCCCTCAAATATACTGTAACTGCAGGCTGATTAAGATGGGGCAGTATTGTCTCTGTTATTTCCATTGGGAAAAGAATGGCATCCAGATTTCATCTATGGAAAACTATGTGGATAGAAAACTATTCACAGTAATATAACCAACTAGGGATGCAATTCTTCACTAAGGGCTTGTTTACATGACCTGAATAGATTGTATGGATCAGGAAGTGGTTACTAGCTATCTAACATATCTCATCATGACATCCAGGGACTCCAATCTCTACTGCAGGGTAAACAGAGGTACCTTCCAGACAGGCCCAATATCCCAGGATTTGATCCCAGGTTTTCTGTTTATCCCAGATAATCCAGTTTGAAGCAGGAAACCTGGGATCAGATCCTGGGATATAGAGCCTGTCTGGAAGGGCCCTGAGTTAACCTGATTTTGTCTGGAGTTAAGAAAAGTGTGGTAAAATCTCCAGAGCAGCTCCATAGTTTGTGCACATATGGACAACATGACTGGGTATGATTAAGACTGGTCCACTATCTACATGAGCTGCTGCAGGGAAAAGTACAAAGAAAATGGGATGGATTGAATCTGTATCCTTCTCTCTGGTCCTATGGACACGTCTATTGATGTCAGCTCATAATTCCCACAATGGCCAGGAGCCCTCCTGATGGTAAAGTGGTGGTCTAGGTGACGAACTATACATTATTTTATTGTTTTAATTAATGTATGTTTTTAATCATGTGTCTATTGCTGTTTAAAAATTTTAGCTGTTGGAATTTGTATAATTTTATGTTGTGAGCCGTCTTGAGTCTGCAAGGTGGGATACAAATATTCTAAATAAATAAATAGGTGGGCCAAAGCAGTATAAGATTGACTGGACCATATACATTCTGCTCCACTTGTGCCATGGTTTGGAGCAGCCTTTGAGACTTCTTGCACCAATTCAGAGCATTTCTGCTCCAGACTGGCCCCACAATGAGGAGCCAGAGTAGATTAGCCCCATTTTTTTCTTCAAGATAGCAATGAGTAATTTCAGAAATTAACTTCATGTTGCAAGAAAGTCTGAAAACTGCTATTTGCTAATCATGTAAACACAAAATGTAATTGCAAAATGGAAAGGGGGGCTAGTGCTGTGTTTCTAAAGTATTGTTAGTGAAAAATTCATTACTATAATGAGAGTAACAAAATTTTGTTACTTTTTTGTTATTGTAATTGCCCATAGCTATTATAATTGGGGAAAATTCAGGGGCTCCTTTCTCTCTCATTTTTACAGCTATTGGAGTGAAACTTGCTACAATGGTGAGAACACATTTACCACTGCTAGCCCACTAACCTTCAGAATGTTTCACTTATCTATGGATTTTTGGGGAATTTTCAAAATTTTTATAAACATTTTTTAATAATAAAGAAAATATGTTCCTAGTTTTAAAAGTATTATTTCCTGTCTAATGGTGTAGTCCTTTCTCTGAAAGTAGTTGTTCTGTTCCAGAAACTTCATTTGTGTGGCACAAACTGTGTTGAATTGGTTGAAACTCAATGATGATTAATTGAAGAATTATCACACTATAGCATGATGTCCCTCCTGCAAAGACAAAGTTTTTGCAGTTTAATAAACTTTTCCCATATTTTTATGACAGAACCAGTTAGGAAATGGCATTTATAATCCAGGACCAAACCCAACAGATGGGAATCCAGCCTTTGAATAATAGAACAATAAAGAAAATATGTTCCTAGTTTGAAAGTTTTATTTCCTGTTTATGTCGTAGTCCTTACATTGAAAGTAGTTGTTTGACGCTAGAAATTTTGTTTTTGTGGCACAAACTGTGTTAAATTGGTGTGGACACAATAATACTATAGCGAAATGGGCTATAGCACGATGTCCCTTCCCCATTTATTAGAACTCTGGCTGGCCACGGAGGGGAATATCTCTCTCCACTATCTTGATTGGTGTTTTCTGAAGCTGATGCATTCTGGAAAATGTAGTTTATGGCAGGGCCTTTTGAATTCTCTGGCATGAGGCTCCTCACTTCCCAAACTACATTTAACAGAGTTCTGTGCTTTTCCCAGAAAACTCTGCTCCTCTCTTTCCCACTCCTAAAGGCAAGAGACCATTAATTTGCAGAGGAATGGGAGTTCTTTTAGGCTTGGCTTGGCTTGCTTGCCATGAAAATGAAAATCAAGCCGACTTATGGAGGGAGTCTTCCAAGATTCACAAAATACAAACAAAAATGTACTGGATAAGTTTTGATTCTTTTTGGCGTGGGTCATGCATGTGTGTCAGATATCTCATCGTAAGTATGAAGCCAATAGATTTCTTATGACTTATGATGAGATATGACTTTTCTGAACCAGCCTAGTATTTACAGTTCAGGAATGATTCATTTCATGTGTGGAAAATAAAAAAAATAATGCAGAAATTTTAATTCCCATACATAAAAATGCTTTGCAGAAAATTGGCTTCCTTTTTTTGCATAAAACAACAGCATGTGAATTTTGTACAGAATAAGTCCTGAACTTTGAAGATTATTCTGTCCATCTATAACATAACCCTCCACATCCCAGCCTGGACATGTTGTGAAGCCAGGTCTGAAATATCTTTTGATTTGCTAGATCAATTCAAATCACTCAATTCTTCCAAGTTGGATCTGGATTGGGCTTCTCTGTGTTTTATTGTATGTTTCTTCAATTTGTTCCTGAATTAATGCCAACCCTCAGGCAAGCCTATCATAGGTTTTCTTGACAAGATTTTTTCATTGCCAGTTTGCCATTGTCTTGTTCTGAGACTGAAAAGGTGTGACTTACCCAAGATGGCAAAGAGGGTTTTAATGGTGAAGTGAGGTTTTGAACCTGGTCTAATACTCAGAATACTATCCCATTAGGGTTCTGTAGTTGTGAATGGCACTGTTTCAAAAAATGCTGCAGCTAATGATCTTTCAGTCCTTATAATTGCAGGGCAGCACTTTATATAAAAAGATCATATGACAAGACCAGCAGACCTATTCCAAAGATCTTCTGGCCTGGCCAACAGAGTTTGGGATAAAGCAGTAAACATGCCGATTTGAACCTCCTACCCCATTGTGAGATAATTTTCAAGAGGATATATTGCTTGTATATAGCAGGTAGTAAGACTTGAAATATTATTTGCTATAATTAATTTCCAAGCAAAATATTTGATTTCTTGGCACTTGGAAAATGCAGTTGAGTTTTCCAAAATATTCCAGTATTCTTCTAAAAATCTAAGATGACAAAAAGTGAGAATATTGTGCAGATTTTGCCAAAAGCATTTCTGAAATCATAAATATGCCTCATTGTATTAAGATCCCTTCTACACTGCCATATAATCCCAATTATCAAAGCAGATTATGGAAGGGGCTTCACTTTTCCCCCTTTCATTGGTTTACTTTTGTCACTGCAAAGTAAAATCTTAGTGCAAAAGTACTTTATATATATTTTTTGTGAAGAGGGAGGATGGTGATGGAGGATATTATATTTCCCTGTAGGTGCACCCAAAAGCAAAATGCTGCATCCAGTCCTAGTTTGTGCAATGACTTTGGCCATCTTAACCACATTGTGATTTTTCTTGTTCACACGTTTTGTTTTCATCTGTGAAATGTTGAAGGGTATGTGGTGGTGGTGGGGGGGGGGGTAGTTATGACAATTTGCTATACACTCTACATTCCCTTGGTTATGAAACTTGGCACAATTTAATGAGAACCTTCAAAATCCCATTGGCTCATGTGAAATGTATGCCATTTGAGAATTAGCCATAATTACACAAGAACACACATAATTTCATCTGATTTTGTAAACTCAGCAGGGTTGGTCCTGGTTTCTACTTGGGTGGAAAACAACCAAACATTTCTTGAGATTGATAGAACAGGAAAAATAGCTAGGGATTGGTAGAGTTTTCAAACAATCTCCTGGCCTGAAAGTTAGGGGGTTGTTGTCAGTAGAAGCTGACAATACCAGGCTAGACCAAGAACATGACTCAGTATAAAGGAAGCACCCTGCATTCATATGAATTTTACCTGAAGCTTTGTAAAGAACCAGAAGTGACACTGGAGTAATACTCTTTTATGCTCCTGCTGACCCTCACCATATGTCTGGCCAGGACATATCACAGTTTAAGCCTGGGCATACAACTGTGGATAAGAGTTCAGACAGCTCATTTTTGTAAAGGGCTATTAATGTCAATGTTCAGTGTTGACCTTTTAAGTTACCTTGAAGATAAATAAAAGTTTGGAGCAGTCTGTCTAGGTGGCCTTTTACTTGTTTGAATTGCATGCCACAATTATGTCTCCAGGACATAATTTTTTTCCTAGGCATATTGTAATTGTTAACAGCACAGTCTTACTGTAGAGTGACTTAACTCCAGGAAAATAAACCAAAGCACACTTTCACCTTTATATGAAAGAGAGATTAATGGTCTTGAAGGGGAAGACATTCTAGCATAAGACTTTCAATAAATCATTGTAAACTGTGTGCTGTTTTTGAGCCAATTGTGGTGGGTTGTTTAGCATTCACTTGATGCTTCACCAGCTTCATTATATTAGATAAAAATGCTTCAGACTCTATGTACTTTACTTTTCTCCAGAGATTTCAGGGATCAAACCTTGGTCCTATTTCATGAAAAGTATGTGCGCCACTACTACGTTATGGCCCTTCCTAATCCTGGGCTAGAAGTAATAGCTTATATCCATTTTCATTTGCAAAAGTACAAGGACACAAGGATCCAAGCATAATTTCTCTGTACAGACTGCATTCACAAGAGTGACAACTCAGGACTGCTTTTAGTTTTTTAGAGCCCTTTATTTAAGGTTGCTTTCCATGATGTTTTAGTCAAATACAAAAGTATGATGTGCATGTACATCCTGAGACCTGTCATTTAAACAGGTCTCAGGATGTTCTTAGCCTCTGTAGTCTTAAACAATCAGAGAACCAACTTACTTGCCCCCATACATTCTGGCATCTAGCAGCAGCACTGATCTTGAATGTTTCCGACAATTGTGCTTATTTCTTTCTGTATGCTCCTGCTTCTTGATTGCAAGCAACCTCGTAGACATTTTGGAACTCCGCAACTTGCAGTTCTTAAGGAAACATATTGCACAAGAAGCTACCTCTCAAATGACATGTACTAGAATTTCTGTACACAATGGTGGTGAAGTGGTAAATCCATTTTAGGTCTTAGCCCCAACTTTAAGGGAACTTTCTAAGAAGTTGAACCCATTTGGAGTACTGGGTTCAGTACTTTGGATAAGTACATCTGACTAAAACTCAGAACAAAGCCATCATCCTACTGCTTCTGGTTATAAAAGTACACCCCCCCCTCTTCTCTCTTCTCTCTCTTTTAGAGCACTGCTTCTTAAACTGTGGTTCCCAACCCCAAATAGTATCCCCTTGGCTCAGTGTTGGGGTTCCACATATTTGGCAACAGTAAAAGGTTCCCAAATGTCAACCAGTGGCAGTTTGAGACATGTACAAAATTCTGTTGTGCAGTGTTTACAGTGGACTCTGCATAAGATGCTTCAGCCGTATTTCATAAAAATGGAAATAAGCATTTTTAGCAAGCCTTCCAAATGCTGATTTTTTAAAATGAGCAAATGTCTGATTTTAATACCTATTTTATATACTTATATACTAAGGGCAATGCAAAAATTCTCAGGCTATAAGGGGTTCTGAATGAGAAAGGTTTTGAAGCCCTTTTCTAGAGAACCTTGCTTTTCAATATATCATTTCTTCTTTTTTTGACTAGCATTTATTCTTATTGGCTCTAGAAATCTTCCAAAACCAAAGGAATATCAACTCCCCATAAAGCATGAAATAAGAAGAGTTATGCTAAAATTCATCTAGTCTTCTTCTCATAATGAAAAGGCCTAACATGGCATCATCCCAGTAACAACCTCTTCTTTAGATTCCACATTGACTGATAAAAGACACAGAACCATAAGTGTAAGATATAGACAATATGGTGAGCAGCTGTTGATAGCATTAGTTTCCGTAAATGATTTTAAACTACAAGGCAGATGACCAATAAAATCTCTTGTAGCAGCAGAGTTTAACTATCATGATTCCTTACTAAATACTTCATTTTGTCTGTCTTTAATCCAGTGGAATGGTTACAATGCACAGATGAAGAAATAAAAATCAAGTGGACCTTTTTGTGCCATGTTATTTAACACTTTGGACCTCATCGCATGAGGCTTGGGCTCTGTCCTAGGATGCTTCCAGAATGGAGCCAAGACAGAGCCTATTGGAACCCATCACATGACTCAGGGCTACTTTCAGCAGGGCTCTGTCCTGGCTCTGTCCTGGAAATTCCCTAGGATAGAGCCCTGAGAACATGGGTGGCGACCTGGTTCTCATTAGGTAAGCCAAGGACAGCATGGAGGGAAACCAGTCAGCAATGCTTTCCAACATGTGATGGAGAAGGCAGAGATGTGGGACATGGACAACAGTTTCCCCCACTGCCTGCTAGATTTGCCCCACTGTCCCAAGAATGCCCCTCTGTTCCCTGGCTTGAGGACATCCATGTGATGAGGTCTTTAATTATGTTTCCCAGCACTTTCCTTTAAATACTTTGGCTGCCATCTGTATCTTATTATTCCTTTTCATGTGTCAGCCACCTATACATATCTTTTGGTCAGATCTCACATGGAATACTGTGTTTAGTTCTGCGAACCATAATCCAAGAAGGATAAGTACTAACTGGGACATGTCCACACATGCAGAAGGTCTGAAAGTGAAGCCCTATGAGAAGCAGTTTATGGAGTTAGGTATGATTAGTTTGAAGAAAAGAAAGTTAAGAAGGGACCATGATAGCCTTGTTGAAATATATTTGAAAGAATGTCAAATTGAGAAAGAGGCAAGCCTGTTTTCTGCTGCTTCAGAGACTAGGACATAAAGCAATGGATTCAAACTAGAAAAACTATTCCGCCCAAACATTAGGAAGAACTTTCTGGTGTTGAAGCTGTTCAATAGTGGAAGATGTGCCTTAGAATTTGGTGGAGTCTCCTTTTCTGAGGGGTTTTCAACAGAGGCTGGGCAGCCATTTGTCAGAAATGTTTTTATTACGGATTGGACTGCATAGCCCTTGGGATGTCTCCTAACTCTAGGATTCTATTATTCTAGGATGCAGTGACCAGAGGTGTACACAAAGTTCTAACAGTATAGCTAGTACAATTTGGTATATAAATATAGAAACTGACTATTAAGATATTGGCAGTTTGATTTTCAAGTCTTTCCTGATGATCAACCACATGGATGTTCCCATTTTCAAAAATGAACATCCTTAGCCAAGATATACAATTAAGTTTATTGGTTCCTTCATTCTTGCAACTCACAGTCTCTCAGTCTGGGTATATATTTCCCTTTCTACATCCAACTCCTCATTCTTGGGGCCTATACAATCTTTCGTTACTGTCAACCTGCTTGCAACATAAATGAAGTACCTGATGGGCATTATCCTGTTGAAAAACAGTTTGGGGAATCAGTTAGAAGACAAAATGAAGACAAGATAGTGTAGTTAGATGAGATCACTCTTCCCTGCCTGGGGGAAAAGAGATCAAACACAAAAGAAAAGACAGATACTTATGAGGATTTTTCTGGCATGTTTTCTGACTTCTGATACAGGCCCCTTGGGACGGGGAGAAATGTAGTAAATTATACACAAGAGAGTTGTGAATATGAAATCACAAAGGCTGTAGAATATGCTTAAAATGTCAAAACTGACATATATATTCATCAAAAAGTTGTATTGAAGTATCAATGAAATGGACCCAAATGGGTGTTTTTGGGAGGAGGGAGGTAACCATGGAATTAAAAGAACCAAACCTGTCATATTTGACTTGAGATCACATAAATCCTTCTTGCTTGGGAAGAAGGGCTACAAACTAAGAACAACCAGATTTTGTTGCAGCAGTTGAAGCAGCTTTACAGACCTTGGCCTAAAAAAGTCAGTGAATCTTAGCCATCATATGTTTTTCCATCGACAACTTGTGGTTTCATGTTATTTTAATGTAAAATGAGGTAAAATCCAGTGGTTTGGGTTGTGGTCACAAAAAGAGCTTTGGGTTTATTTAAACAAGTCTTTGGGCTCAGTAAAGATGTGAATTAAATGCAAGGGATTGATTGAATCCTTGTGAAACAACTCAGTTCATTTTTCCACAGCTCAAGTGTTGCCAGGTCCAAATTATACACACACAACCCAAACCTCAGTACCCCAGAATTATGATGTGGGCTTGGAAACCTTGGGAGTCATTTCATTGTAAATTTAGAGTTCCTTTCATTTAACATTTGGTTTCCAGTCTATAATGTCTCGTATTTTCAAGCTTTTCTCCACAAATGTATGAGTTCAAAATTAACTTTTTCTTCCAAATGTAAGTTGAGATTTCCACACAAGCTACTGTTATAGTTGCAGGAAAATCATGAGTTGGCAATTCTGCTGTTGACTGGGAATTGAAGATGCAGAGGATAGGGTCCCAATGGGACCAGTTAAGTAGCATGCTTATGCAGAGTAATGGAAATAGAGAACAGTTGTTAGCAAAGTTATATTTATGGAGATGTGGAAAATTATCTATTCTGGCAAAGGCAATGAGAAGATTTTTTTTGCATTTTTGGATTTTATCAGTACCTCTCTGCAAAAACATTTATTCTCCCATAGGCTTTTCATGATTGAATTCTATAAGGAATTTTGTGTTCTTGGCTCTGTTTAGGCTTCTTTTGGAAGATGTGACTGATTATTCTCTCCATGCTTGTTTGTAGCAATCTAGGGGCAAGGGAGATGGGAAAGACCACAGCTCAGAAGAGAAATAGGCAGTTATTGTGGTGATAGGGGGCACATGGAAACAAAGAAGAACAAGGAAGACAACATTTCACAAGATTACTTTGATGTGAGAATATTCTATTTCTACTCTTTGACATATTTAGTAGGCCTGTTTGATCAAGAAAAAATTTGTTTCTAAAATCGATTTGTAATTGGGGTGTTTTTTTGTTTCGATATTTAAAATATTTACAAAACTTTCCAAAAAAATGTTTTGTTATTTACGAAATTTCGTAAATATTTACAAAACATTTTGTAAGTGTGAATGTTGCAGTAATGGTCACCTTGATTAGCATTGAATGGCTTTCATTTCTCCCACCCTGGACATTCCATAGATAAACTAAACTCCATTTGCCTAGTAGTTTCCAACAGACCTCTGAGGATGCCTGCCATAGATGTGGGCAAAATGTCAGGAGAGAATGCTTCTGGAACATGGTCATCCAATCGGCTCCGGCTCCTGCGCCCTCCTCCTCCTGGCACTTCCTGCAACACAGCTGGGAGGAGGAGGAGGAGGAGGAGGGCGCGGGAGCCGGAGCCGCGCGCGCCATCCAATCGGCTCCGGCTCCTGCGCCCTCCTCCTCCTCCTCCTGGCACTTCCTGCAACACAGCTGGGAGGAGGAGGAGGAGGAGGAGGGCGCAGGAGCCGGAGCCGCGCGCGCCGTCCAATCGGCTCCGGCTCCTGCGCCCTCCTCCTCCTCCTCCTGGCACTTCCTGCAACACAGCTGGGAGGAGGAGGAGGAGGGCGCAGGAGCCGGAGCCGCGCGCGCCATCCAATCGGCTCCGGCTCCTGCGCCCTCCTCCTCCTCCTCCTCCTCCCAGCTGTGTTGCAGGAAGTGCCAGGAGGAGGAGGAGGAGGGCGCAGGAGCTGGAGCCGCGCGCGCCATCCAATCGGCTCCGGCTCCTGCGCCCTCCTC